>NC_088979.1:184529921-184842215 GCF_963932015.1 Anas acuta | reverse complement strand
TCTTCTGTGCACAGACTTGACTAACTCAATATCTTTTGTGTAGTGAGGGGCCCAAACTGAACACAATATTTGAGGTGCAGTCTCAACAGAGCCAAGTACAAAGGGACAATCACTTTCCTAGTCATGATGGCTGAACTATTTCTGATTCAGGCTAGGATGCTGTTGGCCTTCTTGGTCACCTGGGCACACTGCTAGCTCACTTTCAGCCAGCTCTTGAACAGCACCCCCATGTCCTTTTCTGCTGGGTAACTTTCCGTCCACTCTTACCAGAGCCTATATCACTGCATGGGGTTGTTATGAACCAAGTGCACCATACAACATTAAGCCTTGTTGAATGTCATGTGATTGGACACAGCCCATCAATCCAACCTAATCAGATCTCTCTGCAGAGCCTTTCTACACTCAAGCTGATCAAAACTCCCACCCAACCTGGTGTCACTGCAAACTTACTGAGGGTGCATTCAACTCCCTTGGCTATATCACTGATAAATATATGAAACAAAACCGGACCCGGTACTTAGCCCTGGGCTCAGTCAATTGTGACTGGATGTCAAACAGATTTAACTCCATTCACTATGAGCCTTTGAGCCTGCCATCTAGCCACTATTTTATGCAGTACATCCATCCAAGCCATGAGCCACCAGTTTCTACTGGAGCAGGCTGAGGAAAACAATATCAAACGCCTTGCTAAGTCCAAGTAAGCAGTACCCACAGCTTTTCTCTTGTCCACAAAGCAGGTCACTTTGTCATAGAAGGAGATCAGATCAGGCAGGAAGTATCTTTCATAATCCCATGCTGACTGGCTCTGATTGGCCAGTTGCCCTTTACATGCCATGAAATGACATTCAAGACGATCTGCTCCATGACCTTCTCTGACAATGAGGTCAGACTGACAGTCCCGTAATTCTCTGGATCTTCCTCCTTCCTGCCTTTATTGTAGATGGTCACCACATTCACCAAACTCTGGCTTCTTCACAGGAGTGCTGTGGAATTATTTAAAGTGGATTAGCAAGCATTTCTGCCAGCTCCCTCATTACCCTTGGGTGGATCCCATTCAGCCTCATAGATATGAGGATGTTGAAGTGGTGTAGTATATTGTTAACCACTGGCCTTTGGATTATAATGGATTCTCAGAGGCAGAAATAACTACAGTGTTTGCTAGTGAATAGTGATGGAGCCAAGGTACAGACTAGATAACCATTTGATTTGTTTTAGTATAATAATACTTTTGAATGTCATTCCTACATTGAGAGATAAAAGAGATCACTGAAAATGGGAATAATAAAGAGAAAAGGGAAGACAGAAACATGCAAAGGTAGGATGTGCAACAGTATAATATTTCAGTTGTAATTAATAGCAGTTATTTCAGCACTGAGATTCCTATCACTGTATGTGATGCCTTCATAAACATTTCTTACTGCTGTTGCAATAAAGATGATGGAACACAAGTAGATATCCCAGCCTCTAAACTAACTCACAATTTTGACTGCATCATGTTTTCTTTTGATAAGATTAAATATGTGATTTGATTTAATGGAGGAAGCAATATATTCTCCAAGACAGAACAATACTGCTGTGGATCAATTAACACTTGTCTTGCTAGCTGAGGAATCATTTTGGTACAGATGACTACTAGCATGAACAGTTTTATTTTTTATGCAAACATATTTTAGCTAAAATTGAAACAAAAAAAAAATCAAAAAAATGCTTAGCTGTTTTTTACTTACAAAAATATAGCAGTGTATGTTTTGATATATGGTAATTTATATGAAAATAAAATCATATAGTTGTCCATAATAGATATATTAATACTTGTATTATAGATGAAGAACCTTCCAAAACTGTAGCCTTGTATTTGGTGCAAAATTTCAAACAAGATATTCAATGCTGTTAACTTAATTTGTTGACATGTAGTCAGTCTGGACACTATTTCACTACCTGTTGGAACAAAAAAGATCAAAATTTCCATTTTTTTCCACTGCAAATACTTGAAAAAGTTTGCATCCCGATTAAGAAGCTATCATATGACATTTTTATCAAGAATATTCCATCCAATAGAGTGATTAATAGAACAGGAATTTTACATGTTGAAGTAGGTTGTTCTCTGGATACCCAGTACCCTGAGCTGGTGGAAGGGGATGGGGAGCAGGATGTGGCCCTCACTATCCATGAAGAACTATTTGGTGACCTGCTATGGCACTTGGATGTGCACAAGTCGATGGGGCCGGATGGGATCCACCCAAGGGTACTGAGAGAACTGGCAGAGGAGCTGGCCAAGCCCCTATCGATCATTTATCAGAAGTCCTGGCTATCAGGGGAGGTCCCAGATGACTGGCGGCTAGCAAATGTGACACCCATCTACAAGAAGGGCCGGAGGGCAGACCCGGGAAACTACAGACCTGTCAGTTTGACCTCAGTGCCAGGGAAGCTCATGGAGCAGATCCTCTTGAGAGTCATCATGCGGCACTTGCAGGGCAAGCAGGCGATCAGGCCCAGTCAGCATGGGTTTATGAAAGGCAGGTCCTGCTTGACGAACCTGATCTCCTTTGATGACAAAGTGACACGCTGGGTGGATGAGGGAAAGGCTGTGGATGTGGTCTACCTTGACTTCAGCAAGGCTTTTGACACCGTTTCCCGCAGCATTCTCCTCAAGAAACTGGCTGCTCTTGGCTTGGACTGGCGCATGCTTCGTTGGGTTAGAAACTGACTGGATAGCCGGGCCCAAAGAGTCATGGTAAATGGAATCAAGTCCAGTTGGAGGCCAGTCACTAGTGGCATTCCCCAGGGCTCGGTGCTGGGGCCAGTCCTCTTTAATATCTTCATCAATGATCTGGACGAGGGCATTGAGTGCACCCTCAGTAAGTTCGCAGATGACACCAAGTTGGGTGCGTGTGTCGATTTGTATGAGGGTAGGAAAGCTCTGCAGGAGGATCTGGATAGGCTGCACTGATGGGCTGAGGTCAACTGCATGAAGTTCAACAAGGCCAAGTGCTGGGTCCTCCACCTGGGGCGCAATAACCCCAAGCAGAGCTACAGGCTGGGAGATGAGTGGTTGGAGAGCTGCCAGGCAGAGAAGAACCTGGGAGTGATGGTTGACAGTCAGCTGAATATGAGCCAGCAGTGTGCTCAGGTGGCCAAGAAGGCCAACAGCATCCTGGCTTGCATAAGAAACAGTGTGACCAGCAAGGCTAGGCAGGTGATCGTCCCCCTGTACTCAGCTCTGGTGAGGCCGCACCTCGAATACTGTGTTCAGTTTTGGGCCCCTCGCTACAAGAAGGACATCGAGGTGCTTGAGCGGGTCCAGAGAAGGGCGACGAAGCTGGTGAGGGGCCTGGAGAACAAGTCCTACGAGGAGCGGCTGAGGGAGCTGGGCTTGTTCAGCCTGGAGAAAAGGAGGCTCAGGGGCAACCTTATTGCTCTCTACAGGTACCTTAAAGGAGGCTGTAGCGAGGTGGGGCCTGTTCTCCCACGTGCCTGGTGACAAGACGAGGGGGAATGGGCTTAAGTTGCTCCAGGGGAGGTTTAGGTTAGATGTTAGGAAGAACTTCTTTACTGAAAGGGTTTTTAGACATTATAACAGGCTGCCCAGGGAAGTGATGGAGTCACCATCCCTGGAAGTCTTCAAAAGACACTTAGATGTAGAGCTTACGGATATGGTTTAGTGGGGACTGTTAGCATTAGGTCAGAGGTTGGACTCGATGATCTTGAGGTCTCTTCCAACCTAGAAATTCTGTGATTCTGTGATTCTGTAGGCAGACATGTCCTATTTTTTTTTCTTGTTATTACTCCTATATCAGTCACAACAACCACACCAAATAGACTTTGTTATTCACTGCTTTTGAGAAGTCTGTTTTTTTTTTTTTTTTCTTTTTACAATAAGCTCTTATAAGACAAACAAGCAAGCAAAAAAAAAATAATAAAAAGCTATCTTTATAATGATTTTTTAAATTATAATTCCATGTAGCTCCTTGAACTGGATTCAATCTCGTCATAAGTCCTGTACAGTCATTTAGACTTTAGAGTTAAATGAAGGTACTGGTACATATTACATACTGGTATTATGTAACAAATTAAAGAGGTGAGCATGTCAGAAGAGTGTTTTATTTTACTGAAACTGTAAAACAATGAAAAGCAGGTTATGATAGATTTCATAGACACCCTGTGAATTTTCACATCAAGAAAGAAGGCATTTCATGTATTTTGTGGGCAATTCTAGTTTTAAGGGCTGCTGTGATCTCATCAATATATACAAATATCCAAATTGTAGCTGCTTACACAACACAAACACATCAAGAATTACAATCTCAGCTGTTTTTATACATGCTAAAAGCTGTCAGGCATCTATTTTTGTCTTCATATTTTTAGTAAATTTTAATCTAAAATATCTGTCAAATGACTCCTGTGTTGGATGTAGCTATAGAAGAGAACAGGGCAATAGAAAAGCTTCTGTTAATGCTAACATAATATGCAGTGTCTTCATCATTTCTCTTGTACATATTGCAACTTACTTCTCTAATAGTGTGGATGCATTAATGTGTCTTAATAAAGATCTCTCTCTTTCTGTCTCTTTAGATACTATCATTATTCTTTCATTTTGTGAAGTTCATAAAACTGGTGTGTTTTTTCTTTTTTTTTTTTTTTGGTTTTGTTTTGTTTTGTTTTCATGTTATTTCTCTTTTTCATTTACGTACTACTTTCCAGAGATATTACTATGAGGCTATTTAAAATAATTAAATAAATAAATCCCATCTTTCAGTATTAACATTTTCTCTGTCATTTTCTGAGAATGACATGTTGTTGGGATGCTGCCCAGCTAAGCTGTGCCATCATGTTATGTCAAACAGTGTATTGAGAGATGTCAAAACAACTCAAAAACAATCATATTTATATCAACAATCAATAACACAGACAATAAATGATGAGAAAACAATCAAAATATAGGCAGTCAATGCAAATTGATATAACTATTTACTTTGGCACCAGCTGAGCTAGCTCATAGTTTTTTTAAAGCTGCAGTATATTACATTAAACATATATATATTGTAGTATATATATTATATAGTATGCTATATATACTATATATATAGTATACATTATACTTTATATATTATATATAGTATACATTAAACAAAAAATCATATTGGTTTCCAAATAATTCATATTGTTCTTCTAAAGGTACATTTGTAAATATCTCAATATAGGGAAATTGTTCCTGAAAGTAAAGTTCTGAAATGGATGAAGTACATATAAGATTGGAGATTGGAGATGTCTTCAAAACTTCTGAGAAGTTCGAGAACTTGCAGAAAATGTCTCTTTAGGGTTGCTGTGTTTGGAAAAAAAATATATATTATGATATTGCCATAATTATATTATGATTATGTAAACTTTAGTTTAGATTTCTGCAGCCTTTTCATCTTGTCTGGTGTCCCAAAACATTTAACTACAGGTGTCATAATCAAGTTTTTTTCAAGTCTTCTAGAGCATGAAAGACAACACTAGAAATGAAATGCTGCAAAAATCTTAAAAACCCTAGCAAATATTCTTATAAAGTGATCTGTCTAACACATACAGAAGAACATACTTCCTCTGATGTCACAGGAGAGTCTGGGCTCGTCCTGCTTTCAGCATGGCTGGTACAAGAACAGGTGTTCATGTGACTGAAATTCTGTCACACCTTACAGCATGTTTAGTGGTATCTCTTCCAGCAAGATAGCAAAATAAAAACAGATAGGAAGTGATTAATGAAGCTAATCTTTACTGCAACTAACTCATTAAAGATCTAGTGTTTCCATTCACTGTGGCAAGAGTTCTGTAAAATTTATTCCATGAGGAGATACCACTAACTACATCCTGTCCTTATATGCTAAGGTATTGTTTTCTTGAACAGAACCTAGCTATTGCACAGTCCCAGTACCATTACAAGTAATGTAATTCTTAGATGAGACTAAATTTGCCTGGGTTTGTTTTGGTTTTTAGTATGGACTTTTCTTCTATCATAACAGAGTTGGTATTAAAGTAGTTTGATGAGTATATGAAATAAAATAGATGAGTAATATGAGAAAAGTGTATAAATTTTCTACCATGTCATGAAGAAAGGAATTCATCTTTCATTTTGCATTGCTATTTATTTTCCATACAATATTTTAAGTGAAATATTAAACTCTTGCATATAATGTACATCTATTTTACTTGTATCATAGTTCCTAGAAATTTGCCAGCATTTGGTTTCTTACAATTTTTTAAAAAGCAATCATTATTCTTTAACTGATAGTAGAAAGGTTGTGCAAATGTGGACTGGGGGCATCCCCAAGCATATTATTTCACTACTCTTGAATTTTTTTACTCCTCTTGAAAGGCAGTATTGCATGCTGCCTTTACAGTACTGCTATGTGATGTAAACAATTCAATGCTACCACAAACATATATTTTAATATGAAATGCAGCTACATACTGCTACAGCTGCTATATCTGATAGTTCCTTTTTATCAATTCAAAATTCTCACTTTTATTCAAGCTTATTCTTTTAGGAACAGAAACCAGTTCTTATAAACCTACTCCCAAAAGTTTGCTGTTATCTTCATAAAATGGCTTGTAACTTTTGAATTTCTAGTTCCTGATGCTTCCGTGTACGATGTCAAAATCTTAGCTAGACAGGGAAACCTCTCTCCAGACATTTCTACAGACTTGGATGACAACAATCTAGTTTCCCAACAATTTTCACTGATTGTCTTCTATGTGGACATTTATTCACTAGAGTATGAAATTAAAGTAAAATCTGCATTCAATTAAACAACTGAATAAGCTAATGAGGTAATGCTCCATTTTCTATATATAGTACTTCTCATTTGTGTACAACAAATTGTAAAGGACTCAAATGATTATTAATTCTTGACTTTCTGTTCTTAAGGGACCTGCCTTATGATGTGCCGATTCTGTTCTGTTTTACTGATAGGTAAATGTTAAACTTACAGTTATTTCATAATTCTGAAGGCTATGAAGGAGTATTTTGATAATCTAACCTCCAAGTTCATTTTACTGAAACCTTGCTCTAACCCTTTCCCTCTCCCCCTGCTTTAACCTCAATATACAGTCAGGTACACTGATCTATTGGGAAGGATAGATATATGTTATCACCACAAATTCCTCAATGCAAGAAAGAAATCGCAACATGCTACAAATGAGTCTTCCTAGTTTTGTAATTCTACTGTGTAAGGGTACTAGTCATCTAGTTCCTTCTGTTATGGTGTTTATTGTGGCCAGGTATATTTTCAATTAGAAAACTTCCAGCTTTATATTGCTGTTTCAACACATTGCAACTACAGCTGCCTGCATAACCCAGATCCTCCTTTTCTCACTGTGATAAAAAATGTGTTATCTAGGAAGAATGCACCTCACATACCCACAAGTGTGTCTCACCTCTGCTAACCATAGCTGTAAGAAAAGCAAGTCCTAAACTAATATCTTTATCAATGACATAGTGAGATTGTGTACCCTCAGCAAATTTGCACCAAGCTGTGTGGTGCAGCTGATACAATAGAAAAAAAAAGGAAGCCATTCAAAGGGACCCGAACAGGCTGGAGAAGTGAGCCGATGTGAACCTAATGGGGTTCAACAAGCTAAATCACAAAGTGCTGTACCTGAGTCAGGGTAATCCCAGACATGAGTACAGACTGGGAGAAGAACTCATTGAGAGCAGCCCTGCAGAGGACTTAGGGGTTCTGAGAGAACTAAGAAAAAAAAATAAACATGATCCAGCAGTGTGCACTTGCCACCCCAAAGGCCAACTGTTTCCTGGGCTGCATCAAAAGACGAATGGCCAGTAGGTCGAGGGATGTGATTGTTCCCCTCTACTCTGCCCTTGTGAGGCCCCACTTGGAGTACTGCATCCAGGTCTGGAGCCCCTAGCACCAGAAGGACGTGGAGTTGTTAGAACAGGTCCAGAGGAGGGCCACAAAGATGATCAAGGGGCTGGAGTACCTCTCCTATGAAGGAAGGCTGAGAGGGCTGGGGCTGATCAGCCTACAGAAGAGAAAGCTCTGGAATGACCTCATTGTAACCTTTCAGTATTTAACGGGGACTTGATGGAAAGCGACTCTTTGCTCGATCAGACAGTGACAGGACAAGGGGGGGATGGTTTTAAACTAAAAGAAGGGAGATTTAGATTAGAGGTCAGAAGGAAATTCTTCACTCAGAGGGTGGAACAGGTTGCCCAGCGAGGCTGTGGATGCTCCATCCTTGGCAATGTTCAAGATCGGGTTACATGAGGCCCTGAACAAGCTGATCTAATGGGTGACATCTCTGCCTATTGCAGGGAGGTTGGAACTAGATGATCTATGAGGTCCCTTCCAATCTGAACTGTTCTATGATTCTATGATTTCTTGGGGAGAGGCCAACAGTAGTTCAACACTTTAGAGTAGCTGCATCATCCTGAAATTATTATTCGTCCTATTCCTTCTTTGTTCGCCTTGTACCATTAAACATTTTACTAATAAGGAACTGATCTAAAAACTTTTAAGGAACTGATCTAAAAACTGGTCATTCTCTGTAAAATATTTTGCATGTCTGTAAAATTAACATAAAGCTATTTTCTCTTGAGACCATTTTTTAGAAAAGTTCTTATCAAGCAGAATCTTGATTGCAAAATAAATAAGGGAGATATTTTCAATGGAAAATACTACTATTTTAGCTGCAGAACCAAGAATAAAATTGAACGAATTCATGGCATTGACCAATATTTTTCCTCTGTGTAGCAAAAACAAGAGATTGTTTGACAACTACAAGACTGCTGTCTCACTGAGGAGATATAGGGATTCTGAGCAAAATGACACAGAACTAGTTTGGATTGGAGATTGGGGAGATATAAATAATGTTTTAATCAGATTAAAAATAAAAAATAACAACAACCCAGGAAGAAGGGAAGGCTGAAAAAGAGCATTAAATAAAGGAGCATAGGGAATTCAAGGAGAGCAAAAGCAGAAGGGAAGCAAAGGAAGAGAGAAATGCTTTTAGCTATAGAGTTGATGTTTTATAAGATCTGGTTTCATTGAAAAACACTGACATATGAGCCCCAAATGTTTTTTTCTGAAACATCTTGGCTTTTATTAACTTTCATCTAATCTGATCAGCCTGACCTCCAGAAGGACTGTCCTGAGGCTGCAGACCCTGAGAACTGCAGATTGACTTACTCTGTCCTGGTTTCTGCCCAAGAACCAGGTTGTGAGGAGTCCCAAAAACTACTTGATAAAATTAATATTCTTGTCCATTTGGCTGATCATATATACAGTTAAGCTAATATGAAAGTCAATTTCAAAGAGCAGCTGCAGGGGCTTTTCGTTTCTCCTTTTTTTTTTTTTTTTTTTCTTTTTTTTTTCTTTTTTTTTTGTGATTTTCTAACATTTGGGTTTTCTAGCATTAACTAATTTGGTTCAAATGCAAGTACAAAATCTGTACCCCAACTAGTCTGTTTATCTTCAACATTTCTAATGCATGTTCTGGCACTTTACAATCATGGACTGTAGGAAAAAATCATGCTGTATGTCTGTTTTCTATTACTGACCAAATGAACTAAAGAATGGGTCAGTCAATTTTATAAGAGGTTTTGCTACATCAAACCATGCATTGTCATCATATGAATATTTTTCTTCCTAAATGAAACCATTACCTCTAGCATCCTAAGTTTGCTGCTTCCCAGAAAGTCTCTGCCTTATTTGTGTGCTTTGCCATTCAGGTAGCAGGCCAAGCTCTCACAGAGTATGAGGAATACTGTCCTACTGGTCCCCTCACAACTGTGACCCACCTCAGAAAGCTATAGCTACACTGACGGTAATGTCTTAAATCAAAGCTACTCACATACACTCCCCTTATAGTCAATGGAAAGGAATGGGTACCTCCAGAAAGTAATTAATTCTATTGGAATGGATACTTTCCTTTGGAAGGTGGGCAATAAAGCAGGTGGAATAAATCATTTTCTGCTAATGGCTTTTTTTCTCCTTGGACTATAAAGGGGAGCTTAGCAAACATAGCTAACATACATGTAAAAATATAAGTTAGTGGAGATAAATCCTGCACCTCATATCTCCATCGCACAGGATTGTCTACACCAGGTTCAAGTCAGTATTTACCTATGGTCCTAGATGTAAACCTTTGACTGGAATTCTGACCAACAGAGAGCAAAAGTGGCATCAGTTCACCAGCGCTGCCATGTCTTCATGTTTCTGCTCAGATACTATTGTTCACATATCTGTAACCTTCTGTCCTCCCTGCTCCATTAAAATTGTTGCTTCTGTGTCTTAAGAGCAGAATCTACTAAGACATGAAATAAGTAGTTGTTATGGTTCAGCATCAGTGGTTACCACCAGATGTATTGGGTTTAGTCTACATAAAAATAATAAATAAATAAATAAATAAATAAAAGTACCTGTTTGAGTGTGGCAATGGCATGTTATTTTTTATAAATGTGATTGTCCAGTGACAAGATAGATTGTAACACGGTACAGATCACATAATTATTTATCTTCTTGTTCATATGGTCTGACCTCAAAGCAATGATTCTGCCTCTGGTCTATCCATGAAATTTTGCTTCAAGGTTACCTTTTCTTCAAGTCTGTATCTCATTTTCACAAACATTTATGCTTTTAAAGACCTGAAGAAGCAAAGCATCCTCTCTAGCCAAAGACAAACCAAACAAACAAATAAGTAAACCCTCAAACACAAACACACACATGTTAGTTATAGTAGATATTCTCAAATTCCTGACTCTTCCAATTCACCATACTCTTTCAATATTTTGGAAGCTAACTGGAGTTTTCTAGTCTATGTTTTTATCTTTTTATCTCTATAACAACATATTAAATATCAACCAAGTACTTGCACCTTGTAAACTACAATAACTTTGAGGAAACAATGGAAACTTTTAATGTGCTGTTTAGCTTTATTATCTCATTTGTTATGATATGATTACATGGTCACTCAGTCTGCTTTATCTAAATTAACACAAAAGGATCCTGTTCTTTGCAAGCAGAATTCTGCTTTTGTACAGCACTTTCTCTTTAATAGCACTGGATGAGTAAGCAGTTCATGAAATGACAGACAAACATAAGAGATAACCTGAGAGATAGGGTTAGTTAAACAAATGAAACAAAATCACCTTTTTTAAAAAAAATAAAAAATAAACAAACAAAAACATATAGTCAAATAGTTTATGAGTGTGTCTTTGTTGGCACATGCATAAATGTACATTCAGAATGCTTTTATTTAAGATGTATTAAATATTACTTATTCAAATGAAAGTTTTAATTAGGATTTTGATAAAGGTTCTATGTTTTTATAATGTACATTTTATTGTTTGTGTCTTCGATACATAGAAAGACACATAAATAGGAAGTTTTGGTGCATATGGTTGATTTTCATTTTCAAAAATTCTGGCCAAAGGGGTCTGGGTTTCATTCCTTCTTTTCTCTTCCATTCTTTTTTCTCACTACTCTGAAAAGTTACAGTATAGGTTATATGCAGTTCACATCACCGTTATCTACCTATTCACCCTGTCTAGAAGCATCTTCCCTGATATTAGCACTCATATCTAATGAAAGTCTCTGCTGACCTTATCTCTACCCCTTCACTAATTTATCCATTTTTCTTTATTTCTCTCTTTCCTTACAAAGAGTTCAGAATCACATACTTAGGCTACATGGCTCTTTTGTTGTCGCGTTAAAGGGGTGTAGCTGATTAACCGTTATGGGCCCGGTTGGATTCAGAGTACTGAACCAGTCGGACATTCACCAAAAACGTAATAACCGCCTGGGGGTCCGCTCAGACATTCACCAAAAATGCATTAACCGTCTGGGGGTCTGGTTAGATTCAGAACACTGAACTATCACGGATAACCACCCTCACCCTAGTTGCATTAATGAGAGCTATCACAATGCAATCAAGTATGGTTTATTACAGCAACAGATAATCAGGTTCTTTTGGATTGCCGGTGATAGTGACTATCTGCAAAAGCAAGCTAGTATGCATGAAATACACAGGTGTTATAGGTGTTACAGATGTTATACAGGTGTTGTAGGTGTTACAGATGTTACAGATGTTATAGATGTTATAGATGTTATAGGTGTTATAGGTGTTACAGGTGTTACAGGTGTTACAGGTGTTACAGGTGTTACAGGTGCGCAGCCTAGAAATAAACGCGTTAAAAGGATCAAAGACTCTGTAGAGATTTATAAGCAAATATTCAGATCTCACCCAAAGGTGTCCCAATGGGGAGGGAAGAGAGGCTCAGCCCGTCGACAGATCCCAGGAGTCAGGAGGTCCTAAGGATGTTGTATGTCCTCAGGATGGTATCTCCCCTGACGATGGTATCTTCCCTAACATCCCCTCTCTCTTGGGCCAATTTATATTATTTTCTATCTTTTAGGTGGAGCTTGAGTGGCTTTAGTCAAGCATATCTTAGTTATGATTGGTGTAAAGTTTTCCCGTCTCCGTTTAAAGTAACAGGCTCCGAGAAATTCAGAGCGCATGCTCAGTGAGGGGTGGTCGCATCTTGGAGGCAGGTAGCTTTTGGGATGGAGGTGTGTTTTGGTATTATAATGATATTATAATGAGCAAAAAGTACACTAGGGTACAGCATTTGTCAAAACATGACAGGTCTTTGGCTTAGGGTGGCAAAAAGTGCAGCTTTGTGCACAAGAACAATCGAGGCCCCACCTGATTACAGAGCCTAGCCGTGGTGTCTCCACTCCACTCCACGCTCCGTGGTGTTCCTTAGAGCTAGCACACCAAGTTTCCCCAGCGCGATAGCATCTAAGGTTGGGAGCCTAGGGAATGCTCAGGTAATGCAGTTATGCCCTACCCTGAAAGCCTCTTCAATGTTGTACCTTTTTCTTAAAAGCGTGAATGTTAGTTTTATTTCCCTAGTTACTTCAGGCATTTACACCACATTTGTCCATAAACATAAATACATAAAGCATAGGTATCGTGCTTGAGAAGGACTAAGTCAGTACTTCATTATAAAAAATGAAGTATATAAACACTAGACACTATATATAGACACTAGATAGATCCTGTGAAAATGATAGTAGACACTTTGAATTGTTAGTGATTTTCATTAGTGCATTCTGGTATCTGATAAAAATTCCATGAAACTTTTCTGTTCATATATTTTTCCTACTATCCTGATGCTTTCCAGTAATCTTTCCTAGAAGATCCCAGAAAGTGTCAAAAGACTATCACACTTTGATCACCGACTTCTTTAGAAAGCGTAATGTCAAAGAATTATCTTAGAATTCTTCAGATAACCTGGATAAATATATCAGTATGGCTAGCATTGAGTTAAGGGTTCAGTATTGTGCCCTGCTTTTAAGGACTGGAACATCTACAAGGATGCCATTCCCCTTGGCTTGTCAGATTACCCCTGGAGTAATCTTATCTCAAACTAAAATTTAAGCATAGAATGGTGTCTAATTATCTATGATTTGAGATAGATGTCATGAAAATGTATAACAAAAAAAAAATAATAAAAATCAGTATAACAGTTATTTTTAACAATAAGGATTATGTTTGTGTGTTCCAGCATTTATCTAGCTTGGTAATTAGCCTATACAATTAGCTGAGAGTTGTTCTGGCTGCTTCATTCTTTTTCCTGTTGTTAAAGGCAACTATCTGCAGCATCCAGGATGGCTCTGCCTTGGGTGACCTGCCCTTTCTCTAACTCCACCTTGGATGACCTTATGCTTCCTCTTTTCTAACGCTTATGTACACCTCATTTCAAGCAGTTGGGTACTGAGACATCATAGAGGAATGGGATTAAAAAGGGATTAAATTGATTTCCTTTCCCCCCTTTTAAATATAATTTTATTAATATTTTATTATAAAATTTAATTACTGAATATCCGTATTTAAAATGTCTTCCCCATTTTACACTCCTGTAAAGAGTTGTAAAATTGTCCATGCCATATCATTGAAAAGATAAAGTGCACTGCCTTCTTACTAGACTATTTATAGCTTCTTTTCCTCTGTGACACTCTTAAGAAGAAAAAGGATGGTATAACAGGATTTGGAAGTTGGAAATGCAATATAATTGCATTATATTGTGGCAATATAGTTGCAGCCAAACTCTTATCCACATGGTCAGCTTCACAAACTTTCATTGGGGAGCCCAAACAATATCTACAGATTTTTCCTGCTTCCAGCTAGAAGGAAAATAATACCATGAATTTGTAGCTTGATAGACCCACTTCTACATTCCATATGGCAGCTGATCAACAGAAGCTAGAAGAACCACTCCAAAGTTGTTGTTTTTTCTTCTGCCAAAGGAATGAGAAACAATGCACAACAAATGTGTGTTGTATGGGGTAGTGAAGGGAATGGGGAGAGTGTGGCTGTCCTATTGTCTCTAGATAACTGTTTCCAATTACCAGCATGTAATTGATCCAGACAGATCATATTCAAGCTATGTCCTGTAACCATCACTTTGTAGCTCACGGGCACAGTTTCTGAAGAAGTCTGTGATACTTCAAAACAAGGAAGTCTGGATTTTAAGAAGTAGGATAAATCTATGCTTCTTCCTCTTTCTGTGTCCAGTGCTGGAGATAATCCAACTGCTAAAATAAAGTCTGTAAAATAAATATATTTTATGTGCTACCTCTACAAGTTACAGGACATGAAAAATAACCCCAAGCATTTTTTGGATCAAGACTTTAATGATTGCTTTGCCCCCTTAATTATTGCTGTCAAGTTACAGTGCATACTGTGAATGCTAGATTTATCTTGCTATACATGTATGTTGTCTAGTCTAATTTGATTTTCAGTTTTCGTGTATGTGGAAATATTAACTCAAACCTAGTCATTTTTTCACCATTGACACAAGTCCATTATATTCAGTACTCTCTGAGTTCTACAGTTAAAGAAGAATTTCTCAGACTTCAAACAAAATCCTAAAAAGAACCAGTTCCTATCAGGACTAGTAAAGGTGGAATGGTACTCAGAGTAGAGTATCTATGATTTCCAATTTCTGTTGAAAATGACAGACACCTTCAGACACCCTAGGCATTAGTTATTCTTTAAATAAGTGGGAGAATCAAAACTGGGAGTTCAGGGAGCTTTTGACACCATTTTCCCACAGCATTCTCCTCAAGAAACTGGCTGCTTGTGGCTTGGACTGGCGCATGCTTCGTTGGGTTAGAAACTGGCTGGATAGCCGGGCCCAAAGAGTCATGGTAAATGGAGTCAAGTCCAGTTGGAGGCCAGTCACTAGTGGCATTCCCCAGGGCTCGGTGCTGGGGCCAGTCCTCTTTAATATCTTCATCAATGATCTGGACGAGGGCATTGAGTGCACCCTCAGTAAGTTCGCAGATGACACCAAGTTGGGTGCGTGTGTCGATCTGCATGAGGGTAGGAAGGCTCTGCAGGAGGATCTGGATAGGCTGCACCGATGGGCTGAGGTCAACTGCATGAAGTTCAACAAGGCCAAGTGCTGGGTTCTCCACCTGGGGTGCAATAACCCCAAGCCGAGCTACAGGCTGGGAGAGGAATGGTTGGAGAGCTGCCTGGCGGAGAAGGACCTGGGAGCGATGGTTGATAGTCGGCTGAATATGAGCCAGCAGTGTGCTCAGGTGGCCAAGAAGGCCAACAGCATCCTGGCTTGCATAAGAAACAGTGTGACCAGCAGGGATAGGGAGGTGATCGTCCCCCTGTACTCAGCTCTGGTGAGGCCGCACCTCGAGTACTGTGTTCAGTTTTGGGCCCCTTGCTACAAGAAGGACATCAAGGTGCTTGAGTGAGTCCAGAGAAGGGCGATGAAGCTGGTGAGGGGTCTGGAGAACAAGTCCTACGAGGAGCGGCTGAGGGAGCTGGGCTTGTTCAGCCTGGAGAAAAGGAGGCTCAGGGGCAACCTTATTGCTCTCTACAGGTACCTTAAAGGAGGCTGTAGCGAGGTGGGGGTTGGTCTGTTCTCCCACGTGCCTGGTGACAGGACGAGGGGGAATGGGCTAAAGTTGTGCCAGGGGAGTTTTAGGTTGGATCTTAGGAAGAACTTCGTTACCAAAAGTGTTGTTAGACATTGTAACAGGCTGCCCAGGGAAGTGGTGGAGTCACCATCCCTGGAAGTCTTTAAAAGACGTTTAGATATAGAGCTTAGGGATATGGTTTAGTGGGGACTGTTAGCGTTAGGTCAGAGGTTGGACTCAATGATCTTGAGGTCTCTTCCAACCTAGAAATTCTGTGATTCTGTGATTCCTTTAAAGATTAAGTTTACTCATCACATGACATAAAGCAGTAATAATTTGTTGTCCCTGTATGTTATATATGATTTCAGGGAACATTTTGCTTCTGATTCCATACTACAGCTTATGAAAAAATATCAAGTATCCTATCATCCTCAAACTCTGTAGTGACCTGCAAAGCTTGTAGAAAGCCATGATTTAGTATAACACATTTTGCATTATACCAGTGTGGCAATAACACTACAGAGATTTATTTCCCCTAATTTTATAGTAACTATTGGATTTATGACATAAGGAACAGTAAGAAAACAAAAAACACAGTTTGTGTTATTTTCTTAATTCTTTGTCCACCTGTTGATTCTGTTAAGAGAATTCATATTCATATTAGGAGAATTCATGAATTCATATCTCTACC
The DNA here is from genome assembly GCF_963932015.1 of Anas acuta. Classification (NCBI taxonomy): domain Eukaryota; kingdom Metazoa; phylum Chordata; class Aves; order Anseriformes; family Anatidae; genus Anas; species Anas acuta. Next base: position 184,825,583 of record NC_088979.1, on the reverse strand, counting down.
CATAAATGCTTCCAGTCTCAGTCATTAAGCACCTATCATAAATAGCGGTGGCCCCTTCTCTCACCATTACCTTGATGCAGATGTCCTGTTGAATCACAGCATTTTGCTGTGCTTCTTTTATTAGATGATTTATATTCTGGAATATTTTTTATTATTATTTTCTGGATTTATTTTTTTTTTTTAGTTTTAGTTTTCTTCTTGTTTAATACTTGTTTCTCTTTATCTTCCTTATCTTTTTAGTGTTTGCTCTGTCATGGTTGACAAGGGTCAGCACACTTTTCCACAACATTTGTCTGTCTGATTGACACGATTGAGTTTCAGGATACCTTTCTCTGTGCAGAAGAAGAGTGGGACCACCATTGCTTTTTCTTAGTACAAAGACTTCATGAGATGTACTGATTTGAGTCTGATAATCTGCAGTCTGTCATCCTCATGAATCTTCAAGCTATGGTTCCCGTGTTTGCCATTCTAATTTCTAGTAAGGCAACTTTCAAGAAGGCCAGTCCTCTTGTTTCTAGAAGCATCTTTTAAAAATTATTTTCATCTCGGAAGTGTTTTAGAGAACCTTGAGTGGCTCACCCAGTTCCCCTTTCACAATGTCTGTCAGATCTGATTTAGTCATGTGTGGGTATGGACTAATAATGGAAAGGATGGACACACAATCACACACAAACACAAGCCTTTGGACATCATTTAGGAATTTCTCTTGATGATTTTTGGCTTTCTTCTATTTCAGTGGACTTGTCTGAAGTGTACTCTGGACTTTCTGTAACTAAAAGGCTCTCAGCACGTGGAGAGACAGACTACAACACTGTGTGTGTGTACTCTGGACTGCCTATGTGGGCTGAGGGGCTAGAATTCTCCAAATTCAAGATTTCATGTACATACATGACCACAGCATGAAGATATATGTGGATGACACATGTCATAACATTCTGTTCTCAGTGACTTTAGTGATTGACACAAAACCTCCAACCTCAAAGTTCAGTTATTACTAGGTAAAGTGAACCGTGTGCATGTCTTATTACATATACAGCTGTGACATTGAATGTGAATCAGAGAGAAAAACTCTCCCCCATCTTAATCACTCTGTATCTGAAGTGAGAGTAAATGGTTCTGAAATTAATCTCACTACAAAGTGCAGTATAGCTGTGCTACAACAACAAAATGGAAGAGTGGAAGCAAGTTTGTCAGGATCATTCCACTCTGTCCTTGCCTACCTTTCAGTGTACTCCTGCTTCTTTCCTGCCAAGACCTTGTATCACTGTGTGGGCTGCCTCATAAGTTGGCAGAACATGCCCTGTTCACAAAAATGACCTCTTCAAAAAACTTTAGTAAGGATGTGTTCTTCTCCCATATGCTGTCAACATAAGGCCCACATGCGATGGAAATTTTTGCTGTCTTAGAGAGTGTAGGGGTAGATGTTTCCCTGGTATAAATATAATCTAAAAGATACAAGGTTTTGTAAGAAAAAGCAAACCTTCAACTTTTGAAGATGTTGGATCCAGGCACAACACAGGACACAGAACTAATATTCTCCTTTAGGAAACTCTGCTCATTAATTTGGCAGGCACATTCAGTACTTTTTCAGTTTCCAAAATGTTTTCAAGAAGCAAAATATCAACAAAGTGATTTAGTAGCTTAATTTCACATTGACAAAAGCACAAATAATTACAAAGTGTGATATATGCTGTTTTAGAAATATATATCTATGTATATATATATTTTTTTACATTGATCTGTCAAGGGTGCTTGGATAGCCAAAGTACCAGGAGCTTTTCTGTACTACAGAAGGCACTAAAAAAAAAAACAAACAACAACAACAACAACAAAACAACAACAACAACAAAAAACTTGCTAGGTAAAGTTCTGTTAGTTACTCATAAGGCAAGTAAATTATTATTAAGGGCCTCACTGCTGAAAGGCGGAATAAGAAATTGAGAAATTCAGAGCAAATTTGATTGCACACCATGGGTTGAAACTATGCTATTGGTTGCTTAGAAGCCAGGATGGCAATTTCTTTAATGTACACAATCTCATGCCTATTTAAATCACAATTAGCCTATATTACTAAGTCTATGTTCTTTCAGTATTACCTTCATGTGGCCTTACTCCAGAGGTATTCCTCTTGATTATCTCAGTCCCTTACTTTCAGGATAGTTTTGTCACAGTCTACTCACAAAAGATTTGGGCAGATGGAACAGGCTGCTCATCTACTGGATTTATGTTGAGTTGCCTACATGAACAGAGTGAATTCTCCTGCAGTCACAATTGTGTCTTTCAGATCTCCATGCTGCCTTCTCAGACTGTAAAAGCCAAGACTCAAGAAACATAGAAGACAATATTTTTGTAAAGATTTATAGAATTACTCATAGAATTCTACACTCTAAAGTGAAGTTCTATAATGTGTTTCAAAGCACACATAAAGCAAAGCATTTAATGGAATTTAGTTACGTGGGAATTTTCCAGGAAGGCTATCTAACGTCCTTTGATTAAACAGTCTTAATGTTTCATTCTTTGTTACACATTTGGTAAACTATGATAAAAGGCATAACAAAGATCAAGCTAATCTGAAATGCAGTTTCTTACATGGTGGAAAAATCCAAGTTAACAATAAAAGATTGGAACTACTACACTTTATGTCATTTAAAAAAATACTGACATTTGGAGGCTCCAGTCAAAGGATAATGAGTATGACTTTTTCACTTTGAGTTCTTTTAATATCTAACAATTCTACTTCAATAATTCAAATTAAATCTGTATATAATGGCAGATTTTTCCAAAAGATAAGGCTAGCTTGCTTTGTTTGATGTAATTTCTTCATCAGTACAACTCACTTTTAAGTGTGGTTTAAGTGCAAAGTCTTTAAAAAAATATATAACATAATACATTTCTGTGGGAACTGAGTATGGAAAAAATCTTCAACAGAAATTCCTTTTAGATGGATAACAATTCAGAGATCAAAAGGATATTTATAATAGATATGGAGAAAAAGTGATTGAAGGAAAATACTTCAAAATATTTTCCAGGCTTTTAACAAATACCATAAATGAAGGGCTCTTAAAAATAACAACTCCAACTCAAATTTTCTTTCCTTTTCTGGACTCAAGTTTTAGAAAGAAACCACTGTGTATGATGCAGCTGGTATAATTTAAAGCCAGTTGGTTTTGATTCTCTTTACAGACAGACTTGTTGTTCATGTCACCCCTTTTGCCTACAGCACTCCATTCTTGACAGTGTCAGAATATATATTGCCTACTGTCGCCCACATATCAGAGTCTCTACTGTTCTTTCTGATTTTTTTCTTTCTCTACAGACTGAAGAGGATATCCACCACTGAACAGGACAGGCTCAGCATGAAAGGATTAGATAATAGAAATAAAATTAGGGGTTAGAAGAGGTCCTGACACATAGCACTGTTAGCTTAGTAACTGTTGTAAGTTAGTAGAGATAAATATGGAGCATAATTCACCTAGTTACAGGGTTTGAAAAACAGAGAAGCAAACGGATCTTGTCAGTAGACCTAGTTTATTAGGCTTAGCAGCATTTTGACAAAGAAATTGGGATACACACTGTATAGTGCCAGAAGGAAAAAAAAAAAAAAAGTGCCATAAGCTTCAAATAAGATTACTTTTCCATTGTTTGTAAAAGGCATCATCATGCACAGCTATAGCTTTTAAAATATCTAGCCTTACAGAATGTCACAGTGCTCCTGGTTAGTTCTTAAGAAAGAGATCAAAGTCAGATTTTCAGGTCTTGATGTTCTTGTTCACACTGTGTTCTTTCTGTTCTGTCTTCACAACACTGAACAGAACTCAATTTTCCAAGCAAGTGACAAGAGAACACATTTGTCACTACTTTGTTCTTTTATAAACCCTTGAGTGCACTCCAAAGGAGTAATTTGAAAAAAAAATAATGCTTACTGACGATACATTCAGAAGTCTCTTTAGTGGACTGAATTCTTCCTTCATTGATGTTCTTGTAACCCAAATGGACCCATCAATACAGATCACCAACACGGTAAAACTTATATCAGTTGTTTTCTGAGAAGCTATTTCATATATATACAACAGCAAAGGATCCATGCATTTTAGTGCATGATCTGCATATTTACTCTATTTTTCCTTTTTGATACTATTTAGTTTTAGTCAAAATAACCTACCAAATTTTTGAGAGCTTGGCCAATCCATTGCTGAGAATGGATGTCACAATACATTACGTTCTATTAGGTTAACTAAATGACTTAAAAAGGTAACTTTATTGTAATTTTTCCTTAATAAAAATCTTAAAAAACTGATGTTGCTTTTTGTCTAGTAACTCTGATTTCACGTTCTATTTTCTATTTTTTTTTTCTGTTTAAAATAGGATACTCCACATAGGAACCCTGAAAATTTTGGCACCCCAAGAATAAGAGACTTTTCTGCCAAATGAGTATAACACCAAGAAGAGACACAGAGAGGAAGAAACAATAAAGGAAAACCATTTTATGTGACAATTGACATAATAGTAGAAAGGTAATTGCCTCCAAGTTTACAAGGCAATAAATGGCTCTCAGTAGTTGATCAACATCAAAGCCACAGGCATTAAAGGCAGGAAAGCTCTCTGTACTTGCCAGACCTTTGAACTTTAAGTGTGGTATCTTACAGAAACCAATATTGTTTTGATAGCTTTTTTTGTTTTATTTTTATTGAAATTTATAGTATTTTTACATGGATACAATCACAGAGAGAGCAGAATGAGAAAATCAGCACCTCATAACATCTGAAATTTTCTGGAGGTCTTTAAAAGATGTTTAGATGTTGAACTTAGTGATATGGTTTAGTGGAGGACTTGTTAGTGTTAGGTCAGAGGTTGGACTCAATGATCTTTAGATCTCTTCCAACCTAGACAATTCTTTGATTCTGTGATTCTGTGAAACATAGTCAAAGGAGACTGGAGTCAAACCTTGGTGACGAGCAAGCCAAACCAAGATTTAAGGCTTTTGTGTTTGTCCTGATCCAAGATAAAATAGTGCATTCTTATAATGTCAAAAGTGAGAAAAGAATTATAACTCTGGTCATGTAATAAAGGGGAGAACTACAAAGAGATGTCACCAGAAGTGAAGAAGAAAAATCTCACTGAATTTTGTTGTGTACAAACTCCATAATGAGATGACCGTGACAACATCACAGTTTGATATACATAAAGGAGAAATAAGATCTCTCGAGCCTTAACAGTTCACAGCTACTACCACTTCTAACATAGAAAAGGCTATCTTGTTGCAAACTTACTTAAAGATAAACACTCAAAAGGTACAACGAATCTGTGTTACACCTTCTCTTCCCTTTGCGATTTGCCTTTGCTAATTCAAATGGTTCCAGAGGTAAGCATCTAAACTCTGAAAGTCATCAGTCGTTATAATTCAGAATGGCAGAACACATGCTAGCTTAACTTCTAGAAGAAGCTGAGGATGAAAATTAACACCTCCTTTCAGTTTGCATCCTAGTACTGTTCTTTGGAATTCTGAATATAACAATGCTTCTTTCCAGATCATCTGCATGAAGACTATAGGCAATAATGTAATTTTTTTGCTTTGTTCTGTAAAAAGTGGTGCATATATACAGCAAGTGTCATTACTTATAAAATAAGATCTGTATAACTTAATAGAAAAATTACCTTTCGAAAGAGTAAGAAATGATTATTAGTTATAACTATTTTAATTCATTAAATTTAATTTATTAATTTATTGCTTATTTTATTATTTTAATATATTATTTAATTTCTATTTTATTTTTTTAAGGATTTTGTTTCACAATTTCATGCTCAGTTTTCAGATTTCTAATCTGTGGCAATGGCAAATATTAATATCTCACAGTACCTCCTCTTAGTATTCTGTATGTGTGGATGTATTTCTAGTGGAGGTGTACCTGTCTTTTCCATCACATCCTCCAGACTTTTTCTTAGCTTTATTTTTGTTTTGTTTATTTGTTGTTTGGTTGTTTTATAACAAAAGGCAGTGAAGCATCTAAATAGATTGGTCATAGATTTTTCTAACTGATACGGAATTGTCAAGTTGATGCTGTTTCTCACAAGAATATTTTAACAGCAATGCCATATATGCTGAAAAGCAGCAGTTTTCTAGATCAAACACAATTTGGATACTTAAACCACTCATGGCTTGAGGGCAGTTCTATGCTCTGGAATATGCTGGCAGTTTGGTTAAAGGATTAGAATGATTCTTTCTGCTCCTTCACTCCAAGAGTCTATGAGAGAACTCTGCTACTTCCAGAAAAACACCCAGGCATCATTGTTGCTAGGGCCACAGCTTCAAAACTGCCAGCCATTCCCCTACAAAACAGGCATTCAGCAGCATGTTCATTCACATACTTTGCGTGGGGGTTGCTATGGTTTTGCTATGAAAAGTTGAGGAACACTACTAGAAAATCTTTTTTTTTTTTTTTTCAGTAAACGACCACAAAGAAGACTCCTGCCACCAATCAAAATTTAGGCTGCTAACTGTCACTAACCATAGTTTCCTAGGTCTCAGTCCTTTCTGAATAGTACTACATTTCCTTCCTTCCTGTTGAGATAACTTCCCACAATGTAGTCTTTGAACATCTTCCAGTGGAAACAACTAACTGCACACAGAAATTCTTTCTAGTAAACATCAGTCACTTGCACTTGACCTAAGTAAAATGCACTTTCTACTATTGGCTTTTTTTCCTCTGAACTTGCCCTGTTTTGTACAAATCCTTTTCAGGCATTATTGTTAAACCGGATGTTCAATTGGTATTGCATGAGTAAAATCATGAGTTTGGCCATGTAATGTCAGAATTTGAATTTCATAGTCATAAATCAGTCTCTTCCAGCTCTAAACATGGACATGTTTTAAAATGTTTCCCTTACCTTGAGTTAGGTAATCAAAATTAACAAATCCTTAATATTTATTCTAATCTGATTGTAATTTCTGTACTGTGTCAACTCACATATATAGCCTGACTTGAGATGTGATGAGCTCTATAGATGAATAGATCATTAAGTTTCAATATACATTATCTGTATCTTTAGAAGTCTTTAGATACTACAGCAGAATATATAAAAAACAAACAAACAAACAAATAAATAAATAAATACTCAGTGGTGTCCATCTTTGCCCAAAGAATCATCAACAAAGTCAGATAACCATCTTTAGGGTAACAATCTGAAAACTAACAAAGTAAAATGAATATTGCTGTCTACAAACCAGTTTTCTGCTGGTTTGGCAATCTGGATCACTGTCTCTGACTACATGTTTTGGGTTGAAATCAAGGTTGTTGCCAAACCTCAGAATTATTATTCAATCCACAGAGTGCTGTGTAGTGCTGTGGAGCGTTGTGTAGGACCAACAAGGTTGTCAGTGGCTTGAGCACACAGCATACAAGGGAAAGGCATTTGTTCTTAAAAGATGAGGCTAAAGAGCTCTTAAGAAGAAAAAGTGAGGTTGATCTAATTGCTGTCTTGAGCAGCAATTACTGAGAGGCTATATAGAAGATGGAGCCAGCCTCTGATATGTGTTCTGCATTAAGACGAAAGCCAACAGACACAAGTAGTAACATAAGAAATGCAATTAGATATTAAAAATAAATCTTCCCCATGAGGATAGTCAAGCAGGAAAGGCTATGAAATCTCTAAATCTCTGTCTTTGGAGAGATCTAAAACTCATCTAGTCAAGTCACTGAGTAATTTGGTCTATACTACCCCTAACCTGTGCTTCAGTTTTGGTCAGATGACCATCAGAAGTCCCTCCAACCCAAATCACTCCATTGTTCTGCAGTTCTAGGGTTGACATGATGCTCCTCTGGTAGACACGGCACAGTGTGTCCAGACCTTGCTTCCTTTCCTGCAGTGGCCAAGACCTCACATTATCAGGGGTGTTGTGCTGCTTGGTGGTAATAGGCTGACTATCATGGTGCAGTTTGAATCTAGATGTGCCATGCATGAAAAATAACAGTCCAGGGTATATTATATGCTTGAAAATCAGTGCGATCCTCAGTATAGCTGATATACCAAGGCATTTGTCACTCAACACTATTTTCACCCACACATTTTGCAATTCATCATGGCATCCTTCTGAGCATCTGAATCACACAGATTCTCCATGTATTAATATTTTGATTATCAATTTAGTAAAAAACAAACCAAACAAACAAACAAACAAAAAAAAAAACCACTGTCTTAAGAAGTTGTAGTGAAGCATAAGCATATTTTTGTTAGCAATACAATTGCTGAAAAAAAAAATACAAAATTTGCTCTTTTAAAAATATGTGTGTGTACCGGAGAGGGGATTGTAAAGCTGTGAAAAATGAAACTGTGTAGGTGCTGTTAGCCTCTGACTCAGCAGCTAACATTTTGCAAAAATTAGCATCTTAAGCCTAAGTGCTCCCCCTACATGTTATGAGCTACATTTCCTGCATAGCTGTGTACCTACTGACTGCTGCAGTCTGACAGAGCCTCAGAGTTTATACAATTGAGAGTGTAACAAAGTGATTCACTGTAAATTAGCAGAGTGCAGCCAGTCACGCTGAAGACTGATGTACCACAAGAGCAACCTTAGTCATGGACAGAGTAGGAGGAGCTGACAGAACACGTATTATTGCAGAGAGACTGGTAGTTTTCTCTGAGACTGAAGGTGAAACACCTGCAACTGGGTCAAACGATTTATTTATTTTTTTACAAGTGAGGTCAACTGACAAGCAATAATTAACATGGATGTACAGAAAGAAAGGATTTGTTGCAACAATGATATGTACCTTTTTTCCCTGATGTAAAATTATTTACACAGCAGTAGCACAGTATATCAGCAGAGTTGCTGTTTCATTAAGAAGGATACTCTGTTATACTGCATTACTAATAAAAGACCTGTTAGTCTTACTTCCCAGTGGCTATTTGTCAGCCTTGGTTATGGTCACAATGCCCTAGAAACTGTGTTTTCTTCTGTGTCCAGCTCCTTTGATGGCAGGAAGACACAGTGACACAGAGCTGTTCTACTCTGAGTGCCCCTGATAAATCCAAACTGTCAGACTTTGCTGGCCAAAGGTAAATGGGACATCAAGGGAAAAAAAAGAAAAAAGAAAAAAAAAAAAGCAGCATCAACCATTTTGCTGCATTGTCTCAGCATTTCATAGTTAGCATTTCATAATAGTTTAGCTGTTCACATGGCACTGAACAGGAAAAAAAAAAAAAAAAAGCTTCTCTGAATACAGCATGGCCTCTTTTGGTTATTCTTTTGTGTGGAATAGTGGAATAGTTGCCATGGCTTTTGAAGACGGGTATAGTCAAGCATAAAGTTACAGCTATAAATAAAATATGATAATGTTAAGCAAGCTTTAAAATGATTAGAAGAAATAGTGCAGTTTACAAAGAAACCCTGATCAGTTCAGGATAATCCATCTGAGGATGTGGAAAACTACTTGTGGGCCAAAGGATGCTGTTTGAGGTCAAAATGTAAAGCGGTGACCTGAAACCTCTAAGAAGCCCACAGAGGATTGATATGACAGGGGAAAAAAAAAAAAAAAAAAAAAAGTTTGTAAAAGTAAAAGGAAAGGGTCCTGGACTTACAAGATTTGGTAGTCAAGCTGAGTCTGGGGTTTGCCAGCTCTTTGAGGAGTAGGCAGAGAGCTGGTACAAATACAGAACCAGGAAAAATCTGCACAAAGCTGTATTGATTTCCATGCTGGTATCTGTGGCATTTCTAAATCAGAATAGAAAATGCAATGGCTTTGACTCATTGTAAAAATTGGCAGAGAAATTCTGTGAAGACTCAGAAAAGGAGGCATCCATCTAAAATGTCCCCATCTGCCAAACCTCATGTGTCATTGTTGTTTGCCATATTTGTTTCCAGTGGTTTAAATTCCAGAAACATCAAGTCCCTTAATATTTTTGAAGATGTAGTTCCACCCATAAGACAAGATCAGGTAGATTGGCCTTTATCATCTAGTAAAAAAGGACTATAGAGGCCAAAAATCTATACTAAGTAACAACACTGGCTAGGGGTCAAGAAACAATAATTCATTCAGAAACATCTAGAGCTAGTCAGATGATCTATCTGCATAACAAATAAAGCTGATGATTTGTCCTGTTTTGGTGAATACATGATTCATGATTATATGATTACTCATGAGGCTCATGAGAACATGATTTGATCTGATCCAAAAACAATCTAAGGAGAAATAGATGAAACATTTGGACCCTGAGTCAAGCATATCTGTATGTTTTAAAATATGAATAGTCTTATTTAGGGAATTTGATTAACTCTGGTTTTAAAGATATCTACAGATAGAAGACATTTGGAATAAGAAATGTGATAATAAAATAAATTAGTGTAGACCTGTACATGATGGCCATGGCTTAACTGTGCAAAAAATGCATCAATTCAGTTTGTGCGCAAGCTACAATCTGGTAGCCAGTCAGATTTTACATACTACCTGAGCAACAGGGAGACCTGCTGCTCTGACAGATCCAGCCAGCTAGTCTGCACAAGAGGCTTCTTTTTACCAAAGAAAAAGAAATATATGAACAAATACAATATGATTGTGGAAATCGTTTCCATGTAGTGAGTGGTGAAATGAAGGAGAAACAGGAAGTTGTGGAATTGCAGGTGAAGTGTTGAGGTATGGCCCAATGTCGATAAATGGAAGGTTTCACTGGCCAAGCTGCTCTTCTGAAATGGGCAGATCAATGTTAGAGTATGTTGTCACTACAAAGTTGTCAGTATGTAGTATTTAATTCTAACATCTATACCCTCATGTACAAAATCTTTCCCCTAGATTAAACATCTTGGTTGACAGTTAAATGCTGACAGTCTGGTTTCACCTTAACATTAAAAACAAAACAAAAGAAAAGAAAAGAAAACAAAACAAAACAAAACTGATATTTGTTTGAACCTCATGGTGGTTCCTACCACATAGTAATATCCATTTACTTTAATTGAAAGGTTCATTCTTGAATTATACTTGATAATGAGATCCTCATAACAGGGTTTTGGAAAGAACTTTGCTGCAAAGACAATAAAGACCACAGTCTTGAAGTTATCCCAAGTTACAGAGAAAAACTAACCAAAGTAACGATTTCACACGATCGCAGAACCACAAAATTGATGAGGTTAGCAGGGACCTCTGGAGGTTTCCAATCTAACCCACTTGCTCCACGCAGGAACAGGCTTCTGAGAACCTTTCCACATAGGAGAGATGCCTATTCCCTTCATTATCTTACAGAATCATAGAATGGTTGAGAAGAAAGGGACCTCTGGATATTATCTAACCAACCCCCCTGCCAAGCAGGGTCACCTAGAGCGTGTTGCAGAGGATTGCATCCAGGTGAGTTTTGAGTATCTCCAAAGATGGAGACTCCACAATCTCTCTGATTAACCTGTTGCAGTGCTCTGTCACCCTCACAATAAAAAAATGTTTCCTCAGATTCAGATGGAACTTCCTCTGTTTCAGCTTGTATCCATTACTTCTTGTCTTGTCACTGGGCATCACAGAAAAGAGACTGGCTCCATCCTCTTGACACCCTCCTTTCAGACATTTGTACACATTGATCAGATCCCCTCTCAGTCTTCTCTTCTTCAAGCTGAAAAGCTTGAAGGCTGTTGGCCACAAGGCATTGGCTGCAAGGGCACAATGCTGGCTCATGGGCTGAACCTGCTGTCACCAGGACTCCTAGATCCTTCTCCACAGGGGTGCTTTCCAGCAGGTCAGCCCCCAGCCTGTACTGGTGCAAAGGGTTATTCCACTCTAGGTGAATGATCCTGCATTTGCCTTTGTTGAATATCATGAGGTTTCTCTCTGCCCAATGCTCCAGTCTGTCCAGGTCCCTCCGAATGGCAGCACAACCCTCTGGGATATCAGCCACTTCTCAAAGCTTTGTGTCATCCACAAACTTGCTGAGGGTGCACTCTATTCAATTATCCAGGTCACTGATGAATAGATTGAACATGACGGGACCAAGTACAGACCCCTGGGGGACACCACTAGCTACAGGCCCATCTGGACCAGGCTGATACTGGACCCATTGCCATTGATCGCAGCCCTCTGAGCTCTGTTATTCAGCCAGTTCTCAATCCACCTCACTGTACACTCATCTATCCCACACTTGCTGACCTTGCCTATGAGGATGTTATGGGAGACAGTGTCGAAATGAAGGTGGACAACATCCACTGCTTCCCCCCTCATCCACCCAATTAGTCATTCCATCACAGAAAGATTTCAGGTTGGTCACGCATGGTTTCCCCTTAGTGAAACCATTAAGAGTACTCCTGAGTAGTTTCTTCTCCTCCATATTCTTTAGCTGACATTTGTTGGACTCTTATTGGACCTCTCTCTTGTACTGGGGAGATCAGAATTGGACACAGTGCTCCATGTTCCTCAGCAGTGCCAAGTAGAAGGGAAGGATCACCTCCTTCCAACTGGAAGGATCACGACCTTCCAGCAACAATTTGCCTAAAACAGGCCAAGATACTATTCCTTTTTTGAACAAACTATTTCTCCCAGTTTTGTGTCATCTGCAAACTTGCTCAAGGTACACTCTGCCTCATCATTGAAATTGTTAGTGAAGACACTAATTTCTGCAGTTAGTTTGATGGGCCTCCAGCTGGACATTGTGCATATCACAACAGTTTGGGTCTGGTAATTCAGCCAGTTTTCAGTCTACTTCACTCTACATTTTTCTGTTTGTTAATGGGAATGTTATAGGAAACAATGGAAGGTAAAAGATGAAATTAGCAAATATAAATATCATTAACCTATTTTTATTGCCAACATTGTAAGTAGATGTAGTTTATATCTTTTCGGATCAAACTATCTTATTTTTGAATTGGAGAAGAAGCATTTTGGGTCATATTTTAGGACTGCTGTAATAAAGGAATGACAATTTATCTACTTAATTAAAATTTTCTGCTCTTTCATCAGGGTAGATAACAAAGAAACTCAGGTCAGCTAATTTATCACTCTGGACACATCTTATAACAAGATATGAGTTTATTCCCATCTTATATAAAGAGCTCTGTGAAACCTAAACTCTCTTTAACCCATCACTCTCTTTAAAAGATATTTAATGCAAATGAAACATAAGAAAAATGTAAAACCACAAAGTGATACAACATATGTAAGGAATCTAGCATACTGGAAACTGAAATAGGTAGATCAAACTCTCCTGGTAAATAGAAGATTACTTTTGCCTCTTTTGGAGTTTATAAATGATGCTGTTATTAAACAACAATGCTTTTCACCTCACATTGCATTTTTTATTTTTTTTATTTTTTTCTAAAGAGTTATTCTTTCTTTATAGGCCTACTGACTCATTTGCAGAACATCTTTTATGGTCATTTGTTTCCAACTCTATTTGCATTACAAAAATAAACTTTACTAGTGACTACTGGTTAACTTCAAGGAAATGGCAGTCATCATCCTTCCAGTGTTTGTTTATGCCTCTGTTTCACCTGTGCATGGGAGATACATGAGCATGATTTGAGCATATGTGACTTTGAATATGAAATCTGTATCTTCTTCTGCTTGTGCATAATTCAGGTCAATTAAATTTACTGTGAAAAAAAAATAATAATTATCATATAAGAGTTGCATCCTTTCTTGAAAAAATAACCACTCAATGAAATACAGTTTTGTATATAATGGAATAATAGACTCTGAAAACGTAGGGGAAATAAACAGAGCAACTCTCAAGCTGGGATCTTTTTGAACACTTAATCTGATTATTTTTGCCATTTTTATGGCTCTTTCCACAAACCATTTGACAATGTTTTATAATGGCACATCATGGCACTCCTGAACTGATACAAGAAGAGATGAACATCTGAAACAGCTGAAACAAATGGCTCATGAATTGTGGATCATCAGCTGAAATCCCAAAGCACTCAAACTGTGATTTACAGTTCATTGTTAAATTGCAAGCTCATGCCTTTCATAACATCTTGTTACAGCTCAATCATTTAAAAATAAGATCTCCATGTATAAAAGAGGATCTTTGTTAGACACCTGTATTTTAGTTTCTGTATATATGTCATACCTCACATTTGGAAGTAATGATTTTTTCTTGACCAGAATAAAACATTTGGCCACTGCATGTATGATCCTTAGGATTCAAACAGCTTAAAAACCAAAAAGAATGCCATTATCAGGTATATTATAAATACAAAAATAAATGAGTTCATTTGATGTAAATAAAGACATAATAATTTCATTTTCCATGATGGATCTTCAGCACCTGTAGAAAATTCAGCATCTATTCATCTTCCTCACCTTTCTTGCTGGGGAAGGAGCTGGTGTTGTAGGATAATCTTGGCAAAAATTACTTGAAATACTCATCTGAAGTTTTCTGTGTATCAACTAGATAGTGTTATTCTCCTCATGCACTTCAACTCTGACATGGAGGAAACATCTTACAGAAAAGAAAAGGCAAATTTACTCTTCAAACTGACCTCAGCCTCTCAGCTGATAATGCAAACAGAAGTGTCATATAGTATCAAAGACTGTGATATTTTGTGAATGCATTCTAATTAGAAACTATTATTTTGTTTTATGGATACTATTTATGTCAGTAGAATGTAGATGTGAGTTTCTGAGAAAATTATTAATGTATGCAGTACATCAGTAACTTTCTCAGAAGCCATTACTGTTAGCTAATGTTGAGAAAATACTGCACACACACACACACAAACAAAAAAAAATCGGATTCACAAGTGACTAAGAACTATCCAAGAATTGAAAACTACTAAGAAAGCTAATGAAGTATTAAACAAACAGATTTCCTTTAAGTAAGAGAGAGAGAAAAAAAAAAAAAAAAAAAAAAAAAAAGAGAGAGAGAAAGAAGAAACCAAGGAACTACAGACTGATGAGCCTCACCTCTGTGACTGGCAAGATCACAGAAAGAACCTCCTGGAAGCAACTTGTACCATGTGCCAACATTTTGGTGGGTGGCAAAGCCTGACAATTTATAGAATCATTCAAGTTGGCAAAGACATCTAAGGTCACATTGTCCAGCCTTTAATCTAGTACTACTAAAGTCCACCACTAAACCATACTACTAAGCTCTAAACCTACGTGTTTCTTGAAGACCTTCAAGGATGGTGACTCAACTACTTCCCTGGACAGACTATTCCAATGCTTCACAACCCTTTCTGTAAAGAAATTTCTCCTAATATCCAACCTAAACCTCCCCTAGAGCAACTTGGGGCCATTTCCCCTCATCTTACCACTTGGTGCTTGGGAGAACACAAATAGTTATAAATATGTTTGAATCTAGCAAGAGAAGATATGTGTGTAGGACTGCCATATTAAATATCAAAACGTTTCTTAAAACAGAAAATGATTTGTTTCCTTTTCTGTTCCTGTAATTGTTGCATTAGTGTTCTTTGTTTTCTTTGACTATTTCAATGTGACATGCAATTTCTTTCTGGCAAGTTGTCTACTTAAACTAAGATAACTGCAAGTTCAATGTACTGGGAATACTACAGCCTTGAATTTGATTGTTATGTGAAACCTTACAAGACACTGCATTCACCGAGTTACAGATTTTCACTTGTGGTCCTTGATCTGGAGGAATCAAATTTTTTTGACAACCTGTGATAAGAAAATAATAAGAAAGTTTGACAAGAGCTTGTTTTTGCTGTTGTTGTTGTTTCACAGTAGATATATTCATTCATTAGCTGAAAGATTGCTCTGTTCTGATTCAACACTCGTGCTCCAGAAAAGGACGGAGGCTTGATCTGCACATACACTTGGTTATGTAGGTAAATAAAGTTCTGGCTGATCTTCCACCATCATCTGCTCAAGCATATCTACACATCTGCCTCTACAAGAATCATTTTCTTTTTTGCCCTTCCTATTACCTTAATTTTCCTCTTATTGCAATAAAGTTGCCATTTACCCACTGTTTTACCTCTTCCAGTACGCACTGATGCCACATGATATTAGACATTCACAATGTAGACATAATCATCTGAAATGTGTCTGTCAGAACTCTCATTATAGTCAGAAGATAAAAATAGGGATTTTCTGTCATATCTCATCTTCATCCTTATGTAGACATCTAAAAATAGACCACATGAATCACAACTTCCTATTTTTCTCCAGTGAGTGACTATACAGGGAGACAAGGATGACTAATTCAAATAGAGCTTTGTAGATGTTCAAATTAAGGGGGCATTTTTATTATTTGTTTATTTATTTTTACTACTGATCTTGTATACTGAAATATTTTTGAGATGATTCTTTAAAACGTTTAGTACTTTTTTTTTTTCTTTTTTTTTTTTTTTCCTTTTACTTCCTCCCACTGTTCAGATGTGAGGAGAGCAGTGGAGCTAACTCATTCACAGTTGCCATCTCCTCTGCTTTAACGCCTTCACGAGTAATTTTCTTCAGTCACTGAGATTATATCAAGGAGGCTTGGAAGAGGTCTGCATGATGTAGGAACAAATTTGACACACATGCCTCACTTACAGGACAAAAGTTCCTGTGAGAAATACTCAGTCTTTAATATCCCATTTAACTTGAAAGGTCTAAAAAGCAATGATGAAATAAGAGGCAATAGCAGGAGGAACAGCAGATTTATAGTTACTTCTGAAACAAGTGTTCATCCAGACAAGCCTTCTTAAGTCTTTGATGATAACAGTAGATGACATGAATGCTTTTTGGAGGTGTGGGAGTAATTGCTGTAGTTTATCACCCTCCATTTTTTTATCACATTAGCTATGTTCAAAGAATAGTGCAATAGGAAAGAAAGCCATATTTAAGTCAGCATTTTTTTTTTCTATTTTCCCAAAACTTTAGTTTGAAGTCTATTAATAATATTATATTGAAAATTTCATTATCTCAGATGGTCACTTACCATGTTCAGACTCTGAGAAGTAGAACGAAATGGGCTCTAAACAGCCAGTTTGTTATAACTTTCTCCTTGCAATGAAATACAAGCAGTGCATATACAAGTGTGCATATCTAGCTAGCTGTTCAAACAGTATCATATGGTAAAACATGCTGACAGAATAGAAATGAAATATAGTTAAACGGTAGAAAGGAGGAGCCAGGGAAACACAGGCTGGTGAGCCTCACCTCTGTGCCTGGCAAGATCATGGAAAGATCCTCCTGGAAGCAATGTCAATGCACAGGACAAAGAGATGAATTGAGACAGACAGCATGGCTTCACCAGGGGCAAATTGTGTGTGACCAATCTGATGACTTTCTACCATGGAATGGCTGCATCAGTTGACAAAGGAAGACTGACCAATGTCATCTACCTGTACTTCTGCAAGGCATTTGACATGGCCCCACATGACATCCTGGTCTCCAAATTGGGGAAGAGATGGATTTGATGGGTGTATAATTCAGTGGATAAGGAATTGGCTTGAAGGCGGCACCCAGAGGGTGGTGGTCAATGACTCCATCCAAGTCCATCCAAGTGGAGGCCAGTGATGAATGCTGTCCCTCACGTGTCTGTCCAGGGACTGGTATAGTTTGATATCTTTATCAAAGACATAGTGGGACTGAGTGCACACTCAGAATGTTTGTAGATGACATGAAGCTGAGTGGTGCAGTTGATACAATAGAGGGAAGGTACTTGCACAAGCTTTCAAAGTGGGCCCATATGAAGAGAATGAGGTTCAACAAGACTAAGTGCAAGATGCTACACCTGGATTGGGGCAATTTCCCCAAAGTTTGGTGGTTCTCATTGGCAAAAAGCTTTGCATGAGCAAGCAGTATGCACTTGCAACCCAGAAGGCCAACTTCATCCTGGGTTGCATCAACAAAGGAGTGGCCAGCAGGTTGAGGGAGGTGATTATCCCCTTTTACGCCAACCTTGTGAGGACCCACTTAAAAAATAAAAAGTTTCCTGTGGTATTGTGGTGCATTTACTCAGATGGGCAGTCATGTTCCACCACAACCATGCTCTCAGTCTCCCTCCTCAAAGAAAAAAGGGGAGAAAATATGATGACAAGGGAACAAGTGTTAAGATACAGGTAAGGACATCACTCAACAATTATAATGACAGGCAAAACAGATTCAGCATAGGGAGATTAATGTAACATATTATCTATTACTAACAAGCTAGAGCAGTGAGAAACTGAACGCAAAATAAACACACCTTCCCCCCCTCATCCAACCTCTTTTATGTCCTCCCCCCAAGTAGTGTAGGGGAAGAGGGAATGGGGGCTGTGGCCAGTCCCTAACGCTTCGTCACTACTGATCCCTCACGATCACTCCCTGCCCCTACTCCACTGGGGGTCTCCCCCACGGGATGCCGTCCTTCCCAAATTGATCCAGCAGGGGCTTCCCACAGGCAGCAGCTTTTCAAGAACTGCTCCAGTATGGGTCCATCTGTCAGGAGCAAACTACTCCAGCACGAGTCCCCCACACGCAGCAACTTCCCCCAGATCCCCTGCTCATGTGTGGGCTCCTTTCCATAGGCTGCAGCTCTGGCCCTGAATCTGCTCTGGTGAGGGTTGTCCATAGGCTGCAGCCTCATTCAGGCCACATCCACCTGCTCCACCAGGGGCTCCTTCATGGGCTGCAGCGTAGAGATCTGCTCCATGTGGGACCCATGGGCTGCAGGGGGACAGCCTGCTCCACCAGGGGCCTCTCCACAGGCCACAGGGGAACTTCTGCTCCGGCTCCTGGAGCACCTCCTGCCCTCCTTCTGCACTGACATTGGTGTGTGCAGGGCTGTTTCTCACTCCTCACTCTCCCAGCTGCTGTTGCACAGTGGGATTTTTCCCTTTCTTAAATATGCTTTTCCAGAGATGCAAACAACATCACTTATTGGCTCAGCTCTGGCCAATGGCACGTCCCTTTGGAGCTGACTGAAACTGGCCCTTATCTGACAAGGAGCAG
Organism: Anas acuta; assembly: GCF_963932015.1. Classification (NCBI taxonomy): domain Eukaryota; kingdom Metazoa; phylum Chordata; class Aves; order Anseriformes; family Anatidae; genus Anas; species Anas acuta. The sequence continues at coordinate 184,806,726 of NC_088979.1, read as the reverse complement.
ATTCTAGATTCTTCTTACTGAAGCCACTCCTGCAGCCCCCCACTACCAAAACCTTCCCACATAAACTCCTCTACAGGTGGTGGGGGTCCTGAGGTGGTCCTGTTGACCTAGCCTCCTCCACCTACAGAAAATTCAGGAGGATTCTAGAAACCTACATCTCTGCAAATACTAGCCATTCTCTGAAACAAACAATTCATCTCAATTGTACCTTGCTGTTTCTGAGGCTTCCAGGAACCTTTCTGTAGTACCCTTAAAGATGATATGTCTAAACTTTCTTACTATGGTTTATGATGACTGTAGGTGTAATGGATAATGGCCCACAGAAAAATTTAGGGTTCTGTAAAGCTTATATGAATAAGATTTCAATAAGAACTCACAATTGATTTTTTTTCAACTTCAGGCTGGAAATGGTAAGACATAGTTTTTCAGGGATCAACCCCAATCCTAACAGAATTGCTTCACTCAACAATCAATTAGTTTCAAGCAAGCTGTCAATATTTATCAATTAATGCAAAGAAGACTTATTGAGAAAACTTATAATGTATCTAAAAGCAAATGTTGTGAAGAATATTGAGGACGCCTTATAACCATATTGTCAAAATAGTGTGTAATTTCAAAATAAGGGAAGTACAATCATTATTATGACATCCCAGGAATACAGAAGATAAAACAACACACAAACAGATAATAAAAACAACAAAAAGCAGTCAGGTAACTGAACTGCAATTGTCCTAGTTGAAACAGAGGGTTTGTGAGTTGTAGCAGCTCTGGATTTGTCCTAGTAGCCTTAAATGCAGAAGATATTTCAAAAGTACAATACTCAGATGTGATTGATTTTTTGTTTGTTTGTTTGTTTGTTTTTTTCCTATTGAAAAGACAGAGGAAGATAAGTTAAATAGAATAGTGTAATTTTTATTTTAAATTACATATTTCATATAACAATAAAACATACATTTATTATAAAACATTTCAAGTTATTTGTAGTTATGCACCAATGTATTTATGATATATTTTGATATTATGATATATTTTATGATACAGTATATTTTTATATTTAGATATAAATATTTTATACATTATACTTTAATAAATTTCTACCAGGCTATGTAAAAGTTAATAATGAAATTTAAATAGGATTTCTGACTACATATGCTGACATAAACTGTTGTATAATTCCAGACTCTGCTGACAACAGATTACAAATGAATCTGGATCAGCTTTAATGTTAACCTTATATGAAATTACTTTAAATTCATAAATGCTGTGATGACTGAATATATATATATATATATTATTATTTTTTTTTTTTTAAGAAACAAACAAAAAAACAGTTTAAGGAAACTAACACATAACCTTAGGGAATAGGGAGAAGTCTGCAGTTGATTAGACTCTGCAATTTGGCAGTACACTCTTACCAGAAGAACAAAGACTATTGACCAGAATGATTAAACCCCCCAAGCTGAAGGATGTTTAAAGTACTTGTTTTTAAAGCACAGCATATCACAGAACTCTATCCAGATGGCATGTATATTGCATGTGTATATATGTGTATATATGACAATATACATTTAATATACTGTATGTGTTTTGGATTGGATTGATTTGCAAAAGTAGGAGAAACTGAAGGAAAGAGCAAAAGTTAAGAAGAAGAGGAGGGAAAGGAAGAAAGAAGAGAAAAAGATCATAAAAAATAATGATAATAATTAAATAGAAAGAAAGAAAATATCCTGAATAACAGGAGTATAGAAGACTAGAAGCCCTCCCTCCTCCTTCCCCCTCCACCCCCCCCAACACACACTACCACAAAGGGATGAAAACTAGTAATCATCAGTTAAACAAGAATGGAGAAGTTAAAAATAAATAAATAAATAAATAAATAAATAAATACATAAATAAAAGGAAGAAGAATAAGCAAAATGAGGAAGAAAAGATTGCTGAGATCACAGTTCCACCAACCTGTGAATTTTGAATGGGCACCAGCCAGCTGCTGGGACAGGGCCAATGCATTGGTTGGCTAAATGAAAAGCAGTTGGCATCCTGGTATTTTACATGTGATGAGCATCCAATATGTGACACTTGATATTATGCCAGGAACATGCTATGGTTTGAAATTTCTAGCAGCCAATAAGGATACACAGTGACTACTTTATTTTATCATTTTAATTGTATGTCCTGCACCAAAGAATATTTTATCCAGCTGCACATGGATTTAGATGGAGAAAAAAAAAAAAATCAGACTCTTTAAAACAACTGTTCACAATCAGTCCATTAAACATAAATTCTAACTCAAGCAGAAACCTTTCTCTTAGATCAAAGAGCTATACTCATTCCATATTTTTTATTCTTTAACAAAAAATTCAGATCAGTCAGGAACCATATTTATTTAATTACATATTTATCTGATAGCCTTCAGGCAGACATGGCTATCAGAGATGGCGCCAGTAGTACACCCACTTGCATTTGGCAAGCTCTGACTCTGTGATGTTGCAGCACTAATTCATTCTATTATTCTAACATTGGGAGCAGCCTCTAGTCAATAAGAAAAGTATAGCTTTATCTTAATCATCATTCCTTTACTAGTGAGCATATTTCTTTTAATGTAGTAATATTTATGTCTTTCTAATATAGGGTTAAAAATGATGCAGGCCTTCTATGCCTTTTGATACTGATATTTATTCTGAGAATTAAAAGATGTAAGCAAAAGTAGAATGAGCTCTATTTTAATTTCTCTTTCCTACACCTCATCAATACTGATACAATTTTCATGACTTTAAATCTCTTGCGCAGTAACCGTGCAAAAATGATAAAAGGACATGTATGACTGTCTGAGTAAACAGCTGAAGAGAGCTTAAAACCACAAAGATTACCTATGACTACCTTCTTGCAGGTCTGAGGGTGTTTTATGCCTTACCTTTGAACATATGCAAGGAACAAGCACTCACCTCTGTTTCTGTGCTACAGAAATATTACAGATACATCCAGGAGCATTTACCTAAAGAATTATCCACACAAGAAAGGCTGCTGCTTTAGCAATTGTTGGACTCTTCTGATAATACTGTTTCGGTTTCTGGTTTCATAAAGGCATCATTCCATGAAGACATATTCAAGCTCTTGACTCACATTCAAGCTCTTGATTATTAGGAACATGTGTGTGGTCATGCAGAAAGGCCTCAAGAGGTTAGATAAATGGAGTGGCAGGAACTTCATGAAGTTCAATAAGAAGTGCAAAGCCCTGCACCTGAGGAGTAACAACCCCATGTATCAGTATATGCTAGGGACTGCCAAGCTGGAAAGTAGTCTGGCAGAAAAGGAACTGCGGACACCAATTTCAACATGAGTTAGCAATGTGCCCATGCCACAAAGAAGGCTAATGGTATCCTGGGCTGCATTAGGCAGAGTGTTGCCAACATGTGATCCTTTCCCTCTACTCAGCAGCAATGAGGCCACATCTGGAGTTCAGTGCCCCACTTGGTACAAGAGAGCCATGGACATATTGGAGAAAGTCAAAAAAAAAAAAAATAGCCATGAAGATGATGAAGTAACTGGAACATCCCTCCTGTAAAGAAAGGCTGAGAGTTGGGAATCCTCAGCCTGGAGAAGAGAAGGTTCAAGGGTTATCTTATCAATGTATTCTTATCAGTGTACATAGATACCAGAAGGGAGGGTGCAAAGATTGAGTCATGCTCTTTTCAGTGGTGTCCAGTGGCAGAACAAGAGGCAGTGGGCACAAACTGGAACACAGGAGGATGTGTCTGAACATCAGGAAACACTTACTGTGAGGTGACTGAGCATGGGAACAAGTTGCCCAGAGGTGTTGTGGAATCTTCCTTCTTGGAGAACTTCAAAAGCCTCCTGGACATGGTCTGAGGCAACCTGTTCTAAGTAGCGCTGCTTGAGTAGGGGTGTTGAGCAGATGACCTCCAAAGGTCTCTTCCAACCTCAACCATTCTGCTATTATGCGATGATGTGAAAACTGATACGAAGCCAGTATCTTTTTTTTTTTTTTTAACTTGTAAATAGGGATTCAGGAAAGCTTGCATATAAGATGTTCACTCAGGTCTGTCTATACCTAGCATGAGGCACAACTGTCAACAAGTTTATACCAGCACTTTGTATCTGTCAGAGAAAGACTTGTTTTCATCCACACAAGCATTCTGAAATTATAATGTAGTCACTGGAACTTTTTCTCTATATTTCTCTACTTTTTACCCAAAGGCCTAACTGTACTCTGGTGCATGTAAGTACCTTGCTGTGAACTTCTGGCATACTGAATAGAGTTCCTAAAACAATAAAGCTATTAATCTAAAATATAGGGTGAATATTATTTCCATAAGGAGAGAGTCCCTATCCTCATGATGGACTTACACAGTCTAAGGAATTTTTCATCTGTTGTACAATATGATGTAATAAATTGCATTCTTAGTTTTAACCTCCAAAGAAACCAAGATATCAGATAGAAAACTATCTTTTACATTATGTAAAATTGTTTTAAAAATTTATTTAGTGAGAATGGACATTCTAATTGGCTCTTTTAAAGTACATATACAAGTATATATACATATAAGGTGATGATATCAATACTCAAACAAGCATTGATAATAGTTTCTGAGATTTCATTATATTCTGCAGAAAATGAAGCTACTATATTTCATGCCACAAGCCCTGATTTGAAAAGCACAGTGCTTTATTACCCCAGTGATTTCAATAAAGGTACTGCACCATGGTGATTGCAAACATGTGACCACAACAAAAGTCTCGTGTGACTCCCAGGGGCAGCTCAGCATGAGTAAGCAATTCCTAGCACAGTTCAAAGATACATTCCAGTAAGAGATTATATTTTTTGTTCAGACTCATGATTCCTGACACTCCACCCCCCAGCAAAACATCATTGTTATCATTTCCCCTACAGCAGAACACTTAATGACTATTACTCTTAGCATTTTAACATTTCTTAGAAATAATATATGACATTATTTCCCATGCCATTTTCTATTTTGGTCCTGGATGATTAAAAATGTGTGTTGATTTTTATAATGGGCCCCAAACAAACTAACTGAGGGCTTCATTCAATCCAGAATGTCACAATACATTTGGAACCAAAGCAGTGTTTCCAATAAATATGTGCTTTTGTCCAACAAAAATAACCCAATTATTTTAGTGTTTTACAAAGAAACCCACTGGAAGACATGCATTTGTTTCCAGTGAATAGACAGGATTTCCCAGTCTATGGTTGAAACCTGAATTAAGACAAATTAAGTTAGAGGTTCTGAGCTACAGCTACTTTTTTAGAGAACTCAAATAAGAATAGCTGCATGTTGTCCCTCCATCACCTTTTAAATTAAGAAATTAAAACAAAGCAAAGCAAAACAAAAAATAAAATAAAATAAAATAATAAAATAAAATATATAAAATATAAAAGAAATCCAGACAGTTTTACTATTTGCTGACATCTCAGGACAGGTCAGTCTTTTTTCTGCTTTGGTAATGCTAATGTATAAACTTGAACATGTTGAAGGAATACCAGACAATTTCCCAAATCAGAAGCAGTATAGCTTTGCAAGCATAGGGTGAGCCTGCTAGGACAGAGTGTCACACTACTGCTGCTTCACTTACTCTAGAGTCGTGGTGACTAATCCTCATTGAGCTGTTCCGTTCCAGGAAAATATACACAACTTGTCTGGACACTGTACATATAACAGTGTAATACGAGAGCTGTTCTAGCCATGTTTAAAGTACCATACATTTGTTGACATGATGTCTACTTTACATAATATTTAATGTCACCTCTCATTAACACCAATTTATGCCTTTGTTATGGGGTCCAGAGCAGCATAATGCTCATCAATAGCATCTTTTACCCAGATGTTGTCAGAGAGGCTTTCTCCATATCATTCTGTTTGTAGGCTATAAAATATTGAATAATCAACTTCAGTATTTCCAGCATATCTCTTCCACTCTTACTCTTTGGAGAGGAAAAGTTTGCAGATTAAGTTTCCTATGTCTCTATTTCTAAAAGCCTTCATGATACATGCAAATTTCAAATTATGTCCTCTGATACCTCTGTTTACCTTGCCTTCAAGATTTACTTCAAATGTGCCAGCTTTCAATGCCAAGGGAGTATCTTAAATCTTCCATTCTTTCAGTCCAAATGGAAACTTAGTTCATATTATACAAAGCACCAAAAGATTTGACTTTGCTTTGCAATAGTTTTTGTGAGACTTGACTTTGCTTTGCAGTGGTTTCTGTGAATTGATGGACAAAACTGAAAAATATCACTTTTCATTGATTTTCACCTGTTGCCCAATAGTCCCTCCAAGCACTCAGCTTTGTACCAACTAAATCAATTTAAAGGAGTCTTGAGGTATTAAAAAAATTGTTTAAACTTTTTTTTTTTTGGTAATTAATGTTACTTTCATATATTGAAATAGGTGCCGTTTTCCGTTAGATATTTTTCCTATAATCTTGATAATAAAACACAACGATTTTTCTTGATAACTTGGTAATATATTTATGCAATATTTAAATATTTTAAACAAGTAATGCTTTAAACAAAACAAAACAAAACAAAACAAAAACTTTAATAGACACATTCTTTTTCTTGCTATTAATTGCTTACAATTTGGTAATAATACTCCAAATGGAACTAGGGATCATTATAACAATAGTGTACAAGCTGAATAAGAAATTACAATTTTTCCTATTCTATTTATTACACAGGGTAGCTTAGCATAGACTTAAAAGACCCTGACACAATGTGATCCCAGTCTGTGCCTGGAGTCCTATGTATTATTAAATAATGGTAGTAGGTTTAAACACTTGGCAGGAGTAAAGAGGTGAAAGGGCAACTAGAGGTAAGTGTTACCAACAAGTACAATTTACAATTGTGACAGATGTCTTTGGGAATCTATTGGAGAGCTCTAAATGTGGAGCTAGACACATCAGTTTAATCCAATAACAGATTTCAGGGGTGGTTGATAGGACATATTGGAGAGTTTCCAGGAAGTTTCTGATGGTTATATGAGGCTCTTCAAGGCTCAAAAGCAGATCAGTTTCATTTCTAAATGGGCTGTATTAACTTATTACAATCATAGAAGGGAGGCAGGACAGGGAGGGAGACAAGCCTTACCCTTGTGGTCACAATATTCATGTTCCTGTACCTTTTTTGCAGCACAGGAAATATTTATAAAACTCTTATTAATCACACACTGTGGACTGACTAATTAAATTGACATTAGGTTTTTCTAATTAGACAGCATTTGGAAAACATTTAAAATATGAAAAGAACTGTGTTGATGATAGAATTATTATCAGTTGGTTCTGTGAGCTCAGCAAATAATGTACATCCCTGGCTATATGCATTTAAGCACCCGCATAGACACATTTACTTTAATAGAAATTGGTAACTTCTGTTAGTCAGGCACTGACCTGCTCTCTTTGAAATTCTTTATTTACTAATCAGTTTATTTCACTTGTACGTATGAGATAAGAAGTGGAAGATGAGTCTTGAATAATTTAAGCCATGATATGGCAAGAGAAAACTAGACTTTGAAAAGAATCCATTGTCATTAAAAGCAAAACAGTCAAAATCTTAGCCCTGCAGGTAAAAAAAAATATTGTTGAGTGTGACAGCCTCATTGAGCTTTAAGAACTCTCTCTTTGCCTGTCTTTATTCAGGAAAAATTGCTATTCAAAGAAATGGAAATTTTCATAGAGGGAAAATATCCCTGAAATTATATTTTTGAACCCTTGAAGCTGAGAGTTAGTGACTGACATTTTTTTAAGAGCACTTATTATTATTATTATTATTATTATTATTATTATTATTATTATTATTATTATTATTATTATTTAATTCTAGGAATAGTAGTTTTCACAGGTGCATTTTAATTTAATTTTCTTTGTTTTGTTTTGTGTTGTTTGCCTTTAAAATGTACCTAATCTCAGACGACAAACTCATTTTCTTCAAATTTATCAACAGGACTGTGATCATGTAATGTTACTACTGAGACGCATATTTTTAAACAGTTAGAGAAAGCAAGGTCTGGCTTTAACTTTGTCAAAACACAATGAAAAAGCATTGTTGTATGAAGTAGTATTAGTGACTAGCGATAGGAGAAATACATCGCAAAAATTCTCATCTTCTCTGCCTTTTCAAGAACTTGTTACTTCAACATCTAACCTCTGTGGATCTTTCTAGCACTATTCCTGAATTAGAAAATCAATATGGAGAATTATAAATTTTAGAAATGTACAAGAGCACAGTGTTTATCTCCTTATTTTCCTGCTTAAGATCTTTTCTTTTCACGCTGATTATAGGCAGTATTACAACCACTGTTTGGAAAAAGAGTTATACTGAAAACGAATTAGATTATTATCTGTAGGGAAAAAAAAAAAAAAAAAGTTGTGTACAGAATGGAGGCAACGCTGCCACAGCTTCACATTCCCAGGTCCAAAAAGCAATGAGGCTGATCCTGAAATTCCAGCAGGCAATCACACACACTAACACATCAAACGTATATATGTACATGTACAGACAACTGGTCATATGGTCCTACACAGCACGACTTGAACAGAAAACCATTAACACAGTGCCAACATCCTTATGCTGTTCCCGACTCTCACAGAATCACAGAATTTCTATGTTGGAAGAGACCTCAAGATCATTGAGTCCAACCTCTGACCTAACACTAACAGTCCTCCACTAAACCATATCCCTAAGCTCTACATCTAAATGTCTTTTAAAGACCTCCAGGGATGGTGACTCCACCACTTCCCTGGGCAGCCCATTCCAATGTCTAACAACCCTTTTGGTAACGAAGTTCTTCCTAAGATCCAACCTAAAACTCCCCTGGCACAACTTAAGCCCATTCCCCCTCGTCCTGTCACCAGCCACGTGGGAGAACAGACCAACCCCCACCTCGCTACAGCCTCCTTTAAGGTACCTGTAGAGAGCAATAAGGTTGCCCCTGAGCCTCCTTTTCTCCAGGCTGAACAAGCCCAGCTCCCTCAGCCGCTCCTCGTAGGACTTGTTCTCCAGACCCCTCACCAGCTTTGTCACCCTTCTCTGGACTCACTCAAGCACCTCAATGTCCTTCTTGTAGCGAGGGGCCCAAAACTGAACACAGTACTCGAGGTGCGGCCTCACCAGAGCTGAGTACAGGGGGATGATCACTTCCCTATCCCTGCTGGTCACACTTCTTTTTATGCAAGCCAGGATGCCGTTGGCCTTCTTGGCCACCTGAGCACACTGCTGGCTCATATTCAGCTGACTGTCCACCATCGCTCCCAGGTCCTTCTCCGCCAGACAGATTTCCAACCACTCATCTCCCAGCCTGTAGCTCTGCTTGGGGTTATTGCACCCCAGGTGGAGGACCCGGCACTTGGCCTTGTTGAACTTCATGCAGTTGACCTCAGCCCATTGGTGCAGCCTATCCAGATCCTCCTGCAGAGCCTTCCTATCCTCAAGCAGATCGACACATGCACCCAACTTGGTGTCATCTGCAAACTTACTGAGGGTGCACTCAATGCCCTCGTCCAGATCATCAATGAAGATATTAAAGAGGACTGGCCCCAGCACGGAGCCCTGGGGAACGCCACTGGTGACCAGCCTTCAACTGGATTTGACTCCATTCACCACGACTCTTTGGGCCCAGCTATCCAGCCAGTTTCTAACCCAACAAAGCGTACACCAGTCCAAGCCACAAGCAGCCAGTTTCTTGAGGAGAATGCTGTGGGAAACGGTGTCAAAAGCTTTGCTGAAGTCAAGGTAGACCACATCCACAGCCTTTCCCTCATCCACCCAGTGTGTCACTTTGTCATAGAAGGAGATCAGGTTCATCAAGCAGGACCTGCCTTTCATAAACCCATGCTGGCTGGGCCTGATCGCCTGCTTGCCCTGCAAGTGCTGTGTGATGACCCTCAAGATAATCTGCTCCATGAGCTCCCCTGGCACTGAGGTCAAACTGACAGGCCTATAGTTCCCTGGGTCTGCCCTCCGGCCCTTCTTGTAGATGGGTGTCATGTTTGCTAGCCACCAGCCAACTGGGACCTCCCCTGATAGCCAGGACTGCTGATAAATGATGGAAAGCAGCTTGGCCATCTCCTCCACCAGTTCTCTAAGTACCCTCAGGTGAATCCCATCCGGCCCCATCGACTTGTACACTTCCAAGTGCCATAGCAGGTCGCCAACCATTTCTTTGTGGATAGTGAGGGCCACGTTCTTCTTCCCATCCCCTTCCACCAGCTCAGGGTACTGGGTAATCAGAGAACAACCGGTATTGCCGCTAAAGGCTGAGGCAAAGAAGGCATTAAGCACCTCTGCCTTTTCCTCATCTTTTGTAACAAGGTTTCCCCCCGCATCCATCTGGATCATATAGAATCATAGAATCATAGAACCATAGAATCATAGAATGGTTTGGGTTGGAAGGGCCCAAGGATAGATCACCTAGTTTCAACCCCCCTGCCATAGGCAGAAATGTCACCCACTAGATCAGGTTGCTCAGGGCCGCATGTAACCCGGTGCTGAACACCTCCAGGGATGGAGCATCAACAGCCTTGCTGCGCATAGTGTTGCAGTGCCTCTCCAACCTCTAAGCAAAGAATTTACACAAGTGGATGGAGAATTCTTGCGCTCTAAGGAAAACATCCTTAAAGAGCTGCCAGCTCTGCTCACCTCCCTTGTCCCTAAGGCCGGTGTTCCAGGGGGTCTTTAAATAGCTTGAAGTTTGCTCTTCAGAAGTTCAGAGTCCTGACTTTGCTCTTTGCCAGGCCTGTATGCCTCAAGATCACAAATTCAACCAGGGTATGGTCACCTCAGCCCAGACTGCCTTCAATCTTGACCTCTTTAATGAGCTTTCTGTGTTGGTGAGCACCAGGTCCAGTAATGTTTCTCCTCTGGTTGGTTTGTCCAATACCCGGACCAGGAATTAATCCTCAATGCACTCTAGGAAATGTCTGGATTGCTCACAGCTTGCTGTGTAGTTTTCCCAGCAGACATTTGAATGATTGAAGTCTCCCATAAGGATGAGGGTGTATGAATGCAACGCTTCTTGTAGTTGAAGCAAAAATACCTCATCCACAGGCTCTCCTTGATTGGGTGGCCTGTGGTAGACCCCAACCACAAGCTGTACTATATTGGTGCAGTTTTTAAGTGTCACCCACAAGCTCTCAACCTGTCTGTGGTTGTTGCTCAGAGACAACTCTTCACAATTAACCCCTTTCCTAATGTAGAGGGCAACACACCCTCCCTTCCTTCCTTAACTATCCATTCCAAGAAGTTTGTAGCCCTCTATTCCATTGTTCCAGTTATGTCATCCATGTTTCAGTGATAGTAATCAGGTCATATCTGTCTAATTGCATTAAGGTTTCCAATTCCTCTTGCTTGTTTCCCATGCTGTGTGTGCTGGTGTAGAGGCACTTCAGCTGGATGATGAGGATGAAGGTCTGTTGGATCTCCCACTAGCCTTATGCCCAAACACACACACGTAAATGTGTCTCTCCGCAGCTGGTCCTAACTTCTGGCCTTACCAGTAGCTGACACCCAGGCCCCATGGCCTTTCCAGGACCTGGATATCCTGGTCTCTCCAGTACATGGTTCTCAGACCTGCTAGTCTCGCCAACATCCAATTCAGCCTTAATGAATACATACCATACATACATACTAGGATAACATACTATTTGCCTCCTTTTCATCTGATGTGGGTCATCACAGGACTGTTTTTCATGCTTTTTACCTTACTCCTCACAGCTTTTGTGGTGTTCCACCCTTTCTTAAACACATTTCCTGAAAGGGTGTCACCACCTTGGCTGCTGGGCCCAGCCATGCCCTGTGTTGGGGCTGTTGAAACTGGCTTAAACCATCTGTGTAGGGCATGGAGCAGCCCCAGCCTCCCCTCACAGAGGAGCGCTGCAGCCCTCCTGCAAGCACATGGGCATGGACACACAAGAGATATTCAAGGCCTGGTGCGCTAGTCTAAATGAATTATTCCCACTTTTCAATCACTGAAGTTTAAATTTAGATATGATTTCAGAAGTTTAATCATATTTATGTTTGCATAGGTTATGTGTAATATTTCCAATTGGACAAATATTTTAGAATCTGTAATTTGAATAATAGCATAATGTTTCATCTCAAAGATGTAAATAAAAAAACTCTTAAACAGACTGTTTTTCAGTTTATCAAAATTCTTTCAGACTTCTTAAAAACTTCTAGCAATACAGTTATTTTAAGTCTTCAGAATCTATTTACATTTTATTTATATTAAATCTCTATGAAGGGGGTGGGTACCTAAACCACCTTTTCTTTCTGGTAATTACGGAAAGGAGATAAACTCTTTCACTAAACCACAGCAGAAATATATGTGTTGTGTAAGATCTCAGTAAAGATTTTGCCATGTACCTCAGTGATGTCTTTGGGGACCTACACAGCTCTATACTGCAGAAGTTAAATATAATCCACAAATACATTTCACTAATTATATAGAAAGTACTCCAACAGTTGTAATGCATGAGACCTCAAGCTTCGTCCTGTTTTTTTTTATTTTTTCTTTTCAAACTATGTGTAGTTAGGTACTAACTATACATATTAAACTATGTATAGCTTGGGTACTTACTGTACCCAAATCCTCTTCCATTTCTGTCTTTTCTAAAAGATTTTTCAAACTATTGAAGTTCACAAATAATAAGAAAAAAAAAAGAAAAAAAAAAAAAAAGAGTATGGTATATGGGAATAGTCTGAAAATGGTGGCCAGTTTAAAAAAGTATAAATCCAAAATTAAAAGGTCTTTCTGAGAAATTTGAACAAAAACTTATTTGCTTGAGTTTAGAAAAAATTATAATATAGGCAAATAAATTAATATAGTGAAAGAAAAAAAAAATCACCTTGACACTCACTTTGTTACTACTCTTCCTGGCCAGTGTCATAAAATTCTGACAATGTTTGAAGTTTAAAACTAGTCAAGCTTTTAATCTACGACATGTAAATGCTAGGTTTAGATATTTATCAAATGATCCCTCCAGGTACCAGTGTCATTTAATTTATTATTTATTGCAGTTTACCTCATCCAACAAATGGATTTACTTTATCTACAGCTCCAGACCCTGTAGTTGTTTGTTATGAAAGGAAACCAAGGGCCTTAACAGCTTGAGAGATACTTCTATTTGGGCTACCATAACAACAAGCATGTGTTATGTACAGGTCACATGGTTTAGTTTCCTAAGGCTAATTAATTTCACTAATTATGGTTTTATACCAGTTGCAGAATGTATTGGAGACCTAGTGAAATCAGCTGTGGACAATTCCTTTCCTTTCTATAGTCACACAACCTCTGTGTGGAAATATTAATGTTGTTATGAGAATTGCCTACAGTATATACAGAAAACAAATACTACCACAAGATCAGAGACTGGACCATGGGGCCTTGAAGATGGTTAATGTAGATGTTTAAATCTTCTTTATCTCTTTCTCTATCACCTGTCAGTATTAAATAGGTTATAAAGAGATGAGTAGTTAAGCTTAAATAAGATTGTCATTGAAAGGTTGTTTAATTCACCACCTTCACAAAGGATTTATGAAGCACCTACTGTTTAGAGCAATTCAGATATATACATAAATATATATTTAATAAAATATCAACCAGGCAAGGAAAAAGTAGCTAGCTCCAACTTGTTTTATTTCTCATACATATTCTAAAAATTATATTTAACTGAAAATTAGAAGAAAAAAAGATGTCACAAATAGCATTGACTGTATTGAAAATTAGAAGACCCTAAGTCTCTTCTTTGCCTGTACAATTGAGTTAATTTTAGCACTCACCACATATGCAGTTTGATCTGTGTTTTAATAGAAAAGCAGGTGTCTACCTAGGCATTGGGGAGCAATTAACAATTCATTTTGTATAAAGCCACAGTGTCTCACTGGCAAAACTAATTGAAGTAAATAAGACATTTTCAATCAGCTAAGAGAAGGCATTAAAACAGCATTGCAAATTGTCATGACAAATTACCAGTCAAAGCACAAAACCTTCTCAGACGGCCTTTACCATGGTGATTGATGAGAATGAAAAATTAATGATATCTTACTGGCCTGCCAAAAGAAAAAATTACTTGCCCGACTGAGTAGAACTTTCTGAGGCAGCATTAAATTACAGGAAATTAATAAAATATTTTTTTTAGCATAATTATTAGCAGTGCTGTTTCCACAATAGCGTTAAAAAAAAAAAAAAAAAAAAAAAAAAAAAAGCCAAATCCTGCTCTCGTCCCCTCAGGACACAGTTTGTCTATGGCCTGAGGATAACATCACCAGGTCACTAAAGGGTGAGATTGGAAAAATTGTGCAGCTAGGATAGGCATAAAAGACAATTTTTGAGCCTGGCATGTGTGGTAGCATGCAGCCCCCAGTTATTGTCTCCAGAATGTGCCATATAAGAATGGACAAACTGACAATTCAGTCCTGACTCCAAGGAGAAATGGTGCCACCTTTCCATACCCTGCACCTGTCCCTGTTGGTCTGATAGTCTGACAAGGAACAAGCACAAACACCTTCTCAGGGGCAGAACTAGGCAGAAGAGTGTGAGATGGGGAAGATAAAGTCTTGATGTTTAGTAGCCCGATGAGGCTATTAAACATTTTGCTTATGTCCCTTTCTCTACTTGTCATAATGGACAAGCAGTCATTTTTAATCCTGGTATCATGTCCTCCTGCATTAAAAGAGGAGGCCTTTAGTTCTGATAATCTTCATGGAACAGCACAGTAATATAAAAAAAAAAAAAAAAAAAAAGTAAATAAAACAAAAACATCAGCACAGCCAACAAAAATAACAGGTTCAACTAGTGAGAAGGCAACACATTGTCCATAAAGAGGGTTACTAAGTTTTTCAGTTTGAATTTCATTTTGTAATGTGAAATAATGAAGTGCCATTTCTGTGTAAGAAGCTATATAATTCATTTAATGTAATATTCCAATAAAATAAAGTGTCCAGGAATGATGGTTCAAGCTACTTTTTTTTTTTTCTTTTTTTTATTTTTTTTCTGCCATTTAGGACTCTTGGTCATGTATACATATACCTGTTAAAATACTACTTCCTTACTGTCAGAGTGAGATGTATTTTAGACCGAGGTAAGAAAGAGGATTGTATGTTTAACCACTATAGAACGTGACTTGTCAACATGATTACATATCTCCAAGTTTATAGAAAAAAGTAGACATTGAGTTTATTGAAGCAAATCGCCTAGAGAGGCTAACAGGCCCAAATGCTTCCTAACTGCAACAACTCTTGTGAAAAGAAAGGTAATTAGGGAGACTAGAGATTAAGAAAGGGCTCCAGTCTCTTTCTGAAAGGTCACATGCCATGCAGACTGTAGCTAATGGTATTAATTTTACTGCAACTTGTAAAGAATACTTGTTAAAATGTACGTTTCAAAAAGATAATAAAAAGAAGATAAGGGAGATTTCATGAATGGAATGAAAAATAAATATATTCTTAAAATTTTTGTTCTCAGGAAAATAGAATTCAAGACAAAACTAAAATACCCCAAGAAGAAATATTTGCTCACAAAGAGATAATCAATTATTTATATTTGGTACTTTCTAGAATCCATGTTCTGAAGTCATGTGACAAGTAAGAAGTCTGTGCATTCCTCTGAATCTGATAGAGTCATAAAATGACTCTGAGATGCAGAGTGTGACAATGACACAAAGGACACACAAGGAAAATATGCTCAAATAGAAGAATTAAAATGATGCAGGATTCCTTCCTTTGATGCAGATAACTTTTTCTGCAGTGAGGGGACACACAAGGTGTGGCATACAAGTGATTTTTAGAATCAAATGAATAATATTCTTTAAATGAGGTGTCTTACTTTTTGATCATACTTTTTGGCATGAGTGTCTTACTTTTTCATCAGAATAAACCAATACTTACATTAAAAGCAGATAATCATATTTCAGAACTCGTCTTGTGGAGCACAGAAATATAGAAAAGTTATTAAGCAGCTAAGTTGCTACATTTTCAGTGCTAACAATTAATAACAGTTAAATCAAAAGAAAAATTGGCTATGATTTTCCTATTTCAGTTTAATAATTTTTGGATTTTTGCAGAATGGGTACAGTGACATTTACTTATTACACATCCAATGTTGTCAGAAGTGTTGAGGAAGAACGCACAAATAAAAAATATTTATTTTCAGTTTGAAGAATACCTTTAGTAATAATTGTAATATTTGATCTTCATGCATAACACCTCATCTATATGTTGATAAGAGATCACCATGATAGTTGAAAAAAAAATATTGTCGGTGAATATATTCTCTTCTTTGAGATATGTCAAAAGACATAGACATCAAAGGACATACCTTAGCCTTATCAATATCTCTCTGAGGCTGGTGGTAAATTTATCAAGTAAACTTGAGATAAACTTTGCCACAGTGATGACATCCAGCTTTAAGAGGCAAAGAAAGTCAGAAGGAACCACATCTTCATTTGATCTTACCTGTGGTTTGCCAGCAGCCATTAAACTTAACTCAAGTACTCTGACCTCATGCTGAAGTGGTGATGCCATGCTGCAAAAATTCAATAATTATTAGGTGAAGAAAGTGTGAGATGGAACACAGTGCTCTAGCTTACTGTTGGAAGCATTTAGCTGTTTGGGAAAGCACAAATTTTGGCCCCAAGATTGCATTTGCATTTTTTATGGTGTCACTGGTTAGCAAAGATATAGCACTGTTCCTGAATGTGGGGCTTGAATTTAAATGTCTTCAGACAAAGAAGAACCAAGGGATCAGGTCTTCTATAGCTAGAAGGAATATGTAAATCACTAGGAAGTGATAAACCTCACATCTTTCACCATGTCTTTAGAAAAATGTTGGGCTCTAAAATGTTTTCTTTGGCTGAGTTTTAGAAGAAATTTGTTGAAACTGGATTTTCTCAAGAGGCCGTTACTGGTAGTGCCCTGCATTGGTGCCAGGCTTCCACCTACAGGTTATATTCAGGTTATATTTTCCCTTTTAAGTATTGCCATAATAATTACATTTCTTTTTCCTTTAGTACTCTTCCAACACTGTAAAATGTATTCAAATTATCAACAGGCTAAAAGCTCATTTGATATCATTCAAGATTCACAGAGATATATTGTAGACTGCTATTCATAAAAGTATATTAATCCATAGAAGCTGTTGTTTAATATTTGTCATTTATAGCCTACTGCATCTAGTTCTCTGTTAGGAAATACATTGCTATGCTTCTTTTTTCTTTTTTCTTTTTTTTTTTTCTCCCCCAAATTAAAGATGTATCCAGCAGAAAACTACTAATGTTTCGATGGAGTAATTTTCAAGAGAATCAGGAAAGTAATCCAGACCACCACAGACTCCTACAAACCCCCTGGTGTGTCAAAGGAAGGGAATGTCTCATGGGTATTAACAAAGGTAAACGGAGAGTAACCTCTCTTTTTGGTGACAGAGTAGATCTGATTCAGATAAAATCAACAGTGAAACTACAGTCCTGGATCTGCATTTGTCTTTTTCTTCTTTAATTTTCTCTATAGTATCATCTCTATAAATTTATCATCCTCATACATCTCTTTTGAACTGCAGATCTGCTGTTTGCTGGGTGGCGATGGGATGCCTCAGGCAAATCCTGTGGTGACTCTGTGGTGTGAGGTGGCTCTGCTCTTATAGTATACAATACCACCAATGAACTGATGAACTGGTTGTGTAGAAGGGTGTAGAATATGTCAGTTAAACAAACAAACAAACAAACCAGTTGGATAAAAATGAAGTAGACTTTTCACAATTCTCTTGTGATTTTCATCTCAGTACTTTGTGGTGTCTTCTAATTGGATCTTATCAAGCATAGCTCACCTACCTTTCTGTTAATCTGTATGAAAAATGCATTTTATTCCCATACTTCCATCAGTCTTAACTCTAAACTGACCACCCACAGTTGCACATGGTGTAAATTTACTCTTTCAAGGAAAATAATAGTTGTTTTTTTGTGTGTGTGTGTGTCTGTAACAGCTGCTTTACAGATGTAGATGCATATGAATAAGAATAAACGCAGATAAGTGATTTCATGCAGTACAAATTTAGGCATCTATCTTTTACCTGCTGTTGAACTAGAAGCACTAAACAGAAAAATGTGCCCATTTTTAACTTTTATACAAATTATTTAGTTCACTTACATTTTTTTGCCACTAAAGCTGATGCATATGAAATAATATTTTTATTATAAAATTCCACCCCTTGCTGCAGAACCCTTTTACCTTCTTTCCATGCTGCTTGTTGGAAGTCATTTCAACCATGTGAGCTCTATTATTTCTAATTTTGCCAGTTGGATTTCTTCTCAAAACAAGAAATTCCAGTTACTTCCTTGTTAACAGAACCTATAGTTTGTTTGTTTGTTTTTTTCTATAAGATGAAAAATTACTAGATTGACAATTAAAGAATTGCCAATCTAACAGTCATTTGTTGGCTTCTCTGTCATTAGTCTTCCCACCCACATAACAAAGGGCATTTTGTACAGCCCAGAAATTTATCACTAGAACATGGTAAAAAATCCATACACATGATAAAAACAGAATCACAGAATCACAGAATCACAGAATTTCTAGGTTGGAAGAGACCTCAAGATCATCGAGTCCAACCTCTGACCTAATGCTAACAGTCCCCACTAAACCATATCCCTAAGCTCTACATCTAAACGTCTTTTGAAGACTTCCAGGGATGGTGACTCCACCACCTCCCTGGGCAGCCTGTTCCAGTGCCTAACAACCCTTTCAGTAAAGAAGTTCTTCCTAACATCTAACCTAAAACTCCCCTGGCGTAACTTTAGCCCATTCCCCCTCGTCCTGTCACCAGGCACGTGGGAGAACAGGCCAACCCCCACCTCACTACAGCCTCCTTTAAGGTATCTGTAGAGAGCGATAAGGTCGCCCCTGAGCCTCCTCTTCTCCAGGCTGAACCAGCCCAGCTCTTTCAGCCGCTCCTTGTAGGACTTGTTCTCCAGGCCCCTCACCAGCTTCGTCGCCCTTCTCTGGACTCGCTCAAGCACCTCAATGTCCTTCTTGTAGCGAGGGGCCCAAAACTGAACAGAGTACTCGAGGTGCGGCCTCACCAGAGCCGAGTACAGGGGGACGATCACCTCCCTAGCCCTGCTAGTCACACTGTTTCTGATACAAGCCATTCAGTTTCACACTAGTTGTTCACCACAGATACTTGCTGATGTACATCTACAGCTTTTTTTTCTTCTCCATACTTTTTCGATGCAATTGGTATAATGTCTTATACTGCTTTGGCTTTGCTTACATACGTCTCAACACCATTATCACTGAGCTCAATGGTGTAGTGAAACTACTATTACTGTTCTTCAGTTTCAGCTATCAGCACTGACACTGCTAAGCATGTGCAACATGATTGCAGCAATTAGAAAATAGTGCCAGTGCATTTGTGTTGGGAGGGTAATTTCTGCTTATTTAAATTATGTCTATATTTAGAAGAAGATGAAACTTCTTTAGCAATTCAACCATTCCTGTTAGTGGATTTAAGGGATGTCTGGCCTGAAAGAGATCTGCCATTTTTGCTATAAGGAACATCTTTGCTATGAATAAGTATTATATAAACCTAAAATATTTAAAGAAAACAGTCATGAAAAGTAAAAGCTTTTTTTTTCTTGCTTTTAACGCCATTGCCAGAATATTTAGAAATGCACATTCTCTTCAAATTTTAACACAGAACTCATTTTTAAGAAAAGCAAACCACTGATGTAGTTCACCACCAATTTTATCTTTAACAATCTGTTCTTAAATATGAATAATGCAACAAAACTACAGTAAAATGAGTTAGCACTTTTGTTTACTTCCTCAGGCTATTTGTTATATTCCCTGGAGACAGAGAGTGGTAAAAACGATTCCTACTCCCCAAGAGAGAATATGAGAGCATGGGACAGACCCTGTATGTAGCTTCTTATTCACAGAATTGTGATTGAGGCGTGTAGCTGGTTGAATGCGAATAATTAAGAGAATACTTATATTAGAACCTGTCATCTACATTATGGATACATTAAATCTGTATGTAAAGGAGTAATTAATTTCAGAGACTAACGAAAAAATATTATCCATTTTGCACATGTAAAACTAACCACCAGATTAGCTAGAGAACAGATGGAGAAGCAGAAGTCAAAGAGATGTCTTATAGCTAGTAAAATTCAGGGGATTTCTCCATGAAGGTTTTTGGAATCAAGCATTCTCCTTGAATTAAGCCTTCTTGAATCAAACATTTTCCTTGGTCTTTTGTGTAAAACAGCAAGTGAAAGAGATGAATAAAAAAAAAAAAAAAAAAAAAAAAAAAAAAAGATAGATCAGTATAGAAGGAGAAAAGAAGTTTGTGTTTCATCCCAAATGTCAGAGAATCTACCTAATGAGTAGGAGATACCTAGACAAGGGTAATTAGGTCATTTGAGATTCTCCAGTATGTCCTAGACATCTGCACGCGACTAACATGTTATTACATAGAACTAGATAATATTTGTGTAGTTTGGGGCCAGGTAGGGTACTCTTAGTTATCTGGCACTAATTATCTGTGATTAAGTATCTGATTCCCTATAGAGATTTTAATTCCTTTATGTAACCAGGTAGGTTTCCACGCATCAGAAATTTTCAGCTGGCTAGAGATGTGTTTTCTAAGCTATACCCTGTATCATCTAACCCCAAATCCTACTCACCAGGTAAACAGAAGATGATAACATCACCTTTTGTACTTTTTGTCTTTTTTTCTCTTGTAGCTGATTTGTACCCAAATAAAAGCCTAATAATCTGTCTGTAGATTAATATGCCTGTCCAGGCAAAACAAAGACAAAACCAAAAACAAAACAAATAAGAAAAACACAATCAAATCAAATCAAATCAAAACAAAACAAAAACAGCCAGTAATATAACTGTGTCCATCACTAGCAATTGCTACTATACAAAGATCAAAGAGAACATACTGAAAGTTTTGTTAGGCTGGGTTCTAGCGATGCCTCTCTTCAAATTAAAAGTGGGTCTTCACCCTGGGCCACCTCTTTGAGGATATCATACACTGTATTGCAAAAACTGTATAGAGAAAAGATAACATATATTCAAAAGACCTGCCAGCTATTTTGTCTCTTTAGTAAGTCTTTAAGTAGAAGGTGAGAAGACCATCATCCTACCAACACAGTGTGCTAATGTAAGATTCAGAAATGGTCAAGGTAGTAGAGCCTGCCCTCACTTGAGACTGAAGCTTCGGTAAGACCTAATAAGTCTCCCAGAGGGACCTTCACAGCTTTACTCCAAAGCAACATTATGGTGACTAATCTTGTACCTTCTCTTAGCATTGCAGCATATTAAATGACTATGCCAGCTCATACTGGTGCCAAAGCATGGCACTATGCACCACGCTCCTTAACGCAGCTGAGGTGAAAAACCACCCTGAATGTTATCCCACAGAGCATAAGAAGACTTTGAAATACACTCTGTGATGCACAGGATCAATCTTTTTGTGCCATTTTACCAGAAAAAAACATACACACAAAAAAAGGAAGTGATAACTGCTCTGCGCCAATACAAACTCTACTTTGACAGTCTTTCTGTGTTCAGGAATTTTCTTTAAATTTACACTGTGGTAATAAATGTGACACATGTATTGTACCCTAACCAGGTTTTCAACTCGCAGCAAATTGAAACAGGTAAGAAACACACCATTCCATTAAAACAAACAAACAAACAAACAAACAATCAAAAACACTTCCTGAGTTTAATTAAAAGGATTTTGCAATTCTGTAACTACTTTTCAGGAATAAGCTGAAAATAATGTTGTCTACTCTCTCTGCCCTTCAGCCATGTTCTCTCTTTTATCTCAATGATTTATGGTGAAAGATGGACACACTATCTAGAAAGTCAAACTATTGAATTAAGTTGACCGTATTCATAATATATAGGATCTAATGCAGCACTCTGCAAGGAATCCATTGACTTACCACAGCAGGGAAAACAGACAGTGAATCAGTGAAGTGTACCACAGTGAATTTAAGAAGGTGTACCTGACAATATTGTAGTGTCTCCCTGCCCTGAGATCACAGTTCTTGTTACCTAAAACTATTCTCTTGATTAACTTGGTTGTCTGCTTGTAAATACTCTTTTTTTTTTTTTAAGCAAGGACTTAAACAGTCTGTTTATACATATATATAAATGTATACAGACATATGCATTTGCATGCATGTGTATATATATATATATGGAACCTCATGACCTGTTTCTGATGCTATTCACTGTAAAACAGCACTAGTCTCACTGAAATAATGGGACTACTTAGACAACCACTAATACTAAACTAAAAGAACTATAATGTGGATAATCATTTAAGTGGAAAAGCATGTTAATTAGAGACTGCTTTATTTGAGGATTTTTATTTATTTATTTATTTATTTATTTATTTTGTCCAAAATGATACATTTACTAGTTCTAGTTAAAGACAGCTTTGACAAAAACACAAGTTAATAATCTATGCAGCTTTCATTTCAATAGTTTCATCTTGTTGGCAAGGTTATGCCATGATTTCATTTTTTTCCCAGCACTTGCAGTGAAAGGCCTGTGTTGTTTTTATCATCTGCTCTAATGAACAGGAGTTGAAAGAGGTCATGTCGAGATTCACTTCCTTGCTGTGTTCTGGTATTGTGAAATAAAGGTAGCATGACCTTAGGAAAGACCTTTCTATAAGAGTGAATTGCTGTTTGAAAGCTCTTTAGGACAAAAGAGTATATTTTCCACAACTTGCAATTTTTGTTCACAGATGCTTGAACATTGCTTGCATTTCTCGGGCTCTAAGATGTAGTCCTATATACTGTTCAGATTCATGCACTGGTCTTAACGGTTCATTTCATTAAGAAAATTATTTGAAAGATAAAGGATGAAATTGTCAAGTGGCATGTGTAGGCCAATGGCTATGGGTAATGTAGGCCAAGTAGTATGTCTCTGAATAAGGATTGTCTACTACTATTTGTTAAGCACCTTTCACAATAAGCTCCAAATTCCAGTCAAGACCATATTAAAAAGGCCTCAGACATACAGCACAAGTACATATTGCTTTCTATTTTCACACACTTTTTTTTTTTTTTCTTTTTTTTTTTTTTTTTTTCTGATGTTCAAGCGAGTTCAAATAGCTGGAACAAATAACTGAATTTTAATTAGTGTCTGTCTGTATCAGAGATTGGAACTATGAACAGTGTCTGAGTACAACCAATTTATAAGGCAGAAATGTTTCTTAGAGAAGTGTTACTGGTCTGATACTTATAGACAAAGGAATTGACCTGTACCTCATTGTTCCTTTTTGATTTTTATGTGTGCAAATGACATTTGAGCTATGTCTTTAGTTTCTTCTCCACTGGTTTTCCACAAGACGACATGGATCCTACTGCTTTTCAGAGTCACAAGACTAGTGTCTAAGGAGAGCAATAGCAACAGAAGAATGAACAACAATGTGAAGATGTTTACATCCTTTTTAAATATGTTTTATCTAAACAGAATTTATCACAGATCAGTAACAAAGGTCACATTTGGTCTTAAGGGAGGGATTTACGTTCTAGCTTTATGTAAATTTTTTAGTAAAAAAATCCTAAAATTATACTTTGTGTGTTTCAAATAGAAATGCTTACCTTTATGGTGGGAAATATGTTTTTGGAGAATTTAGAGAGTCTAAATAATTATATACGACAATTTCTCTTTCAACTTTTGCCCTGGTTTCAGGATCACAACAACTTTATATGACTATACATGTATTCTTTGCAGTGTTAAAGATGTTATAATCGGGCACTTTAAAGATATATATATAAGGGGTCATATTCCAGGATCTTTATTCATCCTATTGAGTTTTGATTCACTGAGTAGGTATCAGAAATCATTATACATCTCTGCAGTGAATGCACAAAAGGCTCAGCTATAAACTCTAAAGAAAGCTTTCAAGGAGTGTCTAGAAGTGCTGTCATGTTTAACTTGTGTAGAAAACAAACAAACACACAAACCCCAAAACACCAGCAAATTATTTATTTGACAAGACTGAGAATCTCTAAGGACATGCTTCTCATTCCAGTAGTAGGTGTCCAGCACAGAGTGAAAAATTAGATGAACGTACACTTGTAAAAACATGCACTTAAGAATGTAAGATTGAATTGATCTACTGCATAGATGTACATGTATATGGAGGCTTTATCTTGGCTCACTGACATAAAATATGTTAATTCATTAGAAAGAGATTAGAAGTTGCCTTAAGTATAGCCCTTGTGTTTTCTTTTGATGAGTTCTAAGAGGGTTGGGTTTATGAATCTTGTAAAAGCTGAAATGAATATAATCCTTTATTTATTTATTTATTTGTTTGTTTGTTTATTTATTTTTCTCAGTGATATGAGATATTAGAGTAGTTCAGATGGAAGGGTTCTACAAAGATCATCAAGTCCAACTGCCAACCACTTCAGGGCTAACCAAAAGTTAAAGCACATTATTAAAGGAATTATCTGAATGCCTGTTGAACGCTGACAGGCATGGATGCACCAGCCACCTCACTAGGAAGACTGTTCAAGTGTTTGACCACCCTTGTGGTAAAGAATTCTTTCCTAACATCCAGAGTGAAACTCTCCTGGTGCAGCGTTGTGTCATTCCTGTTCATGCTGTCATCAGTTACCAGGGAGCAGAGACCGGCACCTCCCTCTGCACTTCCCCTCCTCAGGAGTTTGCAGAGAGCAATGAGGTCACCTCTCAGCCTTCTCTTCATGAAGCAACCAGAGTGTCATCAGCCTCTCCTCACAGGACTTGCCTTCCAGGCTTTTTACCAGCTTTGTTGCCCTCCACTGAACCCTTCAAGGACCTTAACATTCTCTTTATAGTCTGGAGCTCAGTACTGCATTCTATGGTTCTATAAAGGGATACTATTTTCTTAATGCTGTTGAGTTTTTATTCAAACATGTAAAATCATTCATGTATTTTCCAACTGTTTCCAATTACTTAAACAACTAAAAAGGTAACATTTCTTCATGTAACAAGCTAGAAACTAATGCTGTTAGTTTAGTATCAAAAGCTTTCCTTCACATATCAGATAGTTGTCACTATCTACAGATAATCTGTGGATATTAAGACAGTGGATAACCCACGTTATCCATTGTTTTAATGCTCTGAATTTATGAGATACTAACAAAGGTATTTTGATTTTTCATTCTTCCACTTGAATTCCTAGCTCTTACACTGAGGCACAAATACTTTACATGACAATTGAGGCTTCCAGATTGGTATACTGATAATCTGGAATTTAGTAAACTTTTGTCTTACCCAAACATTTTACTGCAAATTGAATAAAATTGGTAGAAAGAGAAAAATCTACACCAATGAGACAGAGTAGAAGTATTGTCAAGTCCAATAGTTCAGAAATTCATTTGTATGGCTCTGAGAAATTAAAAATATATAAATAAATAAAATAAAAATAAAAAATACAGTATTCTAACTCTTGATTAATATTATTTTTTAATTTCTTTTCTGATTCCTAGAATACTCAATATGTTTTGTAAGGTCATACCTTCACAGTTATTATATTTTTCTTTTTTATTTTCCTTATTTAATTTAACTTCTGTTTCTCATTACAAGACTTACATATCTCCATGAACTGAAATTTTAATTAAAATATCAGTTTGAATCACTGGAGACATTTTATTTTTGAGTGTACTTGTTATCTAAAGTAATTCTGGGACAATGTAAAGGAGACACTGAGGTGTCTCCTTCTGTTGATATAAGCAAGCCATACTTGCTTAAGGATGAAGAGTAAGAAGAATTAACAGAAGCTAACCATTCCCCTCTCAAAGTAATAATTTTAAGCTTGAAGGAAAAATTCTAGATGATCCTGATAAAGAAAAAAGTATTTCTATCTATGCTGTCAAAAGACAGTTACTCTGTAACTGTCCCAAGCCTCAAGACTGTGACAGAGTATGCCGTTGTGCACATGGCATGGAATAGGTTGCCCATAGCGGTTGTGGAGTTTCCCTTGGAGGTCTTCAGAAGTTTCTTGGATATGGTCCTGAGCAACCTTCTTTAGGTATCCTTGCTTGAGCAACGGGTTTGGACCAGATGACCTCCACAGGTTGCATCCAACCTTTAACAGTCCATTATTCTGGGAAATAATTCCATTATTCTGTGAAATGAGACTGGGACAAGAACTGGGTTTATACTATTCATACTCCTAATTTCCTCTGGTTTCTCTGAGAAATACATTTAGGCACATAGTCTAAAAGAGAACTCCAGCATCGTTTAATATTTCTTAGGATCTGGATGATGTGTGGAGACATTGCAAAATATCCCAAATTGCATAATGTTAAAGAGTGTTAAAATGTGACATTTTAAATTCAATGTAAGCCTACCTTAAGCCAATTTAAATGTTTATTTATTTATTTATTTATATTAGAATCATCAAATCATCGAATGATTCTATGATTCTAATCATATATGATTCTGATTCTATTATTTATTATATATTATACATAACACTGTATTCATTTTAATCCACTTTTCCATTTGCTCAATATGGGTTGTAAAAATAATACTCAAAAAAGTTTTTTACAATTTTTCAAATGTAAATGGAAATTGTAAAATGTAAATTTTATTTAGCTATAATGTATGCAAATAGTAATAGTAATAGTAAATTTTATTTAGCTATAATGTATGATTTACCTGAGAAAATTAGGTAACTTGCTTGTGGATTGCAGTTCATGAATAATAAATCCTTTTGAACTCATTCCAATAAATATTTATCTTACGTAATAAAAAGCTTCTATTTATATTTAATATATTTTTATTCTGTGTGTTTATTTGAATTTTTAAAACTCATGTATTCCTGAAAACCATATTCTCAGGGAAAGCAAATGTTTCATTGTAGATTTATTCTCCTTCAAGATCTTCACTGAATTTTAGTCACCATAAAAAACAAATCTGTAAAGAATTTTGGCTGAAGATAACAAATAAAACTTTGAAATATCATTGCTTCATTTCTTCTGGTAATATTTGTTCTGTTTAAACAGAGACAAACTATCTGCTTTGGAAATCATTTTATTTGCCCTATGCACTTAATTTATTCATAAACATATTTTTATAGTATATCAGATTTTTATAGTATATTAGAATCATATCTTCATGCTTTCCTAATATGTATGTTTATTACAAGGTCAGCAGGAATTGAATCCTATTGCAAATGGTTGGTATTATTTACTAAATTGTGAATTCTGAATTGATTACCTTTGTTTCCACTAAACCTGAACATCCCACTCTATTGTCACACACAGCATGGCAAATTTTCTATTGCTAGAAATTTTATATGTAGCTTTTACAATTATGTTATATCTGCTAATGGTAGGTTTGGCCAAAGGCTATTCAACATCACCAGTAGTGTTCTTTAAATCAAGCAAGAGCAAGTTTGTCTTTTACACCCAGAGTCTATGCAACTGGG
This sequence comes from Anas acuta, assembly GCF_963932015.1. Classification (NCBI taxonomy): domain Eukaryota; kingdom Metazoa; phylum Chordata; class Aves; order Anseriformes; family Anatidae; genus Anas; species Anas acuta. Next base: position 184,779,244 of record NC_088979.1, on the reverse strand, counting down.
AACTTACTATTAAAGGGCCCAAACTCCTAAGACTTGATAGCATTTAGGATATACACACTTCTGAAGATCTGTGAAATATCGTATGTGAGTTAGCCGAATCCCTTCATCTCACCACGCTATTTTCTCTGCTGGTCAAAATGTTATTGCTATGGTCTTTTTTTCACCTAGCTGTTTATTATCCAAGTTCAATCAGTCAGATATGGGCATCACCATCCCTGGAAGTCTTTAAAAGATTATGTAGGTGTAGATGTAGAGCTTAGGGATATGGTTTAGTGGGGACTGTTAGTGTTAGGTCAGAGGTTGGACTCGATGACCTTGAGTTCTCTTCCAACCTAGAAATTCTGTGATTCTGTGATTCTGTGATTACCTAAAGACGAATACATATTTGAACATTTACATGAATAACATTGAACCACTACATTAGAGACTGTCAGTACATTATTGGCTGCATACATCATAGGTGTCTGATGAAGGTGTGAAAAGACAGAACCATGATTTCCTAACTTTTTTTTGAACTGTAAATTGGTAACATAAGGTTGCAGTGCAGACTGAGACCTCAAAGAATAGTATTTTTGCAAGAATTTACATACACATGCACACCACAATGTCTGGAAAGGAGATGTTGCTGTACAGAAATGGATGCTTTCAAGCTGGATCACCTGAAGGCTTAAGAGATAAAATGTCATATATTGTCCCTACTACAATGTTTTGTTTTATCAATAAATATTAGGTCTCTGCAAGTGGGACCTCTTAGAAAACAGGAATAAAAACCTAGAATGTAACTTCAGTATTGTAGCAGGATTTGATACAGTTCTTCAAAATATAAAAGCAAAAAAAGCAAAAAAAAAAAAAAAAGTTTGCTCAGGAAGAATCTCATCTGTCCCAAATTTGTTACCTTAAAACAGTGACGTTTCCTCTAGGTGCACAACAGAGACACCTGGAGGAACCATGATGACATATGAAAACACTGAAGTGACTAAAAATGGTAAAATATTTTATGATCCTGGAAATAAATTTAAAAAAAAATGCTGAAAGGAAGGAAGCAGAATGAGAAGAATATTTTCATCACCAAAAATTAAACAGATGTGAGAAACAGCTGCAGCTCAAGTTCCTATTGATTCTGTAGAGAGCTTCTTCAGAGAGACATCATCAAAATCCTGAAAATCTAAAACCAAGCCATTAATGAAAAATTAACTGAGCATTTTGTGTGAATGAAGGTAAAACTGAGAGACAAGAAAAGGAAAAGACAGGCTTTGCAAATCTTCTTTGTGCTATTATGCACACTAAGATACCAAAATACGTATAAATGAAATTTATAAAATGTTTTGTCAAAACTTTCCAAGCAGCCTCTTCCCACTGAAACCACTCATTTGGAAGGACTTATTATATGATGGCTTCCATTTCAGGAAGACTTGAAAACTAATATACTGTTTGTGTCATGGAACAGACCATCTGCTGCAAAAGTTCCCATATCAAAAGAACAGAGGGACTAGTTCCCAATTAATTAGCTATTTTAGAAGAATTGGATATACTCTTTCCAAGATGGTTATAGCTGATAAGACAATCATCTGTCTGTCAATCTGTGTCTGTTTGCCTGTTAGTCTAGCTAGAATATTGGAGAAAAGTCAGAGAGATGTTTATTGTTTATATCATTCTTGTCCTTCCTCCTTCCACAACCAAATTAAAGTCATCCCAGGCAGGAACTGAATCATTGAATATAGTCATAGTCCTTTTTAACCAAAGGTGTTTTGTTCTCTTGTTCATGGTAAATATACAAATGTCCCAATGAAGGCATATCAAGGACAAAGGGTATTATAGCAGTAGATTTCAAATGTTATTTATAGCAAGAATTTCTAATGTGCAGCTATTAATAACAACTCATTGCACAAGAGGTGAATGAACAATACAGATGTCTCAGTCTCTGCTGAAGGAGCTATTCTTTTCCCAAAGAAAAGCCCTGTTTGTACAAGGCACCATTTACAAGTCTATTGTATTTTTTTATATAACTATGAAATAATGTTGTTTTTATCTCTTTCAGCTGAGCTGAGCTGATGGCTTCCGTTTGGCAGCTTCACAAACAATCTGTGTTCACCAAGCCATGCTTAGCAGCCCCCAGAGTGGATGACAGGAAAGATTGCACACCAAGACAGGGAGACAGCACAGTTTCCTCATAAAACCAGTCTTTGAAACCCAGGATCATAGGAAAGTCTAGTGAAGGGAGCAGGTATTTAAAAATCCCAAGCGGGTTTCACAAAGAATAGCACAAAATAATTGAAGTGTTTTCAACTTAGTACACAAAGAGAGCATGAAAGATAATGTGAGCTTTTATGACATAAGTATATCTATCTGTAGACCTATAACTTTTTTTTTTTTTTTTTCTTTCATAAAATAATGCTTGACACCTTTAAATAAACTGAAACTGGTCAGAAAACTGCAAACATAGGAACACATAAAGGGAAGTACAGGATGAACAGCTTACTGTAAAGCATTCTGGAAGCTATGTCTATAAAAGACCAATCAGTAATTCCACTGGGAGCTACATTCATTTACAGAATAAAGTTGCAAAATCACATCCATGCTTTTGGTTAAGGAGACTGGTTTTGTGTCTAGGGAATGATCAACTACAAGTCTCCAAGAAACTCATTTAAATGTGTCTTGAAATGACTAGATACATAATAGCTCAAAATTCTATCAGAAAGTTTGCTAGGCTTTCAAAAATCCTTCCTTATCCTACTTTCTCTTTCCATATCTAAGGACCCAGTAGTCAAAGAGAGAGAAGTGCTGGTAACCTAAATTCTATTCTCAACTCTTTTTATTTAAAAAAAAAAAAAAAAAAAACTTTTTTTTTTTTTAATTTTTCCCCCTATTTTCTTTTTCATGTTTCACAGCTTTATTTAATGAGACAAAACTGAGCCACACCTTAAGTGGTTTGAAAGCTACATTGAAAAGATATGGCAGAAATACAGGCAGCTTTCTTTCCTGAAAAGCATTTTTCATTTCAAAACTGAGTTTTTGAAAGTAACTCGAGGTTTTTCTGGGGAAAGGGCTCCTGTGCTAATCTCATAAATTCACCTCTAAACTAAGTTAATGTTAATGTTAAATAACACTAAGTTAGTGTTAATAGAAAAATATTAAAAATCTGAATGATCTATAAAAAGTTGAATGAACTATAATGCTCTTTAAATTAATTGGTTCCACTCCTCACGATTTGGTGGAGATGTTCAAGAGAAACCTGATCTGAAAATCCTGTATTATGGAATGGGTAGCTTTATCTTCATGGGAGAAACAACTGTATCCTTGGAAACTAGGAAAAGTTTTTGTTTTCTTCACCAGCTCTTCCAGTTTCAGTCAGTATGACCAACAAAAACATAATTTTTCAAAAACATGACAGCACACACCCTTACATCTCCACAAGTCTGCCACGTAAGAGGAAGAGACAGGCAGAATGCAGAGTTTCTTAAGAAGGCTCATTTATGAAGAGAAAACATGTGACCTTTGTGACCTTTTCTTTGATCAAGTATTTCCAACAAAATTTGACTACTGAATAATAGAGGAAGTACTAGTGGAAAAATAATTAGCTGAATATTTTTACAGAGAATTGCATCTAAAATTGTGACTTTGTCTTGACATTTTGTAACAGAGAAAAAAAAAATCTAATTTGTTGCAGGAATTCAATCACCAGAAATTATTCATGCACCTTTAGAAAAACAGCAACATAACACCAACTATATTTTCTCCCTTGAATGAAGCATGCAAATTAGTATCCAGATAGATTAATGAATTGAGAATGCATGAATAGTGAATGTTTTTGACTCTTAAACAGAATTAGAATGTGTATCCTTTCTAATCTATCATTCAGGTTGTATCTTCAGCATTGAGAAGTAAAATGACAACACAAGGCCATCAACTAATACATTTTAAGAAACATGTACAAAATAAAGCCCCACACCAGTGCATTACTTCCTTACTTTACAGTTTTATATGTTTGTTACTGGGATCACAGATCTTGTTGCCATCATCTTCTGGAATGATCCATGTTAAAGTCTTCTCATTTCTGATCATCTTTGAACTATACTTATAAATAAATAAAAGTTCATTATTATGTTATGATTATGAAAAGTTCATTATTATTATGTTATGATTTTTAATGAAACTGATGTAAAGTTTGACAGAAAGTTGAACTGTAGGTGGGCCTGTGTTTACTGGTTAAAGCAGAGGCTTGCGAGTTTAGACTTCTGACTCTTCCTGTTACTGAATATGTGTCTTCAGGCAATTCAACCTTCCAGCTTTTGTTTAGCTTTCAGTAAAGCATATGTCATCAGAACTTATGATTTTTAGTTACCAGATTGGTTATGATTTCAGCAGGTCATTAAGGAAGAGATTTCATTTTTTCCCTATCAACATGGTTGAAAGGAGATTTCATTTCATTACTTAAAAGAAAGGTTTTTTTATACAAGTAGTTTGTATTGAATTGCATGGAATAATATTCTTCTAATAGCATTATAAAATAAAACACTGATGCAGTCTTAGATCAGTAATACCAACACATATATATATATATATATATATAAATTCAACTGAATAGATTAAATGAAAGTCTAATCAAGTTAAGAATAAGTGGAGATTCTCCCACTGATTTCAAATGACACTTGATGAAGCTCTAAATCAGCCCAGGGATATGTCAGACACATATGAAATATATGGAATAATATCTACATTTTATATACAGAAATATCTTTCTCTAATGTGAGATAAACAGTGATTTTCACATCACCTATCAGAAACCATTGTATTTTAAATTTGTAGAAATTGAAGCACTTTAAAGAAAGGAAAATTTAAGGGAAAATTGAATAGCTGAAGGACACAGACCATATATATATGGTCATATATATATAGATAGACATATAAAGAAATAATGAACAGGCTTTCATAAACAATTATGTGTGACTACTTGAAAGAGTAAGCTTTTTCAATGCTAAGTGTGTTGCCAACAGTATTTAAATCCATAGATAGAGATACAAACTCAAGACTAGGGATGTCTGAAACAGAATTCAGTATTGTTTTCTTGGAAGTTATTAGACTTAAGTGAACTGTTGGAAACTTATTTCCACAATTCAGTTTCACTTACTGACAGCATTAAAGCATCTTATTTTGGTTTTGAAAAATTACTAGTATAAATGAAAATGAGTTTGATTTATTGCATTATGGCAGGATGTTACATAACCAAAAGATTCACTTACAGAATCATTATAGAGTCATTAAGGTTGGAAAAGACCTCAAAGATCATCTGGTCCAACCATCCCCCTGCCACCAGTGTCACCCACTAAACCATGTCCCCCAGTACCATGTCCAACCTCTCCTTAAATACCCCCAGGAATGGTGACTCCACCACCTCCCTGGGCAACCTGTTCCAATGCCTGACTACTCTTTCTAAGAAATGTCTCCTAATTTGCAACCCAAACCTCCCCTGGCACAACTTGAGGCCATTCCCTCTAGTCCTATCACTAGTTATCTGAGAGAAGAGGCCAGTTCCCAGCTCCCCACAACTTCCTTTCAGGTAGTTATAGAGAGCAATAAGGTCTCTCCTGCGCCTTCTATACTCCAGACTAAACAACTCCAGTACCCTCAAGCGCTTCTCATAAGACTTGTGGTCCAGACTTTTTGTAGCCCTTCTCTGGACATGTTCCAGGGCCTCAATATTCTTCTTGTGGTGAGTGGGATGATAACCTCCCTGGTCGTGCTGGTTACACTATTCCTGATACAAGCCAGGATGCAGTTGGCCTTCTTGGCATTCTTGGCCACCTGGGTACACTGCCAGTCCATGTTCAAATACAGTTACTGCTATATTTCATTTGCTGAGCATTTATTTTCAAGTACTTTGAAATAGATGTCAAAAGATAATTCATAAAATACATAACAATTTATACATGACTAAACAATATAACAGGTCACTAAAAAAGAACCTGTAATAACTTAACAACAACATAGTGTTTATTTCATTTTCCAAAAGTGTAAATGTCTTTGTTCAGGATATGCTGCATCTAGTATGAATACTTATCAATACAACCTGTTGCAGATGTGTGTTTGGACCTTAAATAGATAAAACCCTTAAGCTATTTATGTTTTCCACTAATTATAAAAGTAAAAAAATATATATATATACATGCTTACCTTTCTGAATTGTAATCTAAGTTTGATAGATGTCTGCTACACACTGTTTAGAAAGCTAGTAGTTCTCTAAAATTTACTAAGACTTAGGTGATATTCAGCTTCCTAAGTGAAAGCATTTCACAAAAGTTTTACTCAGCCTCTGAAGAAGCTAAAATTTCACCAGTAAAGTTCCTTAAATGTTTGTATCAAATTTCAAGATGAGATTGCTTGCCCTCCATACTTCACTGATTGCAACAACCCCACCAGTGCTAGACAAATAGCTTATATGAACACCTATTTCGTAGCACTTAAAGTTACATGTTTCACTTTTGGACTAAGTATCACTTCTTTTATGTTCTATGAAAGTTCTAATTTGACAGGATATCCAGAGACTATACAATGAGTTCTAAAAGAAGCAGGTCATGTTAGAGCAAATTTCACTCAAAATACATCTAGAGAAGAGCAGTCCATATTACATAAAATAAAATTAGTAGTTGATCACTTCACCCAAGGAACGTGAAGTTATGTAGAATCCAAGTCCTCTGTCTGATTTGTCCTGACTATCATCATCCTTTCTGATATCCTAAATATCAGACTTGAAATGGCTTATCTGACTTTATTCTGATCTCATTGGCTGATACTATTATGATGAAAAAAAGAAGTCCAATAAATAAATAAATATATAAAGTGGCATACAGAGAAAGAGAACACATGAGAAAGTGTCAGTTCTTCAAGCTAGTGACAAGAGCGTTCATCTAGCAAGGTGAAATTTTGTTTCTTTTTGAACAATGCCTGTGCATTTTACCACATCAAGTGTATGTATACTCAGGCAGAGAAAGAACCAAGGTCTTCCATTTCCTGATCAAATACTTCAGTTGCTAGACTGATATTTAAACTTTCTAAGGGATAGGATTGGTGAGGAAAACATCTGTTAAGTGAAGTAATCATCTAAATTTTAACATGTAACATAAATGTTTAGGAGAAGAGAAGGAAGTGAACCCAACATTACACAGCTATCCTACTGCAGGCTTGTTCTGGTCTCAGAGATGTGAGATTTAGGTTTGGCAATGGCTCTGCTCAGTATATTGGTCTCAGCCCACTCTGAACTTCACTCTCTGCATGTGGTGCACCAGAAACACTGATCAAAAACTTACATTATGAATCAGGTAATCATGTGGAAGTTAAATATAGTAAATCTAAATGTCTTTGAACCTACATGCATTTTACGGATCTCACTCTTTGGACCTAGTTATAGTTTGTAGCACATCTCCTTTCACAGGTCTGGTAATTTAGAGTAATATGAAAGTAAACTCAGTTTTGCTTCACTTTGAAAACTGTATACTATACCAGATTTTAGTGTAAATAAAAGACAGATTTTTCATCTTTATCCACTACAAATAATTTTTTGTAACATTTCAAATGATGTATTTTCCATAAAACCATAAAACATTAAGGATTCTGGAGTTTCACAAAGTGAGGCCACAGAACTCTTACCTCAGGTATCAACTAGAAGGTTTTCAACAATAAAATACAATTTCCTCAGCTGATGTCTTGCAACAAGCACCATAATTACAGTTGACCTTTACATTGCGCCTTTACTCTAAGGCTGTTCTTTATCCTAAGGCCACACTAAGATGGGCAAAAGCAGATATGTCAACTCAGAAACTTTACCTAGCCACCACCTCGTTTAACCCTACTCAGGAGGGCCTACACAGAGGCTCTTCCAGTCTATTAATGTCCGTCCGGTGCTTCTCCTGTTTGATCACGCACCTAGTCCCATCATTCTGAGTTGTCTCATAATCTGGGGACCATAGTTCTCACACCTCTTCTTTTGGAATAACCCACTGATGTGGACGCTGAGAGGACATTTTGAGGATCTCCTTCACTTCACTATGGGCCAAGAAGACTGACAAGTAATCTCCTTGGCAAGGATGCCTTAAAAACAATTGAATAGCAAATAAAATTTTCATGTTAAATATAGATATATATAAAAACTAAACAGTGTATTTTAAACAGAACAGTAGACAATGCACAGAATATCTGAGGCACCAAAAGTCAAAAACAGAGAGCTATTTTTTTTACATTACTGTCTAATTTTTCTTGATTGTTGTAATAAACAAGCAAGTAACTGTGAAGCCATTAAAAAAAAAAAAAAAAAAAAAAAAAAAGCCCTTTCCCTTTCTAAATATAATGCTCTCTAATTTGAACTTTGCTCCAGAAAGTAGAATTCTTTTGACAGAAAATGATACAGAGGTGCAGCAAATTATGCAGGTTATGCCAACAGCTTCAGAGATCTATTTTAATCTGAAGAGACAGGAACAATTAAATTTTTCCTCTCCAGACCATTTTAATAAGAAAGAAAAAAAAAATCCTGTCTGATTCCAGGAAGATGATATGTTTCTCACTAAGGAAAACATCATGCTCCAGGATTTTATCCTTTACAAAACCTGAAAAACAGGAAAAATGATTTCAGTTCCTGATGTGCTAGCAATCTGTGGTAATTCACAATCAGGCACCGATGGCCAGCTTGTTTGGGACATTGTTTTCATGGCTGAGAGTTGCTACTGGCTAAAAGCAGTATTAGAGTGAAAGACAAATGATAGTTACTACGATTGATCAAACTTTCTCTGTTTTATTTTCTTATGTCTTCTTTCCACTGACAAAAGAAAAAACTGCATTTTGGGCATACAAAAACAGCAGTATTAACAGGCAATGCTGAGGTGTAATTAACGTATTCTATCCCAGGTTACTACAGTTGGACTTTCCTAGACTTTCAATCTGTGTTCAGAGCTATTTTACTCTTAGAGCTGGGTATAAAAAGCTGAATGCTATTTACTTGAGCAATTTGATGTGGCAAGTCAACATCTTCACTCACTGTAGCCTAGTTATTCAGTGTACACCCTCTGCCTGTAGAATGTTTTCTATAGGGCAAGCTTGTAGAATATGCTATGGCCTGCAGACATGGCAGCTCACTCTTCCAGGTAACTGTTCCAGTGCTGTGACATGCCAGAAAAATAAATAATTTAATAAAAAATGACAGCATCTTACAAAACAGCTAGTATATCACTTTTAACAGGATATATTTGGTAAATATGTAAGCAGTTCTTTTCCTATATCCATTTGAGTACATGGAAAAAAAATATTGACTTCAAGGCCTGTTGAAACAAGACATACACATCAGAGGTGTCAGACCCTGCTGTGTGGAAGAGCGATACCTAAAAGCTGTGCTTGTTTATACCAAAGTCTGCATCCTTCACAGCAAAACAAAGATCTCATTTGTAGCTTTCCATTCTGCAAAGCCATAAATACTTTTTTTTAGTTCAAAAATCTGTTTGAATATTGCTTTGATATAAATTATATAAAATAAAATATATATTAACATAGCAAGTACATTCAGTTAATTTATTACCAAAGTACTTTATATATTGTTATTTTGCAATCATACGAATGGACATTTTTAAGAAGACATCCAAATACCAAACTCCATTTAAAATAAAAAATAAATCTCTTACCTTTATACTTATGTAGATAAAAATGAGGCAATGCCTAGATCTGCAGAAAGCCTGAATGGTTCAGAAAAAGTGTTGTTACATGTTTGAAAATAAGGTTTTGAAACATATCAATGGCAACACTGAAATGTGGGCATTCTTCATCATTTCATCATAGAATAAATGTAACTCTGCTATACTTACCAGTCACCAATGGGCATAGCAACAGCCAAATACTGGAGAGAGGAAAAAATTCATAGGCATTTCAAGAACATGAGGGACAAGGTATTACAGACCTGATATTTCAAATATTTCAAACTGCCTTTTTTTCCCCACCTAAACAAAGAAAAAAAAAAAATCCAAAGTCATAAAAAATGCACAAAGCCTTAAGCGTCTTCTTAACATTAAAATCTCAACTATTTATCAAATACTGTTAAATATCAAAGCCTATCAACAAGTAGTTGAAAATCTCCTCTATTTACTTAGGTCTTCACTACCTCTTAAGTTATATTTTCAGCATTATAAATCTCTATGATTCACAGAGAAAGTAAACATATAAAACAGCATAAACACTTGAGAATTGCATAATGCTGTTAGTTCTTCAAATTTTGAATTTGCATTTTGTCACATATTTCTAAGGCCAACTGGAGGACACTACTGCTACTTACTGGTGTGGAAGAAGGTCTTGTGCAAAATAGTAACAGTCAATGGTAGAAAAAGTTTTTTCTCACATGGCTCAAATTTTCAAAACCAGCTGTGAAGAGAAATAGGTATTCCAAACAAAGTGCCACTGCTATGCACCTTCAAAGTGCATAAAGTACATATATATGTACAAGTGAATGAACAAATTAAAATGAAATCAAAACCTTTATGTTAAGGAACAGCCTTAGTACCTTGCCTTTTCCTCACATAAACACGTCCCTAAGTAATTTTCTTCTTTTAATCCATAGCAAGATAAATATGTTATATCTTTAACTATATTAAAGGTCTAAGAAAGAAAGGTTTGATTTAGCATTCATCACTTGAATCAGGATCTGTTTGTAAGTTAGATATGTTTAAGACAAAGCATCAGCCAAATGTCCTGTTTAGCACCTAAGAACTAGATTCTCACCAAACAGTTTTGCAGGATTAAATATGCCCTTAAAGAATATAATCATCAAAGCATGATCTTACTCTTCAAGACTTTAAGAAACAGTAGCATGACTTTTTTTTTGTGTGCAAATCTGGGACACAGAATACTTACGATCTTCTATGGTTTCCTATAAAATACAACTAGTGTAAATGCGCAAATTTGGTGTGAATGAGCAAGTTCTTTACCCTTTACTCTTCACTTAGCCAGCTGAAACCCTAATCCTTTTTATTTATTTATTTATTTTAAGCTTTAGATTTTTTGACTACTGTTACTTTTATGAAAATATTATTTTTATGTCAGCATGATCTCTGTCTTTCTTAGTTTACACATGAAGTAGCTTTCTCTATGCTCCAGACTCCAGTGGGTGATAGATGTTTGAAATAAAGATATAAGCAAATAAAAGCAATTCTAATTTGTCTTTCATTTTTACTTTAAACATTTCAAAATATCCGACTACATTTAGATGAATTAAAATTAAATATAAATTAATCATCATCTCTCTCTCTGTGCTTTATTTGGTCTCTCTCTTTCTCCCATATAACTTAACTAAAATTATGTAATCTACAATTTGAACAGACCAATTAGAAAAGGGCATGAATAAATACATAGTGCAAACGATGTGTACTGAACCATCCTTATTAAATCAAGGGACGTATCTGTTTTTGTTATTTCTATTGACAGCCCTCTTCCAGTTCACAGCCAGCTGGCAATTGAGAGAATCAGATTTAAAACAGGCAATGGAGAGAAATCAGCTTCTGTGTAGTCATTCTTACACCAGACATATGTGCATCTGCTTTACATATGCCTTCATTGTGTGTGCATCTGTATTGGTATTGTACATATGAGGCATGTATCATTTTCCCCTTGTGTGCCAGTTCAAGAGATATATATTTCCCAGTAGTTACCCTCCCACAAATATTAGGAGATACTGCCAATTTTTCTTAAAATGATTTTATGCTTGATTTCACTATAGGCAGTCAGATTGCCAGTGAATATATCTACTAGATAGCTTATTAAGATTTAATTATATATTTATGAAGGAAAACAAACAAACAAACAAACAAAAAACAACAAAACATACCCAAAAAGAGAGTCACACCTGAGATGCACTTAACCTGTACGTCTGTATTTAGAATACTTAAGAATTAAGGAAAAAATCAGGGGAAGAAAGAAAAAAAAAAAAAAGAGAGAATTTAGGAAAATTTAGGAATAAATAAATAAACGTAGTGCTAGTCTGACAGTTTTGATGCATTTAGTTTTAAAAGTTGTATGGGGAGAGAATCCAAAAGAGGGAGTTTACTTTCTATAATATTATCTACGGATTATATAATATTACAGAAAGTAAACTCCCTCCTTGATTATTTTTCTTGACAGGTTCCTAGTTACTGGAATGGGGAGCAAATGAAATACCAATATTCACTATATAGTATATTAGTTAGGTATTTCAGAACATGACACACATGCATAGTCTACTAGACAGGGCATGCTTCATCATTTGAAATGCTAAAGAAAAAAGATGTGTGCCTCAGATTTCTGACATCTATCTACCTGTAGCCCTGGATTAGACAGGACAAAAGGAAATTAAAATGTAAGCCCTGAGGACCCTCTTTTCCTTCCTTTCTTCCATATCCTTCTTGGAAAAGATAGATTTGTTTTTATTATTTTTTTATTTTGCTTTTGGGATGTGAGTATAAGATGGAGAAGAGAACACAACAAGAGCACATAAAGGAGCCTGAGCATGTACTGTGGTAGTGAGATCATAGAATCATAGAAACACAGAATCACAGAATCACTTAGGTTGGAAAAGACCTCCAAGATCATCAAGTTCAAATGTCAACTTAGCACTGCCAAGTCTACCATTAAACCATGTCCCTAAGCACCACATCTACACATCTATCAAATACCTCCGGGGATGGTGATTCAACTATTTCCTTGGGCAGCTTATCCCAATGCTGCTCAACCCTTTCAGTAAAGAAATTTCTCCTAATATTCAACATAAATCTACCCTGTTGTAACTTGAGGCCATTTCCTCTTGTCCCATCAGTTGCTGCTTAGAAGATGTGACTAACCCCCACCTTACTGCAACCTCCTTTGCGGTAGATGTAGATAACAATAAGGTCTCCCTTGAGCTTCCTTTTGTCTAAGCTAAATAGTCCCAGTTTCCTCAAACACTCCTCATAAAACTTGTTCACTAGAGCCTTCACCAGCTTTGTTGCCCTTCTCTGGACATGCTCCAGCACCTTGATATCCTTCCTGTAGTGACATGCCCAAAACTGAAAATAGTATTTGAAGTGCAGCCTCACCAGAACCTAGTACAGGGAGGACAATAACTTCCCTAGTCCTGCAGACCGCACTATTTCTGATGCAAACCAGGATGTTGTTGGCTTTGTTGGGCACCTGAGCACACTGCTGGTTCATATCTCGCTGGCTTTGCAGCTGTACACCCAGGTCCTTTTCCACCGGGCAGCTTTCCAGCCACTCTTCCCCCAGCCTGTAATGTTGCGTGGGGTTATTGTGTCATACACATGGTGTCAGCCCATTGATCCAGGTATCCACATACCTTGGTAGAGCCTTTCCACCCTCAAGCAGAGCAACACTCCAGCCCAACTTGGTGTCATCTGTGAACTTACTGAGGGTGCACTTAATCCCCCCATCCAGATCATTGATAAAGATATTAAAGAAAACCAGCCCCAATACTAAGCCCTGAGGGCCTCTCCTTCCTAGCCTTCTGAAGAGTTTGTAGCCATCCATTACAGCACTCCAGTCATGTGAGTTATCCCACCATGTTTCTGTGGTGACAACTATGTCACAGTTTTCCTGCTGCTCCTCAGTTAAGTCTGTAATCAAATTCTTGTCCTCAGTAGCTTCCATATCTAAGACAATTTAATGAAACTGGTGTAAGCAGTGTTTGGGTCATAACCCAAAATATTTCTTATTTTCCTCTGGCCTTCCCAGTGATTATTCTCGTCTCTAAGCTACCACATGAAGCTGTATTTTGTGTCCAGTCTTCCATAGCTCACAAGTTATTTCTTCACACAATTATGTGACCCTAGCAATGGGGAGAGTGCTCTTTTCTCTTCTCCTTTTTGCTCGTTTTGGCTACACCATTTTGTCTGGAGGTGGGCTGTGCACACTTGCACCCCATCAGGATGAAGACAGGATATCTTCCAGTTTCTGGGAATCTGTCTTAGCCTTTTAGCTATTATATTACAGAAGACAAATTCTCCACATGAATGAAATTCTTTCTGAATGAAAACATTGCTTTGTGTTCATGTGGTTGCTGAGCATTAGACTGGACCCGTTAGAGAATTTCAAAGATCAATCTTAAAGACAGGCTACAGAAAAGCCTAATTGTGAATCCCAGACAATTAACTTGTGAAGAGACCATGCTGTTGAGGTCTTCTATGATGATAGTAGCTTGAATATATGAAGAAGGAGAATGAACAATTTCCCACTGCAGAACACTGAAAAACTAAATGGAAATTCTTGCCAAAACATGTTGCCAAACCATCCTAGTATTTTAATCCCATAATTTACAATCCACTTACAATACAAAATCTGCAAAGTACTTGACCTCAGAGATCTGTACTACTTGTGAATCCTAATTACCTTATGTCTACATTCTGCATTGCCTACGATTATTTTTTTTTCCCCTCTAGATATTTTTTTCCATTATTTTACCAATGATAAAAGTGAAATACAAACCAGAAATTTCAGGGAATAACTTGTTTTGCATTTATATTTATTTATTTTTCAGAAAACTACTCTGCAGCACCATCTAGTGAGAGTGAAAAGGACCAGTAATACTGTTTCCATATTTGAAGATCCTCCATGTATTTGCAGACTGCATAGCTTCCTCTAACCTTAAAGTAGGCAAGAGAAGAACCAAGTTTTCATGGAAAGAGTGTATGTGCATATCTCATGTCAGCCATCCTGAACAAAAAATACTCACAAGAATGAAAGGCTTTTCTATAGAAGTAAGAGTCTTTTGACACGGTGCAATGTGAACAAAATAACAATACAGCTCAAATATAAAATATTGTTCACTTTAGGACCAAAGTTCCTGAGTTTTCATTGTGCTGAACTAAGCACATCCTTAGCAGTTAGAAACCTGTGTTACTCATAGTCTAATAGAGAGCAAAATTTATTTCTACCTAAGTTGACTCCTAGATCTACTAGTTATCTTAAAGACTGATATGGCAATGTGATCATGGCAATCATAAGCCTATTTCACTCAGTGTCTGCTGGGTGAAATCAGGTTACTCAGTGCCCCATCCAACCTCCAAGCCTTGAACACCTCCAGGGATGGGGGGCACCCACAACTTCTCCAGGCAACCTGGTCCAGTGCCTAACCACCATCTGAGTGAAGAATTTCCTCCTAACATCTAATCTAAATCTCTTTTAGTTTAGAACCTTACTCCCTTGTCCCATCATTATCTGCCCATGTAAAAAGTCTCTTTCCATCTTATTTATAAGCCCCCTTTAAGTATTGAAAGGCTGCAATGAGGTCTTCCTGGAGCCTTCTTTTCTGTAGGCTGAACAGCTCCAGCTCTCTCAGCCTTTCTTCATAGAAGTGCTGCAGCCCTCTGATCATCTTCATGTCCCTTCTCTGGACAACATCTTTCTTGTACTAGGGACCCCAGACCTGGATGAATTACTCCAAGAGGGGCCTCATGAGTGCATAATAGGTGGAGACAAGCACCTCCCTCGACCTTCTGGCCACATCTCTGTTGATGCAGCCCAGGATGCAGTTGGCCTTCTGAGCTTCAAGCATGAACTGCTGTCTCATGTTAAGATTTTTGTCTACCACAACCCCAAAATCCTTCTCTGTGGGGCTGCTCTCAATGAGTTCTACTCTCAGTCTGTAGTCATGTCTGGGATTGCACTGACCCAGGTGCAGCACCTTGCACTTGAACATGTTGAACATCATCAGGTTCACATGGGCCCTCTTCTCAAGCTTTTCCAGATCCCTTTCCATGCCATCACTTCCTTTGGTTGTATCAACTTCCACACACAGCTTGGTGTCATCTGCAAACTTGTTGAGGGTGCACTCAACACTTTCTATGTCATTTGCAACGATATTACACAGTACCAGCTGCAAGATGGACCTTTGAGGGACACCACTGATCATCCACTTGGACATAGCCATAGACCACAGCTCTCTGGGTGCAGCCATCCAACCAGTTCCTTATCCACCAGTTCCTTATCCACTCTTCAAATATGTATCTCTCCAATTTAGAGATAAGGCTATTATGAGGGACTGCATTAAAGGCCTTACAGAAGTCCGGATATATTACAGTGGTCAATCTTAACTTGTTGACTGGTGCAGTCACTCCGTTACGGAAGGCCACAAGATTGGTCTGTCAGGATTTGCCCTTGCTGAGGCTGTATTGGCTGTCTTGGATCAACTCCTTGTCTTGCATGTGCCTTGATATTGCTTCTAGGATGATCTGTTCCATGGACTTCACAGGCACAGAGGTGAGGCTCATAGGTCTGTAGTTCCCTGGGTCTTCCTTCCTATTCTTTTTTAAAAAATGGGAGTGATGTTTCCCTTTTTCCAGTCACTGGAGACTTTGCCTGATTTCCATGACTTCTGTTTCCTGGGGTTTTCTTAATGCAGGAACTCCCCTGCATGCTGTAGTCCCTGATTCTGCTGCAGAACACGCCTACACCAGGGCTGAGTCACCTCGTCGAGTGACTCAAGCTTAGTTGTTAAATAATGGGCTGTGCAACAAAACAAGAAAAAAAAATGTTTATAACCTTTGCTTTTTCACTTAACGTTATGGCATGTGAAGTGTCTGTTACAGGAACACCAACCACACCTTTGATATTTGAATTTAGTTATGAAAAAAGAAAATAAAACAGGAGTGAATGCTCTCATGGTGTTAGGTAGTTTCTCCAAAGCCTAAGTTTATGTCATTTTTTACTTAAAAAAATAATTTAGTGTTGTTTTTAGGTCATCTTCAGATGTGAAATATTTATAAAAATTGGGCAAAAGTGTTAAAATATGACATAATTATAAAGAGTGGGGAAAATAACAATGGAAAGAGTAAATATAACACCAATTAAACAGATAATTCCACATTTTATTAGAAATTAAAATCTAATTTAAAAAATTAAAAATAAAAAATACATTCCATGCCAGAAAGAGTGTAATTAGTTATTGCAATGTAGCAAACAGATATATTAGCACTTTGTGGTTATTGTTCTTGTTGGTGCAGAAACTCAGCTTATACCCATTCATGAAGCCATCAGAGTTCTAGTACAGATTTTCTAGAGTTCCTAAAGATGTCTCCTGTGTCTACAACTGACATTGTGTTGACCAAATAATTATTTTAATGATAACTCTGGAATTACAGTTGTTTCTATAGATATAATATTTGATATAAAGGTCAATGAAATTGAAATGTTAGCAAGAAAAGCTGTAGTCTACATGTTTCATGTAGTCTACTATTCTACAACTAACACAGCAGAAAAAGAAAATACATTGAAGATAAGTATTAAAGAAATATTACAGCAAAGAGGCATAAGAAAAATTGTGTTCGATGTGTGGTTTACCTATTACAAAGATAAAATCAGAGTTAACATGGAAATATTATATTTTATTTATATTTTAATATATATCCTGTATATTATATTATAATATATAATATATTATAATACATATTATTATCCTGTATTATATATTGCATACAGGGACTACTGCATACAAATATGAGGTGAGTATTGGTTACCAGGCTGTTTTCAGGGTCTTGAGGACATTATTACACTTTGCTGTCCTTGTCCTGGCCCAGGACAGGGCCTACCCCAGGGCCATCAGTCCCTGTCCTGGTGATGATGTGAGGAGTGTTGGTCTTCAGCCCTGGCCCTGGACCTACCTGCTCTGCTCCCAACTTGGATGGTCCCTGGCCCAGGTTCATCACTTGCCTCCTTTGTAACTGTTGATGAACCCTGTTGCCAGCATTCAGTTATGCCCATCATGAACAGACCCAACAGGACTGGGTCACCCTTGGCTTCTGGCTCTATATCCCTCATACAGCATCCCTTCTTGCACTGCTGCCTTGGACAGTCATAGTGTCTTCTCTACAGTGTCACCGTTCAAGTATTTATTCAATATAAATTGCAGCATGCACCCCTCTGAATGGTTCCAAATGTCTGAAGATGTGAGAGAAGAAATGTTTAGGTGAAGGATATTATTATTAAAGCATAAAAGGATTTTTTTTTCTAAAGGATTGTGTAATTTATGCTTAAATCAATCACTTATGTGAATAGCAAGAAATTTCACTCGTGCATTTAGAGGCATTGAAAATAAAACTGGACCAGTTTTTAGGAAAACTACAAATTGAAGTGTCCTGCAAAGTTAGGAGATGGACAGAAATCATATATTAGGTATTTTTTTCTTTACAGCGTGGATGCAAGTGGAATAGGAGCACTGCATATTTCATAAGATACATAACTGTAAGGTTAAGCAGAAAGCATAACTGGAACATTATCAACAAATTAGCAGGAAGTCTTGATGCTGGAAACCATATTATGTTTGATATCACTGAATATTTTTATTTAAAACTGGAAGTGACAAATCAGACAGTATGCTAAACATAGAAGTCAGGAACAGGGAAAATAATTACTATAGAAAAATGCTAGAATAAAATGATAGTCAACATAGACAGATGCATTAGGTTTAAAGGAGGAAGAAATAATCAAGAATTAAATTCTGACAGGAAGTGTAATGAACTTCAGTGCAGATGCAGGTTCCTTGTGCAACAGAATCAGTCTATAAATGAACATACAGGAAAACACTCAGAAATATATGAAAGAGGTTACACTCTGTGATAGAGTGACTATGAGTGAAAGATACAATGCTATCAATAAAAAGGTATGGTAGGTTTAAAATTAAGAGTGCCTTGAGTAACACAATCCATGTGATTGCTCTGTTTGGGGCTAGATTGACTTTAGGTGAATTTCAGTGCAAAACTTCATATTTCAAAGCACAGCAACATGAAAGAAGGATGATAAGAAATATCAGCAGGAGTGTTGTTTCTGCCACTGTTATTATACTAAGTAACATTTTCCTCTGAGCCCAGCCCCACAGATATAAACAGAATTATAGTCTAGCATTTAACACTTTTCTAAGCAGATATGGATATGGATAGTAAAATCTGTAACTCAGTAAACCATAGCTTTGAGGGGAGGCCAAGTGAACCATTCTGAAGACAAGCAAATCCCATGACATGGTAAGAGCTGTATGGTCAAGCAGAAGGAAAAATATTCAACAGTCTAAGATAGTCTATATTTATGCTGTGTCTTGGAATTATTATTTTTTCTTTATTTTTAGAAATCTTATGTATATTACCTGGATTCACTTTACTCCTGCAAGAAAATCCCTGGAAGGAAAAGGTAAGTTTAGTAAAGAACTGTTGAGGCTGCAGCCTGTGCTCCCGGCTGTAGTGTGTTCTCTGGGTCATATAATGGGAGAAGTGAGTCAAAAACAGTACAGGTTTCATCTGTACCAGCACTGCCTGAGCTCTGCTGTCAGTATCTCTAAGTATCTAAATCGTCATTTTCCTTAAATTACTTATTTCCTTACTTTATTCACGTTAAAAGAGTGGAGCTACTCAGGACTCAGTCCAGCATAACTAGGCTATCACCCTAGTGTATGTTTAGTGCTTTTGAAGTGCAAAATGCTGTTAAGAGACTGCTGTGGTTCAACCCAAATGAAGACCGTCTCCACTCTTTCTTCCTCCTTCCTGCACAAACACGTTTGCTTTACGCAGAGCAGTTAGATTATCTTTTGTATTTTAAAATGATCTTGAATTGTAGATATCTTCAGAAATAGAGAAAAAATCCTTTTTATTATATTTTATTAGAAATTTTAATAAAAATTATAGAAATGATAATTCTTAATTAAATCATCTAAATCATTGTTCTAATGTATCATATATTAGTATGCATGATTAGCATCATATATATTAATTTGTACAGAAACAACCAAAATTCTGCAGTTAAGTTTTGCTGTTCAGATTTATAAGGGCTAGTTTAAGAGAACAAGCAGATACTGTTTTCAAAGCATATACATGAAAGTGTCCATGATAAGCATGATTCAGAGACACCAGCTATCAAAATACTGCATGCTTTCAGTTTGTTTCCCTACATCATCTATTCTAAATGCTCTGAATTCACAATTTATGAAGTGACTTTCCATTAATTTCCTATATCCTTCAAAATAGCCACCGTCTAGTGAGCTACACATTCCTGACCGGAAAAATAAATAAATAAATAAATAAATATAAAAATGTTATGGTTTACTCCATGATAAGCCTTGGAGATAGTTATTGTGGAAGTCTTGCAGCTTTATTTTCAAATTCCTGAAGTGTTTTCAAATGGATGTGCCATTTTCCTTCCATATTACCCAGAGAAGCAGCACAGAAAGTGAAGACTATTGTCAATAAAGCAGCCATGTGGGAACTAGGATAGTTCACTTCCCTGATCTAGCCTACCTTGTAAGCCAAGACAAATATTTTGGGGCAAGAATTGGACCATCTGCTTTAGGGCCTAAGACAGCACTTGGCAAGAATTCAGCTTTTTAAGTCCAAGAAGCCTCCTCACGCATGTTTGTGAGGTGTCTGTATTCAACTAGCACTTTTGTTTGAGATTGCAAAATATGTTTGATAGGAAGCATCCTTTCTGGGATGTTACCATCCCAGGAAGGGGGAAATAGAGCTTTGAACTGAGGAGGAGGTTTAACTTGGATCAACATGTTTCTGGATGAGTAAATTGGCCATCTGGCTACTATAGAAAAGTTTGTCACTATTCCCAATTTCTTCTGTTTCTAAGGCTGCATTTTAAGTTTGAACACTTTATTATTTATTTATTTATTTTTAAGTCAGAAACTAGCCCCACAGGAGGATTCTCACTTCTGATAACCAAGTTAGATGGAAATGACTAATATACAGCTCTGAATCAGAAACATTACCTTCAGGCAAGCTGAATTTTTTTCCCCTGTGCCTGTCATCCATTATTGCATATGTCTGAGTAGATTCCCACTCAATATACTAGAATGGCAAATCGCCCTTTAAAAATAACTAACACCTAAGTAGCTAGGTATATATTAATGCCTTGTGGTATTCAAACCCATAGACCAAAACAAAAAAAAAACAAAAAAAAACAAAAACAAACAAACAAACAAAAAAAACTGCTAAATGTTCTAACACTGCCTTGATATCCCTTCTGTCCCTGGCCTGTTTGGCAGAAGCTGAGAAACTCAGAATATAAAACGAGCTCCCAAAAGTGATCTTGTAATACCCCTCATACAGACTGTACAGTGGCAATGAGCCATGTGATGCTCCAGTAAACTCCCAGATAAAGACAAGAATAAAACAGCTACTTAAAATACCATTTTTTTCTGTATTCCAGTCTATTTCTGGAGTGATAAAAGGAAACTCATCCTGCTACTGTAACACACCCTCTGCTTCAGTTTTGCCAGATCAGAAGGTTGTGTGATTACACAGTCAACCAGGCACCTGGTACAATTGAAAAGCAACACTATTTAATGTCGATGTAGCTCAGCTCAATCAATTCATTGAATTCACAAACCATACAGCCTTAAAAATATGATGTGAAGGAAGGTATAGAAATGTTGAGTGAGGAAAATGAAGACAAGAGGGTGAGAAGTTCATTCTGACTTAAACTGTATTTCTGTGAATGTGGACAAAGTTTTATAAGGTACCATGAATGAATTTAATAGTTTGGGCTTGTGGGGGATGGGTTCTTTCCCCTTCTCCATCTTGACTCAACTCTTTCTCTTCTCTCCTGCACTGTCTGTGGCTTGCAGTTCTCTCCATGGGCCAGTTGACCTCACAAAGGGATGAGAAATATAACTCAGACAAATAAATGCATAAATAAATGCATAAATAAATAACTAATGCATCTAATGAGCTAGAAAAAATGAAGGTGAAACTATGTAAAGAGGAGGACCCACAATGTCAGAAGAGAGGCAACACCTCTGGGGAGCTGGACACCTTTACGATGACCTGTTATGTCAGCACAGATAATGTACCTTGTCAAAGAGACTCACACAGGAGTTCTAGGAGTTTCTTTCCTGATACTGAGGAGACCAGAACATTTTCCTATTGGCACATCATGTCAATGGAAATATAAATTGTGTGTTCCCCAAAGCCCAACATATATTCATCACTGGAAACAGAGGACATGACTAATAATTTAAAAGGCAACTTGACCAAGAATTTTCTTATTTTCAGTGATATTAAAAATTCTCTGTCCTATCAACTCTCAAAAATCCACATGATTATTCCCCAGCTACCTACATTCCTTACTGAATATTCTTTTACAGTTTAGATACAAAGAGAAAGTTTCCCTTTCTTCATAAACGTTGTTCCAAATTGTTGTTTTTCCTTGGCAGCAATGGAAATGCTCCAGATCAGTAGCCACCCCAGACAGCACATGTTCTGAACACATGTGCAAGTCAACCAGTTACAATACCACAGTTCCTAGAAGTAACTGTTAACCTGAGTAAACAACAATGGAAGCCCAATTTCTGACATTCTCATAGTCTTCATTCTGCCCAGAATGAAAATGTCCCTGGCATTCTTGCATGATTCAAGTGTCCCAGGGATTTTAGTTTTATTTTATTTTTAGTGAGAGAGATATATTTCCTAGTTTGCTGAACATGTATCCTCACCTCTTGTGTTGGCATTGTATTGGGTCTGGCTGGAATGTTAACTTTCCCAGCAGCAGCCCATACAGTGCCCCCGGTTGTGGGGTTTAGCTGCCCAGTACGGTAAAACCACCACAGGCATTTTGGATACAAATTGCACAAAATTCATTAGAAACAATGACAAATAAACTCAGAGACCTGGCTCTAAAATAATCTTTCAATTAAATCTTTATTCTGTTTCCTAACTGAACCTAACCAAACTAAAACAGACAATAGACATCACCATCCACAAAGCACATATATTTAGCCTTCATTCCTAATAATAGTAATAATTAAGGGATGTTGACAAGCCTTCATTTGACAGTGAGACTGGGGAGGCATGTCTTTCCTGACACAGTGGGATACAGCATTAAATCATAACAATGCTGGCAGCCCCCCAAAGGACGGAGTCAAGGCAGGTGGTAATACAGTTCATCTGCAATGGAAAATAGGTGACTGTAGTTTGGCTTTAAATTACAGTGCACAGTTTGTATTAAGAATAGGGGATAATTTATGTGATATATTCAGTATAAGTCCCCTCACTTGCTTTTTTTCATAAAAATGTATGGCATTTTTTTTCTTCTGGAAAAAAAAGGAAAAAAAAAAAGAGAGAGAAGGCCTATAATAAGTAACATGTTGATTAGGATAGGGAGGCACATTCACAGCACTAAATTACTAACTTTCATTTACCTGGAGTCTAAACTTAAAGTGATGTAAATGGAGTTTTCAGTGGAAAATATGGTAATGGAATTAGAAAAACACAGTTGGCAACAATAAATCATTAGCTACCTAGTCAGAATGCTTTATGCTTTCACTAAGAGTAAGCTGTGTGTATAGCTGAAATGGGATCATTAAACTAAGAATCACACAGATGGCAAAACTCCAAAAATAAGTATACCTATCACAAACACTCCACCTTCAGGGAAAAACAGAGATGAAGTATTGTTCAAGTTTAATATCCTAAGAAAGATGAAAGGGAAGTACTTGCAGGAAAAGCAGTCGAGGACATAGAAGTAGAAACTGCCCGTTGCTTATTGGTTGCCCGAGCAAGAGTGCAGGGGTCAAATCTAGGAGATCTAATTCTGTTGATGACAGCTTTCCTGCAAGTACAGTTTCAGGCAATGAAACTTTTTTTTGCCTGAAAGTTCTACAGTAATGATTATAAAGGGCTCTAAATTATTTTGAAGTTTGTATTTTTATCCCTTATTTATATATCCCTTTATTCTTGTCCCTTATCACTACTATAGAATACACACAGTCTGCACATTGAGCATACTGAACAAAGTAAGCACACATAAATTTCCAAAGACTTTATGTGATACATGGATCTTATTAGATTTTACTCTATCATAATAAAGTCAACCCCTACTTTTTTAATTATTATTTTATATATTTTTTTTAGAATTACTACTGTCATACCATTAAAAAATAATTTAGTCTCATAAAAAAAACTTCACTTTTGGCATTACAGAGCTTTATGGCAAGAAAATTTTCTACTGAAACATTTGGAGAAGATTTTGAAAAACATTAAATTTTAAAGGATGTTATATGTCATTTTACATATGTAGGAGAAAAATGTAGATATACAAATGAGTATCAGAAGTTTAAACTGTATTTACATTGTAGTTTTTTCCTAATAGGCAAGTGCAACCAAAGGTTCCCTACAGCACTTAGATGAGTCAAGTGCAGTAGGGAAACAGATAACTTGGCATGATAAGTATTTTTTGTATCACATTTTACAGATGCTCTCAACTTGTAACCCAGTTTATCTCTACAGCTCACACATTCTTTATCATATGTGCTTTCTTCCCAGAAAAGAATGCTGCCATTGCTTCTGCTGCTCAAAGAGACCAATGATGCTTAAGAGCTCAAAAGCTTTGACTGGTGAGTTGTATTAAATCAAGCATGCCGTTAAGGATTCCTTGAAGTGCTTTTTGGACAGACACCTTTCCTTTTCCTGTGTACCAGTCCACTCTGTAGGAATTGCTTGGGTATTCAGACATTTTCTGTGCTATTTTAAGATGTATACTGCTTGAGAAACAAAACAAAATGAAAAGATGCATTGCTTGTTATGCATATGTTCTAACTTCTCGGAATTAATGTTCAAATATTAAGTGGGTACAGTGAATTCTGTCTGTCAAATTTCAATTACCTTTGTCCCTGGAGAACAATAAATCAGGAACACAACCACTTGAGCCATCTAACTGAACTTGTGGCTTATATGCTATGTTAATCTTTCAGAATCCAATCAGGCAGTAAATGTCTACATATATTTGTGGTTTAAAATTTAATGAACCTGATCATCTTTGATGCATTTTGGTGTTTTGTTTGTTTGCCTTTCTAGAAGGTAAAAAGACATGGTAACTATATAGAATTAAATTAAAATTAGTACAAAATTTTCTTTTTTTAGTTAGCATAATGGAAAGCTAGCATCTTCCTTGGAGCTTCATTTAAAACAAAATAATAATAATAATAATAATAATAATAATAATAATAATAATAATAATAATAATAATAATAATAATAATAATAAATATCTGGATGTGTTTATTTTATTGCTATCAAGTGTCATTTCATGAACAGTTACATAAAGAAAGGCTCAAATGGTCCCAGTAGGGAAAATAAAAATAAAATTCTTCAATTTCAGCACCGAAGCTTCTACCCAGAAAGAAGTCTATACTACGTTCTAGCTGAAATCATGCACATTGTTTTAAAGGTAAACATCAGTTTGCTATGTAGCTGCACATGGGTAGACACAATCACATTAACACAATTAAACATATCTAAAATTAACACAATTGAATACCAGCTCATCTTCAGAACACAAACTGCTAACACATTCAGGGAGATATTATTGTCTGAAATGTGACCCAGCTCACATGGATGAACAAGAGAAGCAGCCACATTGAAGTTAATGGTTACAGTGATGCAAAACTGAGAGAGTTAACATAAGCAGAAGAACTGGATTTCCTTTTTGCCTGTTCAAGTTTAATGTTAGGTCTATGGCTGTTTGTTTTCTTCTCCTTTTTCATGGAATCACCTTTCAGACATTGTGCCTAGGCTACTTTAACAGACATACCATTTTGTAATTGCTTCTGGATAATGTATCAGATTTCACATGCCCATTTACTTCCTGTATCAATGTTACATGTGTTATATAATCTATTATAGGCATAACACTGAGAAAATTTTCTCACTCAAAGACTGCAAAATTCTAGTGTCCGTAAAATATAGAAGAGTTCAATGGGCATTTTGCTTAGTAAGAATGATGACTAAACAAAAATAAATAAATAAGTAAATAAATGAGAATAAAAGAAATACTAAGCAAAGTTTTATGTGCTTCCATAATTTGCTGTTTAATTTTATATTTCATAATAAGTATTACATAGTACTTTGTTGGTACTTCCTTCTGCTTTTGAACAATGTATGGAGTTATGTTATTGAAGTTACCACATACAATTGTAAGCAGTTCCTGAATAATATTGTGCCATTCAAACATCTCATACAAACTTCTTGTTACCTTTTTAACAGGGCAATTTACAACTCATTTGTGAATAATTTTAATGTTTGCCTAGCATCCTGAATTCTGTTTTCCTCTTCTGACTCATAGGATTGATGACCTGTACACGGAAACATTGTTTGCATAGTCCATGTTTTTCATGCTTTCTTTTTTCTTCAGTGTTGGCATGTCCAGAATCTCTTAAAAAATAAATAACAGGAAAGAAAACTCTTCCTTTCTCTGCATAACAGCTGCAGGAGACAACAAAAAACAAACACCTGAGATATATCTGGCTCATTTTTCAGGTGACCTCATTATGAAAAACAGGAAAGACCCAGACTTCTGTGTTTGCTTTATAAAATGTTGTTTGCCTTCACTGGCTCTGTTGGGATTTAGGGACTAACTGTATGACAGGAAGCTCGGGGAAGCAGTCTACATTGTCTTATGCTATTGTTTTTCTTTTGAGTTCACTAAGTTCATTTCCACTATACTGTTTTTCTACCAGCATGTTTTTGAGTCAGTTTAACTGACTGGAACTGAGTGTCTTAAAATAATCTGACAGCAGATTTGGTGGTGATTTTATCCTATCTCTTCCTGTTTTTTTTTAAAGCCATACCCAGTGATCTGAGGTAAAGCTGTGACTGAGGAGCACTTAAAGGGAATTTAAGGGTTTTAGCTCAGTTCTGCTGAACAATAGCCAGTTTCAGTAAAACACAGAGCACACTCTCTATAAGCATGATCAAAGACTGGGTGCCAATCTAGTAAAAAGAACTTGAGCTGATACTCTCATCTGAGCCAGAATAAAATAAATAAAATAAAAACTTTGGTGTTAGCTTTCTATTTTTTACATATATTTTTTCTCTACCTCTTTTGTCTTTCTTATGACTTGTGGCTTTAGACATTAATTAGATCATTAGCATTTGATTATCCATTAATGCAACCTCATTTTCAGGGTTACGGACTGGTTTGTCCAGCCTGTTTGACCCTTGGCATGAAATGCCTTGCATTGAAGAGGCTCACAAATAAGGCTTAACCTAGAAATAACACAGGAAAAATAAATAAATCATGTCATGAGCCAGTCAGAAATTCAGTTTTTATGTTGGGCAGGGACTGAGGGGCACGAAACATGAGGTAATCTTCAGATAAAACCAAGATATGTGCCAAATACATTTTGTCATAGGATATACTTTGGGATTGTCTGCTCATGGCAGTTTTGCCTACACTTAGACCATGGACTACAGAAGCATTTTTACATTCTGTCTGGTGTTATATACCTAAATGCATTTATATTCTTTAAACAGACACAATATGTAATCATGTATAAAAGGAATGTGGATAGATCAGTATTGCAGAAATTATCATACGCTCCACCGAACATTTCTGAGATCCACCTATGTGGAGAACCAAAATCCAAAACATGACCTGCAGTGCACCAAAACAACTGCATATATCACCTCTCAATTTTGATTTCATATGCCCTAATTTATGCCTCACATTTTATCAAGGTAATCCAACTTTGGTCCTCCATACTGCCATTGTCTTGTTTTGCCACCATTTATATATATTTTTTTCTTCTTGTATTAAAGTATTCAGGGGAATAAAAATATATACTGCAATGACATACATTATTCTTGGAATTTGTATTCAGGTGAATAAAACTACATTCTTCAATGACATACACTATTCTTGGAATTTTTCATGTACACATAGCAGTTACAACCCCCAAAATTACTATTCCTTCAACTGTGATTAAAATATACAATTATATAGAGCAATTCTGCTTTCCAACATTGATCCATGCATCCTCTTTAATTAAAATGCTAGATTGTGCATGCTTGTGAGCAAACATGTATACATGTATCTGAAATATAACATAAAATGTAGTAATAACAATACGACATCCAGTGACTTTGAATTCTTTCACTGACTCAAAATGTTAAATAGGAAATATGGAATTTCTGCATAGATCTAGTTAAAATAGTGAAAACTGTAACTGTCCCATAACTACTGGTGGCCAGATGTCATCAGGAACCATATTTTATGTCCCATCTGAAATATGAATTAGATATGAGTCTAATACAGAAACAATGTGTATAGTGACTCTATGGACAGGTTTCAGCTCCAGATTGTGTCAACATTAATTCAGATGAACACCTGATACTGTGGAGTATCAGCTGCCTGAATGAGTCATAAGTGTTTCATAGAATCATAGAATATCTTGGGTTGGAAAGGACCTCAAAGATCATCTAGTTCCAACCCCCCTGCCTTGGGTAGGAATGCCACCCACTAGATCAGGTTGCTCAGGGTCTCATCCAAACTGGTCTTGAACACCTCCAGGGATGGGGTATCCATAAACTGTCTGGACAACCTGTTCCAGTGCCTCACCACCCTCCGAGTGAAGACTTTCCTCCTAATCTCTAATTCAAATCTCCCCTCTCTTAATTCAAAACCGTTTCCCCTTGTCCTATCATTATCTGATTGAGAAGAGTCGCTCTCCATCTTTTTTATAAATCCCCTTTAAGTATTGAAAGTCCGCAGTGAGGTCGCCCTGGAGCCTTCTCTTCTGTAGACTCAACAACCCTAGCTCTCTCAGCCTTTCTTCATAGGAGAGGTGCTCCAGCCCTTTGATCATCTTTGTGGCCCTCCTCTGGACCCATGTTTTGAGGTGCTCTTGGTTGTCCAAGACATTTACATGGGACAGACAGATTTTACAAGGCATTACCGGGAGATCTGCAGCTTTCTGGATCAGCAGGCAAAAGGTGGCAGGATAGAATGGCTTATCCAAAACTAGTATTGTATACTTGTGTGTTTGGATAACTGAGTTGCATCCAGAGTTTTACCAAATCACTGTGATTGTAAAGTATATTACTTAATCTCTGTGCCTTATTGCTAAAGTTCTTTCGTATGAGCTTGGACACAGTCACACAAAGTAGTACCTTTAAAAAAAAAAAAAGATATGATATAATAAATACAAATGTAGGTGGACTGAAGTTGAATACATAATCATATCCAGCCCAGGGAACCCTAAACTATTAATCTTTATCCAACCTAATGTTGATCCAAATCATTTTGTTCTGATTAAGATTACCTATCTTTTCCACATTTTCTATTTACAGAAAGGCACTTAAAAATTGTACTTACCTGTAGTGTAAAGATGTGAATACACCTGTTATACAGGGAGAATGTGAGAATACAGATTACACATACAGAGAATACAAAACACAGAGAGAGATTGAGAGAATACAAATTAGAAGCTAAACATGAGGAAGAGGAAAACAGTATATTGAAGGTTAAATAAATCACATAAACAGAGGGAAAGAGAAAATAAAGGAATTGCTCTGAGAGTTTCATAGACGTGATAAATTGCAACATATTAAGAAAACGTTGCCATTACTCATTAACTTTCCTAAGGTTAAGTTTTACTTACTACAATAAAGCTAACTCCTGCAGTTCTTTGTTCAGGATTGCATCTCATTTGACTTTCCTATTATGTATGTGACTACAAAAGAAAGGAAGTGATTGATTCCAGATACTTTGTATTAAATAGATGGTGCTCAGGACTAAACTTGAATCTGTTAAGTAAAACTCCCATTGATGAAATCAGCAGTTTTACCTTCAAAAGTTAGCTTAATGAAATTATCTGGTATTAGTAAAACAGAATTTTTTTTTATTATTATTATTTTTTTTTCCTTCACTTCCCTCGAGTCTTCCCAATACACAACTGCTCTTACATTGCAAAAAACATCTGAGGTTAAACTGTTTCCTACAGACATAAATGCACGAGTAAAGAGCATTCTGTGTGAGTCATTTGTTTTGACAGGGTCCCTCATAACGTCTAAGTAGTTCCCCTGCATGTAACTATTGCAATAAAATATGAATTCTCCAAGACTGCACTGCAAGAATGTTTTTTTTTTCTAACTGAACCAAAGCCTTTGTGCTGAATGGGGTAGCAGTCAGTTGTACAATGAATTGTATATTCTTCTACTTACGCAATTATTTTCAGTGGTACTAGTGTCAGACACCAAGTATCTGGCATTCATTGTAAACATAACTTAACTAGTAATGCTATAGAATAACTATTTACCTTATCCTGATATGTAGCATAAATTCACTTCTAACACTTTCCTCTTAGCTTTTGGATTTTTTTTTTTAACTTATTTATTTTCAGAGGTCCATAGAATATACATATACATATACATATACATATACATATACATATACATATACATATACATATACATATACTATTTTAAAAAAT
Source organism: Anas acuta (assembly GCF_963932015.1). Taxonomy (NCBI): domain Eukaryota; kingdom Metazoa; phylum Chordata; class Aves; order Anseriformes; family Anatidae; genus Anas; species Anas acuta. Next base: position 184,749,004 of record NC_088979.1, on the reverse strand, counting down.
GCATCTAAGCTTTATTCATTTACTCTTTCTCTCTAAAATGAAGTCACTCCTGCTGTTTGAGTTTGTCTACTGTAAATTATATTAGCTACCAAAGAAGAGTAGGAGATGCTAGACAAACTCTTTGCCAAACGTTTAAGTTACAATCTGGACGCTCAACATGCTTTAACCCATCTGAAAATCCTGCACATATTGCAGGACTCCTATGACTTCTGTTTTTATTGCAACTGCTATAGACCAAGTATTATTCAAGGGAAGAGAAAGTCCCTGTTTATAATATTCTTCATTATTCTGAAGTCAGACTTGGAAGAGATATAAGGAGGGAAATTTAAAGAAGAACATGAATGTCCAATTAATCATCAGATGAACTCGGCATTTATTGAGGTCTTTTTGTATCTTTCAGGGAAGGGAAGGGAAGGGAAGGGAAGGGAAGGGAAGGGAAGGGAAGGGAAGGGAAGGGAAGGGAAGGGAAGGGAAGGGAAGGGAAGGGAAGGGAAGGGAAGGGAAGGGAAGGGAAGGGAAGGGAAGGGAAGGGAAGGGAAGGGAAGGGAAGGGAAGGGAAGGGAAGGGAAGGGAAGGGAAGGGAAGGGAAGGGAAGGGAAGGGAAGGGAAGGGAAGGGAAGGGATAAAAATGCCTAATATCCTTCTAAGTTATTTAAAACTCACATATTGTGTATATATCAGCTTATCAAACAGTCCCTCTGGCATTTCAAATTTAAAGTCAGAGAGAGAAATATGTTTCCTTTCTCTTCTGTGTTATGACTTAAACTTTAAATCAAAAGACAGCACAGGTGCTGGCTACATGAACAAGCTGTCCAACAGCATGACAAGCTTCTAGCACTCACTATAAGTAGCTTCAATCTCATTGCTGCTTGCTTCCTTCTCTTCCACCACTATTGTATCAGCAGAAAACATACAACAAGCAGGCAGGACTAAGCTGATGAAGAGACAAGTGGTGTGACAGATCTAATGGTGTTTTCCATTGGCAATGCCATTTGAGAAGAAAGCAGGAATTAATGTGTGTCTAGTAAATCATTATACCTCATTGTAAAAGGCAGGACTGTTCTGGTGCTAGCTTGTCATCTGGATTTTGTAGCTTATTTTAATTTAGATGTAATCTTATTGAATTGGGAATAAAAAAAAAAAAGTATTTTTATGGTTTTTTGTTTAAATCTTGATACAGTTTATTCAAATTCTTATTATTAAAATTGTTAGATATTTCTATATAAGAAAGTGACAATGTACACAGTTTTCAAAGTTCATACATACAAAATTCATACTTCATCTAATTTAAAAAATTCTTACAGATTAATTTAGCAGAGCTCAGAATCTTTTCCGGAAGTCAGTTCATATATAAAGATTTATATTTGCTTCACTAATTTCATTTTGAAAAGGGAAACATATTTGCCAGGTAATAAGCCTGGATAAGTCAGAAACATAGAAAAATAAATAATTTAACCTACTAAATATATTACCATGTATCACTGTAAAGATCCTTACTCTGCATTCAGGATTTGATTATTATTCAGGAGAAGTCATCTTTCAGGAGCTATCTAAACCACCTCTTTAATCCACATTCACAGGTGGACTTTAACAGGACTACAACTAAATATCCACATATACATACAGAAGTCAAGCCACATATGTTACTAGACTGAAAATAGCACAGGAATCTTAATCTTGGTATTTACATGCACCAGTTATCAGTAGGTTCCCAGACACAAAGACAGTAATTATTGTTTTATGGAAGCTTACAGCTATTTGGTAAATAAGTTATTTGTCTGTATTTATAACATCCATTGGGAAAGATTCTGACACAATTTCTTACCTCCTTAATTTATTTTATCAGTAATTGAAAACTCTTACTTGCCAAACATGGTTGCTATCAGTTTCTGACAGACAGCTCTCAATAATTCAAATTTTCAGCTTGCCTTGGTTCTCAGGCAAGTGCCAAGCTGTGAGTACCTGTTGAGTCTGAACCCTGGAGACCACATCCTTGAGGTCAACCTTTTCTGCTCAGATTGTAGAAATCTTGTTGATAATAGTGACCTTCTGTCCCTTCAAGAACTGCCTATTTAACATATTTCTTGCAATCCCAGAAACCTTAACAGAAGAAAGAAGGAAAATTATTGTTTCTTTCCACTATTTTGTCAAGTAGATCTTAAACTTTTCTGTCTTGCTTTGTAATTCAAGTTATAGGGACCTAAGCTACCAATTCAACATGGTGAAGGATCAGCTTTTTGAATATCAGACCTGTTTAAAGTCTGTCAATACAAACATTCATAATCACTATGCAGTTTTGAACATCTTGGTGAGTTGTACTTATTCTACTAGCATGATATGAAATTCAGTTACATATTAAGAACAAAATCAGATCACATAAACAGGATAGTTCTAATATGCATTACAATGTCTTACTAAAGGCAGTTTCCAGAAAAATGAAAACACATATTGAATCATCCTGGAGTGAACACAAGAATAAGAGTAAGAAACCAAATCTATTTCCAACCTGCAAATTCTTCTGGCATATTTTCTTCTCTCTTTCAAGTTGTTTCTTAGATATTAATTAACTCCTGATATTGATACACAATAAAAAAAAAAAAAATAATAGCCTATATAAAATAGACAATGCATAATCCAGGATTATGTACATGAACTAAATGAGAAGACTATCAGTATGTTTCTTAGTACTCCTTATTCAAAGAAGTAACAGCAGTTTTCAAGTTGCATCAGTGCTTCTCTACACAGTCATCAGCTGCCAGCAACAATGTTGCCATCACCTGAGTGATGCAGTCATTACAGAAAATTGACTTGTTCACTTTTCTAAAATAGATGCAGCTTGGATTGGAAGAATTAGGTTCAAAGATGTTGGTGAATAAGAAAAATCAACAATAACAAAAACAAACAAACAAACAAACAAACTGTTGAGATCTCACAGTACATATCTGGGGCACGTTTTTTTTGTTTTTGTTTTTGTTTTTGTTTTTTCTTCCCTAACATCCAGAGTGCATTCTGTGTAGGGGCTTCTTATAGTACAGTCTGGTGCCTGTATTATGTGCACTACTAAAAAACTCATGGTACAGTTTGATTTTAATTAGTCTTTGATTATTCTTTGGATAATTAAAAAGCTCTATCTTTCACCATTTAACCTGTTCAGCACAAAATATATTCATTTCCTATTGCATTCATCCAACTGGAAGAGTGGAAAGTATTATTCCAGCTTGTGCAACCCAGTGGAGTTGCAGTATAAGAAGGCAGAATGGAGCAGTTAAGATAGGAAGTTATTTTTTTTTTTTTTAGTAGTAGTAGTAAAAGAAATATTTTATAATATTTTTTTTCTTTCTCTCTAAGTTGACCAATCTTTAAAATATATTGAATTTATACATGTCAATTATATATGCTGAAAGACAAAAGATAGTTAACAGTGGGCTTGGAAGAAATAGATCAAAAAGCCTTTATCAGCTGCATACTATTCTTATAAATCCTTTATCAGCTGCTTACTATTCTTACAACAGCACTGACAGTGATTGAAAACATTTCCCTTGTTTTGTGTGCCAGCCCAGCACACTGCTAATAGTGAGCAATCTGCAGTTTTAGATTTGAAAAAAGTTTCCTGTCAAAAACCAGATCTCCTTTCCCCCATAATTTTTCTCATTTTACAGGTCCTGCAGCTGCAGCCGGACTTAGCTGCTCTGTGAACAATCTTTATCACAACTGCGTTACCGTGTCCCCACAGCAGTGATTTGAATGCATGCAATCCTGATTAATTATATTAGAATCATTTACTCACAGGATTACAGGCTTAATTGAAGAACAAATACAAGGCAAAATGGACTACTGCTGGAAGCCCCAGGAGATTGTTTTTTCTGAATCTCTAACAGAATGATCTTTTGTATACAAATGGCAAGACAATGAGAATAAAAACAAAAAGGAGGTTGCCATCAAGTTGTGAAACCATCCAGAAAGCGGAGCACTTATGTTCAAAGTTCATGAAAAATGTAACAGATGCTGTCTATCAAAAGAGTAACTCTGTTTACAGTTACAAGAAACATCTTTAACAAAAGCTGGCATTTGGTTCAACTTGCTAGATTTGTGTCCTGTTACAATCCAGATGTTAGCATGGGTTTGGAAAGGCATTTCTTGAGGTCTGTTAAGTTTTCGGGACATTCTTGGATGAATTTTGTCTACTCAAGAGGGTTTTTTAATGATTTCAGATGGAAACAATGAGAAATTTCAATGTATTTCATAAGATCTAGGCAACAGCAGGCAAAATAAGATCACGTTGGGCTCTTAGTCTTTATGTTTCCAAGGGTCATTTGACCCAGAACTAGCCTCAGTTTCCTGTAGTCCTGTAACAAAACACCAGTGAACTATTCTAGACATGTCTACTTCAAAAAATACAGTTAGACCCAAGTCTCATGTAGTCTCCTGTAGTCTCCTGCAGTCTCCTGCACACTGCCCGGCTCAGGCCCAGTGTGGCAGTGCTGCAGCTATATGACTTCAGGATTTATGCTGGTTCACATTTGACCATCCTAAAATGCAGGAGGGTAAGGTCTGTCAACAGCTGGCCACAACAACATGATACTTATTTCTGATGGTTGTAATGACTAAGGAGAAGCAAAGTATTTGTTATGTAGTAAGGGGTAGTGCAGTTTTACCTGAATTTCTGATCATTGAACCACTGCTGTTTTCTTTTCCATTGCCTGATTCTGTAGGTAAAACCAGTTCCAGCACCTGTTTCATCAACATTAATTTATTTTTATTTCAGATTCTGCAGAGTGATTCAGAGCCTATGTTGGTACCGCCTGCTAGAAGGGAGACTTAATCGTAGATGGGAGCTGCCAGTGCTGCTATAATACAAACACATACTATTCGTACACCTAAATGACTATAATTTTGTTCTTCTTTGGCTGCATGAAGAGAAAAAGAAAATAAGTGATAGCTGTATTTTGGCAGTTATCTAGTCTGGACCCCAAAGTACAAACTAAAGACTGCTGGGGTGTTTAAACTATGCTTTTTGTTATTAAGCTTTTTCCTGAACATGATGTCTAAGAGATAAAGACCTAGTCTGAAAAGTACTGAGAAGATCCCTCAGGAAGCATCATGGTAACCCCATGTCAATCCCCTAGGGACAGAGTGGAGTGTGAGATGAAGAAGGGAGGATAGAGCAAAACTTCCTTAAGTAGAAGTCAAATAACCAAAATCCCAACACTTAACTGCAACAAGGATCCCAACTGACTCCAAACCCACAAAATGCCATGGCAGAGGGACTCCCTTCCATACCTCTGTGGGCTTGATGGCAGGGCTGCAGTGGGGCTGGTCAGTCATGTACTTTGGAATTAAAGGTTGACACCCAAATGGGTGTGTATGGGGTGTTTTGTCTAGAACTTCAAAGTAATGGCAGAGAGTAAGGGTAAATATGTGGATAAGGACTTCTGTGTAGGGAACAGAAATATGGGAGGAAGTTTTGAATAAAACAGATTTGTTCAGCAATTCTATTTACATCTTTCTCACAAAATCTTTTTATATCATGCCTCGCAGAGAAGAATTGTTTAAAACATCACACAGTATGCATGTTCATGTGCATACCCAGGAAACCACAAATCATTATATCAAATCATCTCTAACCAAAGTTAACAAAATGGCCAGCTCATAATATTTCAGACAGATATGCTTTAGAAAGTTAGTAGACATTTGTAAGGAATGATAAAAATTTAGCAGTGATTCATATTACATGTATATCAGCCTGACCTAAATTAACACTCTGCCCTGATACGAAAATACCAATTTTAATTAAAGCAGCCTCTGTGTATAGTTGTCTTCTCCTTAGTAACAGTATAACACAGTAGCCTAGTGACTAAACAATCCTCTACTGAGATTATTATTTTTTTTATATCCTCCTTCACCACCACCTCCTTCACCTTCACCTTCACCTTCACCTTCACCTTCACCTTCACCTTCACCTTCACCTTCACCTTCACCACCTCCTTCCTTCTTACTTGTGAAGAAGGTTTTGGGAATCTTCGTTTTGAAAACAAAAGTTTTTAGTTCCAATAATATTTTTGTACATTTTTTTTGTGCAATATTTATAAATATAAATATAAATATAAATATAAATATAAATATAAATATAAATATAAATATAAATATAAATATAAAATCTACCTTCTTCACAGTATGTACATACATGTCCCTCCGAAAAGTAAAACACTAAAAAATCAGTTTTATTTGTAAACTTGTCAGAAATAAGGGCCTCAGTTTTGTGTGACACAATTTGGACAATTGTTATACATGGCAGCATTTTCAAATCTATATATCTGAAATGGGACAAGTCATAGTACATAACCTTTTATGTTCTTTTATCTTCTCTCAACTTCTAGTGAACCTGTAAGATGTTTGGCTACACTGGAAACAAACCCAGATAAAGTTAGATACTTGGTTCTGTTCTCTGCATTTAAAATTGTTATCATCCCTAGTAAATCCATTTATTTGTAGGTTTGCTAGTCCGTGGATATGTGAAATGTGTTAGCCAGCTTTACTTCTGTCTCCTGCCTTTTTTCTCCTACATTATATGTTACTGCTGCAGCTGGACGCTGAACCAGACAATTGGTTTCTTCCAGTGTCTGGGATACTTTCCCAGTAGGTTCTTGAACAGATGTTCCCACTGAATTTTATCAAGGGCTCGGTTTCCTTGTGCCTAGAACCAGCCATATGCTTTCAGAAAAATGCACCTTGTTTCTGGGGGAAGCTGTCTTTTAAACTGAAATTCAGCTAAAGCCGTTAGTGAAAAGTTCAAAGTTCAAACCACCCTTTAGTTAGCCAAGCCTTCTTTTATTAGCTAAGTACAATAAGTTAATTCTCTATATTGCACATTTTCCCACATCTCTAAATAATGTTATTTTCTCTAAGTGCAAGAGCTATAGTCTCTTCTTCAGGAGAATAATTTCAGTATCACTTTTTAGTTCTGAAATCGTACTCTAAGTACTGATACAGGATACAGTTTCTTTGTTTCTAATGAGGATATTCAGGTGTTAACATATTAAGTTGAAAATGGAAATGTTAATATTTATTGATAGTGTGTACAGCTGAAGATTCACAAAACCTGCAACAACTGAACACAAATTACATTGTCTGTCACACATGTGTATAGTTTTTCAGTAGCTGATACATGAAACAGATGGAATTCTAGTGATGAAGAAGACATTTATTTTGACTTGGCCAGATATAAAGGTTACAAGAAACTTATATGACAAACTAAGTTTTATTTCTTTCCAAAGAACAGAAACATGAAATCCCAGTGTCACAACTCCAATATTTAGGGCACTTTGCCTTGGGGTATATCTACATGTCTGGGTGCAGATGGCATGAGTCCACTCTGCCTGCATTTTGAGCTACACTGCCATGACAGAACAGTTGTAAGTCTGAGCTAATAAGTCTTACTAAGAGGATAGATAACTTAGTTCACACTCAGTGCTATGTTAATGCCATTATACAGTTTCTAGACGAGTGCACAAAAATGTATGTATGCAGCTGTTTGCACCCAGCCACAAAGATGTGCTCTAAAAAACTGTGTGCACTAGTAAAACTCTTCTCTTCTATCTTCCCTTATATCCACCGACATGTATTGTTGGCAGTATTGTGTATGATTTGAGATTTTTTTTACGGTATTCAGAAATTAATATTATAAAAATTCCAAATGTTCATTGAAGATCTGCTCATTTTAATTTTCTAGGCTTCGTGTGTGTGTGTGTGTGTGTGTGTGTGTGTGTGTGTGTGCCAAAAAATATTGATGAAACACCTACAATACTACTGAAATTTAGTTCTGTGATGTAGATACAGGATTGCAAGGCTTAATTAAATGAAGAGGATACAAAGACATAAAAAAACTGAAAGCAACTTGAGCTGACCTTCCATAGTAGTAGATTCACAACAGAATTTGTCTTGTATTTACTCAAGAGAAATAGTGTTTCAGTATTTATGATATTCCTGTTTTAAAACATAGTTTGTTTATGCATAAGATAGAACATATTTTTTAAAGTGGATAGAAGTACATATAACTATTTTCAGAAGGATTACATTCTGTCTCAATCTCTGAACAGCACAACTAGGAGGAAACTCCACTAGGAAATGTTATCTCAGCAAATATATATTCTTCCTAGACAGAAAATAATCCATATTTACTGTTGTTTTTAAATGATAAAATCTGTTTCCTTTGCCAAATGTCACTACAGTACTTTCCAGTTTGCATGGCATTTAATTCTTTCCATTCTTTCCATTCCATTAATTCATATCCAATGGGGGGAAAAAAAAAAAAAAAAAGTAATTTCCATTCAAAGGAATATCTATTGGACTACACCAATATTTTCATCCAACATTTTCAAATTTTAAATAAATAATAAAAATGAAGGCTGTGGTGTGCAAACAAGAATTTAATGGAAAAAGTATTTTGACAGCCCATTAAAATCACTTTCACAGCAGTCAACTTTTCTTCGTTATGATTTGCTGACTGCACTCTACTCTGCACTTTATACTAGCATTACTAACACTGGAGTGTTACTGGCATTATTCCATATTTTGTACTGCTCCCACTGATTGGTATGTCTCAGGGTCAGATAAAAAAAATAATAAAAAAAAATAATAATAAAAAAAGCCTGTCACTCATCTCATTAATGTCATTATTTGTAATATACAGAAAGAACATTTTCTTTGTACTGTGCATATTACTCTCTCTACCACATTTGGTTTTGAAGGAGTCATTGTTTCACAAACACAAACTAACAGTACCCATTATGTTTGCTGGAGCGTTACAGTGACTATTCAGCGATACAGTTTTTCATTCTTATAAAAGCAATCATTAACATGAGTTCTGACTTAGTATAGAAACCAAATAAAAACACTCATGTTCTCAGTTTTTCATCAATACTTATCTAAAAAGAGTGACAGAAAGGATCTTCATCCTCATTAAGCCACTTTTTGTCTTTACAGATTTACATATTCCAAATTTAGAGCCTATTAAATGCTAACGAGCATTGCTGCACTGTGATGTGTGAAATTCAGAATTTGATGAATTTACCAGGATCTGTCTGGATTTCCTGCATATGTTACATGTCGTTGAGCCAACATAATTAAATTTTTGTAGTATACTTTTAGACAATTAATGTGGCATGTACCCATGAAATAGTTATGTATTTGATGTATTTGTATCTTTTCTCACATTTTTATAGAAAATATATTCCTTTTTATTTTATTTTATTTATTTATTTTTAAGAGAGATTACCTCATCAAAAGCATTGCATAGATTATAAATGATTGGATTTATAGTATGTGGCCTTAGGGTGATTAGTGCAATAACAACCATTTGTACACAAAATTCACAAAGCCTCATTGTCTTTTATTTCTCTTCTTAAGTTCAAACTCTTTATTTTTCTTAACTAGATGATGTTAAAGAAAGATGTAGAAAACAGATGGTGAGAGATGTTTCCAACTTAAAGTGAACCTTTCATTATTTGTGAAAGAAAAACTTTCTATCGATGAAATTTGTCAAAAGCAAATAAGAACAACAGGAATACTTGGAATTGTCTTGAGTTACTTTACAAAGGAAATGTCATGCAGCAATCCCTACAAGTGATTTAAATTAAAAAATATATCAGTATAGTGACTTTATACACAAAGGCCAAATTTTACAGTGTTTATCAAAGTTACTCATTAATATGCAAAATAATCTGATTGGTAATTATGTTTTTGTTCTCTCCAGGTCTAATCTAAAATTCTAATCAGTAACATTTCCTTTCCCTCTTTTCAAGATTCTGGTAAACTTGAATATTAGGATTGTTTCCTCAATATAATTTTCTTCCTTAAAAAAAAATTGCCCCTCCATGAAATAGTGTACAGGTATTTTTTTTGACTAAAGCATATATGATGGGAGCATTCTTTTGGAATTAAAAACTCAGTTGAAATTAAGTTAACTTTATTGCAGCAAAGTGAAACACTGGTTATCCAAGAAATCCAAGCACAAGGTTCTGAGCAAGAGCTCTGACCTGTGAGTGCCTGCTATCAGATACACACACATACTTCAAAGACTTGCTACCAATAAGTCAATCCTCACTGTCAGCCACTTTTAGTCAAGGGTAATTGAATTCAAGGCTCTGGTTCAACTTTTTGTCTTTATAGATTCACCCATAGAATTTGGAGCTGAAGCTAATTTTTCCTGAATTTAAAGACTTCAGATTCAAGATGTGCACTCAGTTTTTAATACATTTTGAAGTTTTCATAACATGTAATACAAAAAAAAAAAAAAAAGCTAAATCATTTATCATGACATATATAATACAGGCCACTGAGTTCCACCCATATGGCCTTTATCAAGTCTAAAGACCTTGATCAGGCTAAAGCACTTTGAGCCTTGAAAAATAAAACTTTGTTCAAAAACAAAATGCATTAGAGATTGAGATTATATGTGTCAGGCTCTGCTGTTGGCAGGGAAATGAATTGGCCAAATATGAAATAAGCTTCGTAATTCATATATTTCTGTCTTCTTTGTGAAATGTTTAACAATCTTATAGCTTAGACGAAAGAGAAAGGAGACCACACATGTGGTTATCACAGCAAACAGATGTCTGTATCTAGAATAACAAGGGAAAGATGGTGTGGTCTGTAAACACTGAGGATTCCTTTAACTTTCTAGCTTCCACAATGTCTGATTCCTTTAACTTTCTAGCTTCCACATTGTCTGTGGAATGGATGCCTTATGGAAGGAGACTTTTTGAAGGGCTTATTCCTCAGAAGAAGAAAAAAGCATGCTGGGAGAATCTTAGTGTATGGAACAACTATAGTGGGAAATAAATCATACTAGAAAGGTTTGAGGTCAATTAGTACTCTGAGCCAGAGCAAAAATAAGGCAAACAGTCAAAAATGAGTGAAACTGAAAAAAATATCGGTACTGAATAGACTCAATCAGGATAACAAGTCTTATGAAGAATAGGTCTGCAAAATAAAAACCAAATTATTCGGAAGGAGGAATAAGCTGCTAACCATGACATACAAAATAGAACATGTAAGGAGCTGGTACTCAAGAAAGTTAAAGCATTTTCTGATATCAGTTGGAGAAGACATAAGGTTACAGGTGTTTCAGACAATGGAAAAGGATATTTTACACAAAAGGAAGGTAGAAAAAGAATGAGAACTTTCACTGAAAGCAAGAAAATGAAGAAACAAGCAAATAAATAACAAAAATAAGAACAGAGGACTTTTTTTTTAAAGTTAGTCTTGTATATCAAAACCATTAGGATGTAGTAACATTAAAATAAATGTAAGGGATTAAATCTTCTGGAAATTCAAGATCATTCTGTAGAAAATAAAATCTTTTGTAGAAAAACAGTTATAAACTCAGGTTTGGTCTGACACAGTCATAAGGAATAAGCAGAATAATGGAAGATGGAATAGTTGATCTCAGAGGGAACAAAATGTAGAAGAAGGAAGCTATAATGAAAAACAAAACAAAACAAAACAAAACAAAAATCAGTCTGGTTCTTGAAAAAAGCAGGACTTGATTAAAAAAAAAAAAAAAAGCAAAAAAAAAAAAAGCAGATTAAAAGCAAATAGGAAAAGAGATTTATGGGGAGAGTGGAGAGTATCATTAGTAATTAGGGAGTGAAATAGAATTTAGAGGAAGAACAGAAGAACCTGAAAATGTCTTCTCTATTTTCCTGAAAAATATAAAGTTAAAATTATACCTCTACTGTTCCTGAAAAATGATTTTCTAGCATGTTGAACATTCCAGTGTCTCTATAGACAATTTATTCAAAAAGAAAGTAAAGTGTTTAGACATATTCTACAGCTAAAAATAAATAAATAAATAATAAAAAGATAAAAAATGTTAGGGGAAAAATGTAGGGACTCAGCATGGTGTAGCATATGAAGTAAAGAGGCCAATGGATCAGGAAGAGGCAACTGCTACAGGCAGCTGCAAGTTGCCTCGCTTTCACAGGCCCTGGTTCTTATGGGGGATTTTAACCACCCCAATATTTTCTGGGGAGACAACACAGCTCAGAACAAACTGTCCAGGAGATTACTGCAGAACATTGCAGATAATTTCTTGATGCAGGTGGTAGGTGAACCAACAATGACAGGGGCGTTGCTGGACCTGGTAGTAATGAACAGAGATGATCTGGTTGGAAGCATGAAGGTTGAGGGCAGTCTCGGCTGCAGTGATCACAAGATGTTTGAGTTCAAGGTCCTTCAAGAAGGAAGCAGGGCAGAAAGTAGGACCACAGCCTTAGATTTCAACAGAGCTAACTTTATTCTCTTCAGGGACCTAATTGGAGGAATCCCCTGGGTCAAGGCCACAGAGGTAAAGGGAACCCAGGAGAGTTTTCTAATATTTTAGCACCTCTTCCTCCAAGCTCAGGATAGGTGCATCCCTACGAGAAAGAACTTGAGCAAGGGGGGCAGGAGACCTGTGTGGACGAGCAAGGAGCTCTTGGGAAAACAAATAGAAGAAGAAATCATGCATGATGAGGAAGAAGGGACAGATCACTTGGGTGGAATACAGTGACATTGCCAGAGAATGCAGGGATGCAATGAGGAAGGCCAAGGCCCAGTTAGAATTAAATTTAGCAAGAGACATCAAGGATAACAAGAACAGCTTATTCAAATACATCAGCAGCAAAAGGAAGACTAAGGAAAATGTGGGTGCACTGCTAAATGAGGTGGGTGCCTTGGTGATAGCAGATACAGAGAAGGCGGAGTTACTGAATGCCTTCTTGGCTTCAGTTTTCACTGCTAAGGCTAGCCCCCACACACTACTGAACCCAGGAACAAGAGAGAAAACCTGGAGAGAGAAAGACTTTCTCCTGGTTGAAGAGGACTGTGTTAGAGGTTACTTAGCAAGCTAGATACCCACAAATTAATGTACACCAATGGGATGCACCTGAGGGTGCTGAGGGAGGTGGCAGATGTCATTGCTGGGCCATTTTCCATTATCTAACTGAAGTCATGGTCAACCAGCCAGGTCCCGAATGACTGTAGTGTCCTGGTTTCAGTTAGAACAGAATTAATTTCCTTCCTAGTAGCTGGTGGAATGCTGTGTTTTGACTTAGGATGAGAAGAGTGCTGATAACACCCGGATGTTTTAATTGTTGCAGAGCAGTGCTTATACCAAGCCAAGGACATCTCAGCCTTTTGCTCTGTCCTGCCAACAGGCAGGCTGGGGGTGCAGTCAGAGCTGGGAGGGGACAGACCCAGGACAGGTGACCCAAACTAGCCAAAGGGGTATTCCATACCATCTGACGTCATGCTAAACAATATATAGGGGTGGCTAGCCGGGGGGAGGGGGCCGGACTGCTCGGGGTTAGGCTGGGCATTGGTCAGCGGGTGGTGAGCAATTGCATTGTACATCACTTGTTTGTACATACTATTATTAGTAGTACTATTATCACCATTGTATTATTATTATTATTATTTTATTATTATTACTGTTATTATTATTTTCCTGTCTTATTAAACTGTCTTTATCTCAACTCACGGGCTTCACTTTCCATTTCTCTCCCCCGTCCCAGAGAGGGAGGGGGGAGGGTGAGCGAACGACTGCATGGTGTTTAGCTGCCGGCCGGGTTAAACCACGACACTGTAGACTTTTAGATGATACTCAATTATGAGGAGCTTCCAGTTCTTGGAAGCTCCTTCAAGGTTGGAGAGGTCTTGTAGAGAGATCTTGACAAATTAGAGAGCCAGGCATTCATCAACAACATGAAGTTTAACAAGAGAATTTCTTGATTCCAAACCTGGGAAGGGGTACTCTGGCTATACATACAGACTGGGGAATAAGAGGCTGGAGATCAGCCCCGCAGGAAGGAATCTGGAGGCTTTGGTTGACAGCAAGTTGAGCATGAGTCAACACTGCTCTCTGGCAGCCAAGAGGGCCAACAGGGATATCTGAGAGTTGCATAGAAGAGATGTCTAAATCAGCAACAAATCCACCAGCAGAAGAGAATCAGAATGAAATGCCCTGAAATGCTTTTCCCACATTTGTTATGTTATGTGGTACTATTTGTATTCTAGGGTTGAAATGTTTTCCATAAAAATTTCTCAGTCCCACAGAGAGGGATCTGAGGATTTTGAATGACAGTAAGTTCAATATGAGCCTGCAGTGTGCCCTGGCAGCCAGGAGGGCCAACTGTATACTGGGGTGCATCAAGCATGACATTGCTAGTCAGCTGAGGGAAGCGATTGTCCCACTCTGCACTGGTGCAGTCTCACCTCGAGTACTGTGTGCAGTTTTGGGCACCACAGTACAAAAAGGACATGAAACTATTGGAGAGTGTCCAGAGAAGGGCTACAAAGATGGTGAGGGGCCTAGAGGGGAAGATGTATGAGGAGCAGTTGAGGTCACTAGGCCTATTCAGCCTAGAAAAAAGGAGACTGAGGAGACACCTCATCATAGTCTACACCTTCCTCACAAGGGGGAGCAGAGGGGAAGGTGCCGATCTATTCTCTCTGGTGACCAGCGATAGGGCCTGAGGGAATGGTGTCAAGCTGTGACAGGGAAGGTTCAGGTTGGATATCAGGAAGAAGTTCTGCAGCAAGAGGGTTGTCATGCACTGGAACAGGCTCCCCAGGGACATAGTCATGGCACCAAGCCTGTCAGAGTTTAAGAAGCATTTGGACTGTGCTCTTAGTAATATCTTCTGAATGTTTGGTTAATGACCATTTAATAAAAGGCTATCTACTTGGGAAAAGCTGAAAAGCAAGAAATTTAAAATTTTTTCCAAGTACTACCTTAGCCACAATTAGAAACACTTGACTATCAAACCTGGATAGTGTCCTTAGAGGAATGGAATTTGAAATATATTTTTATACAAAGCTGAAGACTAAAAACTGAACATTATACAATAGTAGATAAGAACATGTTGATAACCAAATTTTTGATGGTATTTTAATTTCTGTATTGTTCCTTTTCTAAATAAATTATGCAGAGAGGAACTATCTCCTCTTGGAAGGAAGCAGAAATATTTTACTTATAAAGGACAGAAGCTAGGAGAACAGCTTATCGTGTAATATTACGATATACAATATCTTGTAATATCTCAGAAATAAATGTCAAACATGGTTAAAGCTGATGGATAGAAGCAGCAAGAATATATTAGCTACTGGGTACTTGGGTAGCCCTACATAAGAGTATCCATGACCTAGTTTGTAAAAGTAAGCACCCTGTTTACTTTACCAGAATAGAAGAAAACCTTTGAATAAGTTCAACGTGTATGTATGTCGTATGTGTATGAAAAATAATAATAATAATAAATCTCTATGTCAGTAAGATAATCACTTTTTTTACTTATACAATGACCTTGAAAGAGATGTGTAAATGTGCCCTCAAAGTTAGTAAGAGCAAGCATCCCTCTTTAGCCTTATAATCGAAACAATGAGCACAGGTTTTAGACAAGACATTTGGTTAGAAAGAACAATTCAGGTTCTGGCAAGGAAGATGATCTTCACATCACTTACTGTGAATAACTTTCTTTCTTTCTTCAACATATTGATACCTTAAAAGTATCTTGTTTCCCTCCTCAAACAAAAGTTCCCTTGTTTCCCTCCTCAATCACCCCCATGTCAGTGTCTACATCCTAAACAGTTTAAAAGTCTGAAAAAATGTCTTATAATCACAGTTTATGTTAGCACATGGCATACTTTCCCAACAATCAGATGAAGCATGTTAGAAACCACTTGGAATCTTGTAAAAATATGGATAGAGTTTGGAAAACAATTATGGGATAAGTGGATTTTTTTCCAATCTATGACACGAAAAAATATATATACTTAATTAATTCTACCTTGGGATCATTGAGTGACTGAAAAATATTTCAACATTAATTGTCCCATTTGAGAAAGAGAATCCTTACGAAACACATAATTCTGATCTGGTTAGAGGATACACTGCCCATTTAGCCTTACTCTTTAAAGAAAAGGTACAATGATACCATACCATATCACTAAATTGTAATTGTAACAACCTTCAAGAAGTAAAATTTATTTATTCCAATTTCTTTAAATGGGAACATTACCAGAGAGAGAAAAAGATTACATAAAACTCTTAGTACATCTTGTACTTATTCTGAGCAATATATTTTTAGAAATTCAACCAGAATATTTTTAAAATATGCATACGTTTTATGCATTTGGTGTATGTTCTAATATTTAAATATAAAGTTATAGGAAAAAAAAATAGTAAAACTAAACAATTTGTTTAAGACACTCATGGAAGAAAAACTCTAAATTGGAGATCTAGAGAAATAAATGGAAAAGGATTATCTACATCAATGGAAAAGGATTTTTTAGGCAAAACCTACTGATACCCACATCTATTCATAGCGCCATCACGCCCACTTTTTTATTGATTAATTTGTATGGCAGAATGATAGACACTTCTCCCCCACATACACTTTTGTCAATAACTATGATTGTCTATGAATATCAAATAATATACAGCATGATGTGATTATGAGTTGCCAGCTTTGATTTGTAGAACACATCACATTTGCATACTCTGAATAATACCTTGAGATGTAAATAAAGGAAAAAGAAAAAAAAAAGACAAAAAGGCTTGTTTAGCTATTCATGAGTTATTTTAATAAGTGAAATACATGTTTCAGCATATTTTTGTTGGTTCTTCCATTCATCTTCATTTCATATATTAATTTATTTAGTTCAAAAGAATTAGATATCCATTCTTAGCAGATAATCCTAAACAATCCTACAGAGAAAACAGCAAAAGGTTGTAGGACTGCCTCTTTTCTTTTGCCACTTGAAGAATGCTACAAACAGGTATAGTTTAGAATAAATTGTCTTTTGGCCTCAAAATCCTAGAAAGACAAGCAGTTTGTGTTCCAGCAACAAAGAACTGCATTTTTGTTCATAATTACTCACAGTAGTGTGGAGTGCAAACTGAAGACAACAAAAGTAGGATAAGAATAGGGAGGATGTAGACAGACACAGACTATATGATCCCATGTTTTAAGGGGTTATTTTGGTGCATGGACAGCCCTAACCAAAGATAAAAGTCATATCAGGCTTTACTGAATATCAGAAGATATACTTATCATAGTACCTGTATTGTCTTTTTCAGGGTTGCCACATTTCCATTCTTTATGGAGGACTGCTTCCTATTTTTTGTTGTGCTTATTCTCAGTTAAATATCTGCAATGAGTGGGTGGCTGTCAGTGCATGTGGGAGAGCACTTGGTTATATCAGGAACTCTTCTTGCTTCATGAGTGAGAGGAGTGAAGGAAAAACTCCCACTGATACACGTATTTCAGCATGTTTTAATAGATTTGCTAATACCAAAAGAGAAGATAATAATCTGGACACCTACAGGCTGAGGACCTACTCATGCCTTTCACACCTACCCACATCCACAACTACATATATGCAGAAAGTGGGACTCACCCACCTGCTCTGTCACAACTCCTCCAGTTGCTAAAGGCCAGAGGTCTCATCCTTTCCATCCAAAGGCCACACTGAAAAACAAACAAACAAAAAAACACAAAACCTTCAAAAAAAGCAGCCACTAAGAGTTCTGCATGTAATATATCTTTAGGATACATTAAAATCACCCATTAGTTTCATACTAATTTGACAGAAGAAAAATAAAATTAAATTATATTTACTTTGAAGTTGACCCATGCTAATGAAAAAGAGAAAATCTTTTACCGCAAGGCAATTCTTATGCCAAGAACTCTGGCAAAGTTGGACATCTCTTGTGAGTGTCTGGTTTTCTTTGATGTCTGTTGCCTGAATCTATGGTCAGTTTTAAAAGAAAGGCTGAAATCGTGTTTTTCAGGAAAACAATGGGAAAACTGAACACAGGAATGTACTATTCCTAATCCTGTGATTTTTTTTTTTTTTTTTTTAAAAAATAATACCCAGGGCCTAAAAGACAATTTTAAAATGAACTGCTGCTATCATGCTTACTGTCTAATTATATATTTTCACCGATCTTCTGTGACACAATGGTTATATCTCCCTCTTCTATGTGTCCAAAACTATCATTGTGTTTAATGATACTAAAATAACCCCATCAGGAAAAGAGTAGATCCTTTAATATAATTATTACAACGTCATTAGAAAGAGAGAAGATGGTGGGGAAATGTGGTGGTCTTCAGAGACTTATGAGATACCATAATTGCCATCCCCACCAAAATGATGGATCTGTTGAGACCCTATTAGGAAATTTTCTGGGTACAGAACTATTTTTTTCTATTGTTTCTTTCTTATTCTAAATACCACAAAGAAGTTTACTGTTAAAATATTATAGCCATTGAATACTGTCAGTTTTATTTTTTATTTTGCTTTGAAAGCAGCAATTCAAGTGCTGAGGAAAAAGAGGAAATCTTGATGTTGTGTAAAGGATGGCATATCAAAGTGAACAGAAATATGTGCTACATATTTTTCATATAAGCTACAACTATGTGAATAAGCACATTTTCCAAAACTTTGACAGCTGTGTATTACCACGTCAAACATCTAATTTTTACTTATTAATTCTACAATTGAATTACATTGGCTAGGACTGAAATTACACTAATTGTAGTAATTTCACCTAGCTAAGCTGTGGTATGCCTTGCAAAAGGGTTTGTGACACATGAGTTTACATGCTCTCAAGTGGACATTGGTCAAGTTAACTGAATTGACAGCTTTGGAAGACTCTTAGATACATAGAAATAACATCTCATTCAGGGACTTCCTAATCCTCTAATGACAAGAGTCTCTGGGGTATTACTTATAGTGAGTGTGTCTATAAGATAAAGCTTTTGTTCTGCTCTTACCTAATTTCACTGCTCACTGTTGAAGATCAGAGAGTCATAGAATAGTTTGGGTTTGAAGGGACCGTAAAGTTCATCTCATTCCAAATCCCCTGCCATGGACAGGGACTCCTCCCACTAGACTAGGTTACTCAAAGTCACATCCAACCCAGCCTCCGATACTTCTAGAGATGGGGTACTCACAGCTTCTCTGGGCAATCTGTTCCAGTGTCCCACTACCCTCTGAGTAAAGAATTTCTTCTTTATATCTAACCTAAATCTACCCTCTTTTAGTTTAAAACCATTATTCCTTGTCCTATCACTACACTCCCTTGATAAAAAGTTCCTCTCCAGCTTTTTTGAAGGCCCCATTTTGGTACTGGAAGGCTGCTGTAAGGTCTCCCCAGAGCCTTCTCTTCTCCAGGCTGAACAACCCCAACTGTCAGCTTGTCTTTGTAGGAGCTGTGTTCCAGCCCTCTGATCATCTTTGTAGCCCTCCTCTGTACTCAGGTCTAATAGGTCCATGTACTTCTTGTGCTGGGAACCCCAGGCCTGAATGCAGCACTCCAGGTGGGTGCTCATGAAAGCAGAGTAGAGGGAAAGAATCACCTCCTTCAACCTGCTGTCCATTCTTCTTTTGACACTGCCCAGGATGTGGTTGGCCTTCTGGGCTGTAAGCATACATTGCCAGCTCATGTTCAGCTTTTCATCAACAAACACATCCAGACCCTTCTCAATCTATTCTCTTCCCAGCCTGTATTTGTGCTTGGGATTGCCCCAGCCTAGGTGTAGGACTTGTTCAACCTCATGAGGTTCACCCAGGCCCACCTCTCAAGCCTGTCAAGGTCCCTCTGGACTCCTTCCCTCCAGCACATCAACTACACCACACAGCCTGGTGTCATCAGCAAACTTGCTAAGGGTGCACTGAATCCTGCTGTCCATGCCACTAACAAAGATGTTAAACAGGGTCAGTCCCAATGCAGACCCCTGAGGAACACCACTTGTTACTGATCTCCACTTAGACATTGAGCTGTTGACCACTACTCTTTGAGTGAGAGCTTACAGCAAATTTCTTACCCACCACTTGGTCCATTCATCAAATCCATTTCTCTCCAATTTAGAGAGAATGATATCATGGGGGACAGTCTCAAATGCTTTAAACAAGTCCAGGTAGATGACATCAGTTACTCTTCTCTTATCCACCAATGCTGTAACCCCTTCACAGAAGGCTATCAGATTTGTCACACATGATTGAGCCATGTTGGCTGTCACCAATCACCCCTTAATTTCAACGTGCCTTAGCATAGTTTCCAGGAGGATCTGCTGCATGGTCCTGCCAGGCGCAGAAATGATCCCTGCAGTTCCTCAAGTCTTCCTTTTTTTCTTTTTCTAAAAATAGGTGTTACATGTATGTTTCTCCTCTCCCAGTCAGTGGGAACTTCACCAGAATGACATGACTTCTCAAATATGATGGATAGTGGCTTATCAACTGTATCTTCCTCAGGACCTGTGGGTGTATCTCATAAGGTCCCATAGACTTGTGCACCTTCCTATTCCTTCGATGGTCTCAAACCTGATCTTCTCCTGCACTGGGCAGTTCATCACTCCTCCTGCTTTTGACTTCTGGGGCCTGGACCATGTGGCTGGGTCTCTCGTTGGTGAAGACTGAGTGAGAATAGTCATTAAGTGCATGAGCCTTCTCCATATCCCAGGAGACCAGGTCTCCCATTTCCAGAGAGGCCCCACAATTTCCCTACTCTTCCTTTTATCAGTGATGTACATATAGAACCCTTTCTTATTGCCCCTTTTTTTTTCTTTTTTTTCCCTATCAAATATGAAATATGAGATATCAAATATCAAATATTGAATATGATTTTTCATCAAATATGAAAGGCAAGGGTTTTAAAAGGAAGGGATACTGTAATTGCCTTCCTACAGTGACTCTTACCTCATCCTATGAGTAGCCCCTTTTGAAGGCACTTAATGCAACTCAATTCATTTAGTTTTAATAAGCTAAAGTTAGATGTCTACTCTGTATTTAGGCTCCTTCTCAGGGAAGGAAGATGTCTGTTTCCAAAGAGATTCAGTCTCATCATTTAGTCTCTTTAGACATCACTTAGGTGTCTAAGTCTCTTTATGGAATATAAAGAGAGACATCTGATTTAGACTAGGTACTTAATTTAAGGCTACAAGTTAATCCATCCATAGATTAGTTTATTAAATTGTGATCTTATTTAAATTGAATTAAATTCAGGATATTTCACTTTCTTTAGTTGTTCAATAGACTGTGTTTTTCTTGTAATTTTTTAGATACATGATTACACAATTACTCAAAACATAATTCTTCTCTCTCACCTTCTAAAAGTAATAACAGCAGTAAAACTAATGAAGGGAATTTTGCAGGCATAACATTCTAATCATGAGAATACAACCATATTTCATTTCAAATAATGTTATAGCTTTTAGAAACACTTTGAGGCAGTTCTTTCATTATGTGTGGTTCCTTAAAAGTAAATATCTTGTGTGAGATTCACAGAACAGTAAATGAAATTCAATCTTATGTATTTCTAAGAACTTTACAAAAATTAAATAATGAAAGTAGGTCTATATGTTCTCTTTGCTTTTGCTTTGTATATCAAGGCTAGATTAATCTGAGATTTTACATTCTCATCTTACTTTTTTCATTTAAAGAATTCAGTGAATTAAAAGGTGGTAAAATATGATTAAAACAATATGAATAATCAAAAGTAACTAAGTAAAGCTATGTCAGGAATTTGGTTTAGCATTAAAATTTCAGGTTAATCAAAGATTGTGACTTGTAATTTCTTTGTTTGTTACTTTGTTACAAATTACTGCTTGTAATTATATTGACTCTGATCAGAATACAAAAGCATAAAAATAGCTATGTGATATATTTTTATTTGTTACACGGTATGAAGCTAGACCTATTTTACTTATTGTTTAATCTTTTCATATTATTTATGTTTTACTATACCCTAATTAATTATAAAATAAATAAAATGAGTGCATTAGCTGAAATATTATACATGACAACTAAAGGAAAAGATGTAACCATCTGTGTGACCTATGTTGTGTTTCAGAGTTCAAGATATAGGCAGTGTAACCCAGTGTCTTTCTACTCTTCAATTTTTTTTCTGAATTAATTTTCTTAAGGAAGCTCTAAGTAATTTTCTACAAAACAGACAAAATGTAATGAAGATTGCAACTATAAGACTAACAGTATTTATACAGGCAGAAATTAATTTTTCTTTCTAAATTTTGCCTGAGCCCTTTTTTTAGCAAAGGTCTCTGATACATAAAGCCAGGCAAGAGCCCTTTTCTTAAACATTAACGGTTGAGCTTGTGTTTAATTTTTAGCAGTCACATTTGTATTCAGAAATATTTACTACAAATTTGGCTTTCATGGATGATTCTGTAGATTTACCAGGGCACACTTGGCTTAATTCATCTGTTTTTAGAAGTAGAACTTTGAACTACCTATTTCAGTGTTTAATCTGTCCTATTACTTCATATAAATGTTTTCTTTGTGCTGCATCATGGAATGGTTCTGTGTACAAATGAAAATTTTAATCCTCTCCAGCTTTTCTTCTCTTCTTTTTGACTTTATTCATATTCTGTAGGAGAACTGTTGCATTAAGGCATGGAACAATCATTACTTCCAATGTATAATGAACATAATTTGAATGTATTTAACAACAAAGTTGAACACAACTATAACACAGGCTGCAGTAGAGTAGAAAACTGAGATTTACATTGCAGTTCCAATGTATATTTAGCATGTTTAGTCAAATAGCTGCTTCAGGAATGCTTTATGGAGGGTTAGTGGAGAATTCAATAATACAGGTTATATTCAGTCTCTGTTAGGAAGAACTTCTTTACTGAAAGGGTTGTTAGACATTGGAATGGGCTGCCCAGGGAAGTGGTTGAGTCACCATCCCTCTAGGTCTTTAAAAGATGTTTAGATGTAGAGCTTAGTGATATGGTTTAGTGAAGGACTTGTTAGTGTTAGGTCAGAGGTTGAAGTCGATGATCTTGAGGTCTCTTCCAACCTAGAAATTCTGTGATTCTGTGATTCCAAAACAACCCAACTGGAAGCTTCAGCTGGACACTTTCACTCACCTGAGAGCATATTACTCGGTAAAAATTTTGCTTCCTGTTTCTTATCTGTTTTTTGTATATGCTGCATATAAATTTTCTGTGTTTAGTCTCCAGGATCCAACCATGTTCATGGGAGAAACAGAAGAAAACAAGTTTGAGAAGTCTTCTGCTTGGATAAGGAACTGGATGTCTGAGCATTTGTGGTATGATATGAACAGTTATTAGGATGGCTGGCCACTGCAAAGTAATTTAGAGGACAACAGTTGTGCCTACTTGTTAGTGGCACTGAGATTTGTATTAATACCTCTGAAGATATAGAATAAGTGCTTCACTTGTTCGATCAGAACTGGTCATTGATGAGACACAGCTTTTCTCTATTTTTCTCCTGTCACTTATTTAAGCTCATTTCCTTGATAGTTTTCAAATAGTGGTGAGAGAACTGATCTGGAACAACACTTAGGAATATGTATTTACTGATGTAAATGGACTGAAAATGTAGAATATTTTATTATTTTAAATACGGTTATAGGGGACTATATGTAATATCCTGTCACCATTTAATCTTGCTGCATATCACTTCTGGCCAGGGTGTCAGCAAAATTGAGTTTTGCTAATTTGGAGGGGGACTTAAACAAGTATAAATACGCTTAAGTATCCAAATACTTGAGATATGAGGTTTCATTTTATAAATATATATATTTTGTCTCTTATGCTATATTTCTCTGGGAAGGCATTAGGAAAGACATTCAAATGCACAATTTTTAAATGGTCAGAAAACTACTACAAGAGGTAGTTCTAAATGTTTTTTGTTCAATTGATGTCATTTCTGACACAGGTACAGAAGAGTGAAGGGTTTATGTACTGCATGAAAAGACCATTGGGGAGATCAGAAAGCAACACCCTCATCCATTATTGTGGAAAAAGAAAAAATAAAAAAATATATATTGTATCCGTGATATATATAAAAAACTAACACCAAATCCAACTCAACACTGAGATGTAAAGTATTTTGTTAGGAAAAATTTAATTGCCTCAGTACGTTATGTCTCATTAATCACATGCCATACAGACTCATGGACACAAATTCAACCTGAATTCTAAATACACATACATGGTACCATGCATTCAAGGTGAGGTAGGATCCCCGGATTCCACACACCAGACATTCAGCTGGAATAAGTGAGTTCACTTTGGCCTTTTATTGGCAACTCTCCACTGTAGTATAAAGCCAGGTTACAGAGGGCCACCCATAGTTCTTGCAGTACAACAGAATTCACACTTCTAGTAGATAATAATAATCATTCCTGATATAAAATGCATTCCCAAATCTGCAGTTTTCCCATAAAATTATTATTCCCAGTTTTTACAATGTTCTACAGAAGGTGTGTACAGTACACAGTAGAATTTACATTAGAATGTACCTAGAGGCACATTCTGCTTTTGATGATAAATGTAATTACAATACCATAATAGTAATGTGAGTTACATGCCTATTTTAAGCCCAGCCCTTCTGCTGACTTCAGGAGGAGCTTAATCAAACCCTTGATAGAAATATATTTCCTCAAAATGAAGAGCTGTGATTTGGAAATCAAGCTTGTGATAATATTCTATGATGCCAAAACATAAATATTGTTAGCAAGATTTACTGAGCTGTTTCACATACTATTCTTATTCTTATTCTTATTCTTATTCTTATTCTTATTCTTATTCTTATTCTTATTCTTATTCTTATTCTTATTCTTATTCTTATTCTTATTCTTATTCTTATTCTTATTCTTATTCTTATTCTTATTCTTATTCTTATTCTTATTCTTATTCTTATTCTTATTCTTATTCTTTTATTCTTATTCTTATTTTACAGATTCCTTTTATGTAATTAATGAAAACTATCAGCATCATCCATTGCATACATACTTCTGTATGTGATGGAATTTATATAAGTACTTGACTTATGCCATTCAAAATGTTTTTCAGTGCAGGTTAAAAAAATCTGATGAACATATACATTATACAGAAAAAATATTAAAATAAAATAAATACATGAAATGAAATAATAAAATAAAATAAAATAAAATAAAATAAAATAAAATAAAATAAAATAAAATAAAATAAAATAAAATAAAATAAATGATAAACATGTCAACAATGGGACACAGCTGTATATTTTTGCTTATATTTGGAGACTGAGAAAAAACTGATTAATGTTTTTTTCTATTTTATATTTTTTGAGTACTTGAAAAAAATATTTCTCCATATTCTCAAATTTTATGTATGTAATTTATGCCTAAATTGAAGCCAGAGAGCTAAGTAATCAAGAATATTCTTATCTGCACCCAGTCTGAGTAAGAGAAATATAAGTTAAAAAATCAATATCACAGATGAATCAATACCAACCACCCCAGCTTCATAAAAGATATTTAACTTCTGCTCTAAATTTAAAAGGACCCCTAATAGATTGTAAACTGGAATGGTAGAATTGGTTCTTCCATATGAAAGACTGTTTTCTGAGTTTAGCATTTAACCAAACATTTATGATCTGGACCACAATTTTCTCATCCACACAATCTGTTTTATGCTAAGCATTACTTTCCAAATATCATATGATATGTTTCTAACACTTCCAAAAACAAAATAAAAGAAAACATAATTTATATTTAAAATGTTCTACTTTTTTTTTCTTTTTTTTTTTTTTTTCCTATGAGAAAATGTAGCTCCTTCGTCACCATGGTGCTTTGAAGTAATTCCTTGCTATATTAGTGATCTATACTTGAAGGAGTTACCTTTTGCCTATGAAAAGCAACTTAATCCAGACAAACCATAAACCTTTGGAATACATAGATATTTTACTGTGTTTAACAATAAAGAAATGATTAACAAATTTAGGCTCGGTGATTCTCATGTGTTCCTACTTCTATTCTTGGAGCATCCTACTCACATAAAAGGTGATACATATCAGAAGTATGCTTCTTTCAAGATTAATGCTATGGAAAGCACCTAATATAAGTATAGGAGATAATAAAAAACAGGACAAGGAGTGTTCTATTCATGGAGGAGACAGTGATGGAAGAGTAGTAGACAGAAACAAGAAGATAGAGTGGCTTGAATGAGCCTTAAACTGGAGACAGAGACTAACCAAATTATGGCTTGGTAAAAACTGATCTTTGGAGGATGTTGAATGGAAAGAAAGCATGGGGATAGAGGAGTGAGTGAAGACACAGAATATGGATCTTCACAAAAAAGGTGAATCTAGAACTAGGAAACAGATGGAGGAAACAGGAGGAGGGTCCTGCTTATTTCTAAGGTGTCTGTCATGAGATCACACTGACGATTTATACTAAAAATATCATGACATCATGATACACAGTATCTTTCTTGTATGAATCGGTGATTAATAACAAAAAAAAAAAAAAAAAAAAAAAAGAAAAAAAAAGTAAAGTCATGTGATCTCTAGGTTACCATGGAGGCTCCTTTTTTTTTTCTTATTTTTTCCTTTTTTTTTTTCCCCATTACACCAGCAAGGACGTTGTGGGTATTTTGTTTTGTTTTGCTTTGTTTTTCCTTTAACACAAAAAGTTTATCATTTTTTCCTAGCTTAAATTATGTTTTATCAGCCCCTTGAACCTTCTCAAGTATATAAAGATATAAAGAGATAATTCATCCTGATTTTTAACAAACACTCATCTTGATGTTTAACAAATGGTCTTGTAGGTCTGGTGGTGTTTTCTGAGGAATTATTTTTCTCCATAGCTCCGTCTAAATGGATCCTATGTATTCTAAAGATTGATTTGATTTTGTTTTATGATGCTCCTGACACCCTTTTTATAACAACTTCTATGTTTTTTTTTTAAGAAAATGTGGGTTGAGAAAGGTGTCACCAGGCATGCCAATCACTTCAGTATGTCTAGTACTTAAAAGCAGAAGGTAGCTCTGTATTGCTAATAAGTAATCTTTTTCTCTCTCTCACTCACAAACATACATACATAATGTTATTTCTAATAACTGCTTTTCAGCCATCTGCTATAAATCGGAAATTATAATAAAATAATTACAGAAATGCAGCATGCGGTTGCCCTTGACATTTCATCTCCTCTTCACACTTTCTGAAGCTGTAACACAGCCAGACTGAAAAGTATTCCCATTATGATCATAAGTGTCACAATATAAGAAGAGAGCTTCAGACTGAGTGCTGGGGCTTTATTCTCATCCCTGAACATGCACGCGGATGTGCACAAATGTGCAATGTACACAAAGAAACATTTTCCTCTTTTTGAAATGCTTACAAAAAATATCATAAAAATGCTCATAAAATTACATTTAATATCAGAGACTGGGTCTTGTGTGCTGATAGAGGTCATGGGGCAAATTGTGGTTGGACTGTTCAGAGTTGTGGGAGGTTTAAAAAAGTCATAAGAAGACTCTTTGACACTGTGAGTAATTTGTGATTGACCACATCTGAAACAGTATTTCTTCCTCTGTTCTGTTACTCCTACCACTGCCTACCCGAACCTGAAACATCTGAAAGGTCTCTACAAACCTTCTTTCACTACTGTATATTAAGCAACTATGACTGAAGTCCTCAACCTCCACACATAATCTGTCTGAAGGATATGGATTTGCAACTGTCCCTGAACAGAACAGTGCTTCTAAGTCAGACCCTGACCTAAGTGCTCCTTGGTAAAATCATGCTTACATGATGAAATAGGCATCTCTTTTTGGTGGAAGAGGAGGCAGATAACATTTTGGTATGTAGGCAAAACTGACACATAGATATGCAAACAAAACCAGTTTACAGCAGTAAGTAAAAATTACTTACTTACCATATCTGATTCAAAGCAGCATAACTGATGCCTATCTGGAGGAGGCTCCAATCTCTGAATCACCCTGGATGGTGCCTATTCACAGTAAATGTAAGAGCAAACCCACTTGACAGGAGGAGGATGCCATTTTTACTGTGCCAAATTCTGCTCACACATGATAAAAGCAGAGGGAAAACCAGTATGAGATGGGGAAGATTCAGTCAAATGTGTCATTTATTCCTCACTTGCTGTAAGCTGAGGCTGTGTCCTTTACAAGCTGTTTCCATTAAATTTCTATGCCTTTCTTTTTCGTGACTGCTGTTGTTAGTATCAGTTGCCTATCTATCATGTTTTTAGTTGCAACAGAGAGACATGTCACAACTTCTGCGTTGCTTTGTTCTTTTCTCCAAAAAGTCATCTACCCATCTGCAGGTACTGTCCCCCAGCCGCACAGTTTGAAGTGGTACCTGGCTCTCCATTTGGGTTAAGCAGGTAGAACAGATGAGAGAGCTGAGGCAGTGATCCTGAAAACCTGAAATCCTGAAAACCTGATTCTGGAAAATAGAAAAGAAAAACACAGATGATGGAAGAAAACAATTTCATTCTGCTACCTGCTGGTCCCATGTAGTCCTACCTGTTAAGGTAGAATCCAGCTTGATCCCACATGACTTTCCTATAGCTTCCCCTGCCAGGGCAACCTATTTTCAGATGTGTTTTTCTAAGTATTAATCCCAATAGTTCTCTTTCCATTCAAACCATAACTAGTTTCTGTTTGTTTGTTGTACTGATGCATGTAAAAAGAGAAGTCCCAGAATCAATCTGGTATAAATAGTAGATGAATTTAGCTATGCTGTGTCCTACATGTAGTGACTGGCTATAAATATGAGAGTGTGATGAAAGTTATTGCCGTAAGTACTGAAG
Source organism: Anas acuta (assembly GCF_963932015.1). Lineage (NCBI taxonomy): Eukaryota > Metazoa > Chordata > Aves > Anseriformes > Anatidae > Anas > Anas acuta. The sequence goes on along the minus strand of NC_088979.1, from coordinate 184,720,377 downwards.
ACATAAAAGACAGGATGAGAAGATGAAGCTTAATAACACCGACACCTGCTGAACTTTATTTTTTCACTCTGCATATATATGCCATTATGCCCCCCCCCAACCCTCCATTGATAGGAGCAGATAAAATGCTAATTCACTGAAGAATCCATTTATGCCTGCTCTACAATTAGAACGGGGGGCGTATTTCATTTCCTACATGACCTTTTTTGGCTATGCCTGTAACTGTACACTCAGTTAATATTCAACCATATGACTCTATTCAAATGTGCAACTTACAGCTTTCTTCCTCCTTCTGCCAGACACAGGCAGCCCATTTGCAAAAGTTTTCAGGGAAAAAAGTAAAAAATAAATATTTTTTTTCTCCACATAAATCTTCACTTTAATGATACAGATATAAATATATCGTGTGAATGAACCAAAATAAATGCTTTATAACAGTCATTTCAAAACTCAGTACTTTTTAAAATAGCTTATTGTGACTAAGATTTTGCTGTCCTTTTAACCAGCCAGAAAATATTCAAGTCAGAGAAGCCTGGGGAAATTCAGCCACCAAACATGCTTAAGTTGAAAAAAACTCATCTTCTGGGTGAATATTTTGTTGCCAGGCGACACTTCAGAAAAGCAAGGCTGCAATCAAGGTTCAAATACTATTCTTGGAACAAGTGCTGAGAAAAGCATCACAGCCTAGAATGACCTTGCTGCATTGGAGGCAGTATGTTAATACCTGCCATTCTTCTCAGTTGTTACACAGGCATCATCATCAGAAGACTTTAGGCATTTATTTTAATTAGGATTGATTATAAAGACTGGACCAGACTTGTATTCCTTTCTTCTGGACAGATGGAACTGTGGCAAAAGTCAGAACATGAGAGTTTGGGGATAAAACCTCTAGAATGTAGGTGGATTTAGGTGTCAGACTAATAAAACTGGGTGTCAGTACTAAAAGTGGGAAGAATAAGTCTGATGTAGCTTTTCCCTCCAGCTGAAGACAGGCTGCTTTTCATTATTTCTCTGTATTGGAAATTTCTCTGAAATTTCTCTGAAATTGGAAATTATTTCCAATTTCAGTAGGAAAAAAAAATAAATAAATTTCATCCTAATCCAAAATAGTCATTCCAGTTCAGGGTGGCAGGAGCACACCTGTGCGAGGTGCACTCTTCCACCTATTGACAGAGTTCTGTGAGGAAGTGAATAGGCCAAAGAGAATCAGGGAGACCTAGAAGGAGACAGACTACTGGAGCCACTACCTACTTTCCCTGAGACAGGCCCAGCAGGCAGAAGCGTCACTCAGTAGAGGGATTTCCCTATCCCTTCTCCACACAGCTGAAAGCACTGACCTAGAGAATAAGAGGCAATGGCAATAAGTCCCTGCCCAACACAGCTGGCACGTCCCCTCTAGGACTTCCGCACCTTCTCAGGTTCCTCTCTGCAATAAATATGAAGCTTTGCGGGTTGATTTGAACAATATTGAGGAACATGGTACATATGGCTTGGAGGTAACATCAAGGTCATGTCATCCTGTGCCCTACACTAAAAGAGCTAAAGAGCTCCCATCAAAGATAAAAAAAAAAAAAAAGACTGGTCATTGTTGTAGAAGACTTCTTTTTGAAAGGAACACAATACTTAAACCAGACCCAATTCATATGGAGGTCTTCTGCCTCACTGGGGCCCAGATTAAGGACGGATGGAGAAAGCTTCCTGCTCTGCTTCAACTGTTACCCATTATTGACTTTTCATGTAGGTAGTGATGAAGCTTTAAGATGAAGTCCAAGGGCAATCAAAAGAGACTTCAAGACCCTGGGACAACTAGTCAAGGGATCAGGAGCACAGGTAGCATTTACCTCTATGCGTCCAGTTGCAGGGATTGACAAGGCAAGGAACAGAAAGCAAATCAATATCTGGCTCCAAGCATAGTGTCACCAGAATAACTTTGTTTTTGTTTGTTTGTTTGTTTGTTTGATCACAGGTCATTTTACAAGACACCAGGTGTGCTGCCAATGGATGAGGTTCACCCATCTCTTAGGAGGAAAAAGATCTTTGCTTAGGAGCTAGCAGGGCATATTGATAGTGCTTTTATCTAGATTTGAAAGGGTGAAAGGGATAAAACCAAGAGACAAGTCTGGGAATGATATAACAATGATTATGGGATGATGTGCTAGCAAGGTCCATCAGTCCAGTTGAAGAGACCTCTGGAGGTCATCTGGTCCAACATCCCTGTGCAAGCAGTGACACCTGGGTTGCCCTGGTTACAGGTTGCCCAGGATCATATCCAGATATTTTTTTAAGATCTCCAAGGAGAAAGACTCCACAGCCTCTCTGGAGGTTGGTGGTGCCAGTGCTCAGTCACCCACACAGTAAAGAAGTGCTTCCTGATATTCGGAGGAAACATTCTGTGTTCCAGTTTGTGTCCATTACCTCTTGTCCTGGCACTGGGTACCACTGAAAAGAGCCTGGCTCCATCCTCCCTTCAGGTATTTATACAGATTGATAAGGACTCTCCTGAGCATCTTCTTCTCCAGGCTGAACAGTTCCAGATTTCTCAGGTGCCTCAAAAAAGAGGTAGTCCAGTCCTTTGATAATCTTAATGGCCCTCTGCTGGACCCAACTTTGCATAGAGGTATGTTAAAAAAAAAAAAAAAAAAAAAAAAAAAAAAAAAAAAAAGACTGTAAATATAAGGATGACCAAACCTATAATTGGAGATTTCTTGTTATGAAATGGACCTGGCTGTTTAACCACTCCAGCTTCCTAGCACCATGTGTTCACACATTCTTATAGGGTCTGGGAAGGCAGTCTTAGCTCAGTTTTATGATTTCCAGTAACCCAGGAAAATGTAGTCCTTCAGTTTAATCACAGCCTTTCAGTCAAAATAGTACCTTTTCTACCATTCCTTTTCAGTTCTTAAAATTTTCTCATATTGATTTTGCCTCTTTCAAAAACTCTATCTATATATATGTCAGGCAGTGTATCTTTTCTTTAAATGGGATTATTGCTTGAGCAACCTAGGTGATCTCTAGGCTCCCACAAGCCTCTGAGGATCAAGCAAGGTTCTCTGATGCTGTTAAAAGGTCCTGAGAAGTGTCATCACTGTAAGCCTGAGTAGTTTTAAGTCATGTGAATAAATGTCAGTATGAACTCTAGATTAAAATTATAACTCAGCCTTCACTAGCTTTTATCTACCTGTTTTATGTACATACAGATGCAGAGAAAAAAAATATCCTTAGAGACTTTCATTTTCAGTGGATTGGCTGTTTTCTGCATATTTCAACCTAGAAGTGATGGATAGACCATATTACAAAAACAGTTCTTGTTAGTACTTCTTAGAGCTGAAGCATATGTCCTTCAAAGCAGATTACATTTACTGTAGATATATTTGGATTCGTCTAGACATCTGTATCAGAGGAGTTAAAATCAAAAGGACTAGGATCAAAGAAACACAAAGAGTATTAATTGTACTGGATGTAAAGGTTCATTGCTAAGCACTGCTACACACACTGCAAGTACTTAACACTTTCCTTTCTGGATTAGCATACAAGACTGCATCCAAAACCAGAAAAGAATGAATTTTCATAATGATTTAGTGCAATCTTTCACTTCAGAGGACTGTAGTACAGACATTTAAAATGGTAGGAGTTTTTGTAATCTGGCAGCACTGCATGGATGACTGCTTTTTTTTTTTTTTCTGTTTTTATTATACCCATTTCAGTGTTACTTTCAAAGACTGCACTGAAGTTAATGTTCTCTGCCTCTAGATACAGACACCATGCACAACCTATCAACTTACTGGAACCTATTTTGTCAAACTGCACCCTGAGGAGGCAGTGAAGTTCAGTCATAGGTTTGGATGATATATATTGACCCCTATTCCTCCTTGAAGAAGCCATAGTTATCAATAAATCAATCAGTCATGCATTACAATGTAATATTTACACAACTTTAGAGTGCTTCTAAATAATGAATTTTAAATTACCTGGCTTAAAACTCAGTCATATGAAATGTAACTAAATGTACCTTAAATAATTTTACTGTCAGATTTCAAATGACTTAGGATTCATTCCAGAAGTGAGGAAAAGAGATAACCAGAGCTGAGTTGCTGAGCTTATTTCGAAGGATGATATCTCTACAGGCCCTGTTCTGTCATATAAGAAGAGAAAATATGATCCATTTAAGTTGTAGATTAAGACTATGAAGCCAGTACAAAAGACATGAACTAATGAATGAAAATCAGAAAACAATTGTAAAGGAGTATTAAAACCACCATGTCAGGCCTACATCAAGAAACCTGGGGAAAATATACCGAATTTTCCAGTGCTCAGAGGACTAATTTGTTCTGCTTATAACCATGATTGAATTTGTTTACAAGCAACATTTTTATTAAAAGAATAAAACTCCAGAAAATAGACAAACTGGGTTCTTGAAGTGTAAGAACTCATAGACTTTTCCTCTTACAACTGTAGGGCTGATGGTTTACCTCCCCTGAAGTAATTTTTATTCACTTACTAACATTTTTAACCCTAATAAGGCATCAAGGTTTGACTTAATTAAACGTGACCTGTTATTTTTGTTGCTTCTGCTGGCTGCTGTATCTGCTGTCCATGGCTCACCTGGCTCTCAGCACCTCCTTTGCTCTGCCCCATGCCATGCCACTCCCATCAGCTTTTCCTTGTGCTTCTCTTGTTGACTTCCATGGATTTTCCATGGAACTTTACATGGTTTCTGTTTCAGCTCTTAGAAAAATGCATAAAGCCCTGCTAACAGGAAAGAGTTTCAGATCACTGCAAATCTGCCAGGATTATACCAGAAGCCTAAAAAGAAAATCCACAAGAGAGTCCATTTCTGTGGAAAATGAGTGTGCCATTTTGAGCCACTTAAGGTCAACAAGAGCATTGCATGAAATAACATGCCTTTTTACACAGAGCAGAAACATACTGATGCACCAAGCATGAGCTTCTCTTCAGCAGCCTCTTCTCCAGTCCTCTTCTGCTTGTGGTGCATGGTGTTAACATTTTGAATTTTCTGTTTGTAGTACTCTCTGGGCACCAACCAGGCTCACTATATTAAAACTAGTTGCCAAAAAAAGGGTTGTGTGCCTTGGCTTCAGCCCTGCAGACCATATGCAAGCAGAAGATTTTGTCTTTTTGAAGAACAGCTAAAAACAGCTGGCAGAAATATCAGAAGGGCAGGGAGGCTCAAGCAGGAGACAAGCAAACAAACTGAGTCCCAAAAGAGACAGACAGACAGATGTTTTCCCAGAGAGACTGAAAATACTGTGTGGAGTTTGTGCAACCAAGGAAGTTTATTGAAAAGCTGGGGGAAATCAAGACAGGAAGAAGGTACCTACATGCCGGGGGGGAGGAGGGGATTTATATTCAAGGCTTTTTATTCATTATTTAGCCATTTACTGACTCAGCAAAGGTGAGTTTTCTCTATGTAAATATTTATCTTGTTCTTGGTAAGATTTAAAGACAGAATTTTGTTGTCTTTGGGTATACTAAATATAAAGAAATGGGGTACCATTCCTCTTCAAAACAGATGACAATGCATGCTCCATGCAGCATACAACATCTTCTTCACTTATCAAGAACTAGCACATTACACAGCAACATCTACGTATTCAATTAATGTCATTTGCCTGGTCTTTTCTCTAACTGAAAAGTAACATAGGACAAGTTTGCCCAAGGTATCTCACATTTAGTAGTCATGAATGCAATAGCCTTATTGGAATTGCAGCTGGCACAGTTTCACTTCATGCTCATTCTCATAAATCCTCCAGCAACATTTTACTTTTTTGCAATATTATGCCTGCCATTTGGCCTATATAGCTCTCAAGGATACTTAGTCCTAACTTTAATTAAAACATCATTCATTTGCAGTAGTCCATGTTCATTGAAATAATTGGAAAACTTATTCAAAATTCATATTGTCTATTTTCTTGATATTGTATATTTGTAGTAAATATGTGAATTCGTTGGTTTAAGTTAATATTATTTATTTATTTATTTTATATTCTAGTTTGGTTACAGTGTTAAAACTAACTGCAAGTAGCTACAGCCAATAACACCACTGTGGCAGGTCCTGACTCCTGTTGTGTGTCTAATTAAGGAATAAATAAATAAATAAATAAATAAATAAATAAATAAATAAATAAATAAAAAGTAGTGGAATAAATGATGGAAAATTCAAAGAACAGAACAAAATTAGTATGAAGAATGGAGAGAAAAAGAAACTGGACAAAGGGAAAGTATGTCTTGTTTGTAAACATGTTCTACCTAGATACTTCATAACTTAAGCAATCAATTAAAACAGGTAAATAAATTGTACTTCTACCTAGTTCGAACACTTTATTTTTTAGGATGCAGAGTTTCAGTACAAAAAAAAAAAAAAAAAAAAAAAAAAAGATTTCAGGATTTCTATAGGATGTGTTGAAAAGCTTTGAAACAATATAAATTATTTGAAATAAAAAATTATCTTGGAATATTGCTGTCTGGGTTTTGTAAAAACAAAAATAGAACTATACCTGATTAAGAAAGTTTAATTCCAAACTGAAGTGGTAGATTCTGAAATTTACATAGAAACTTTTTATATTTTTCTAAAGAAAAATCAATGTTTAAATGAAAAAGAAAAATAAAAAGGCAAAACTTAAGGGAGTAGTCTGCTTTCTTTCTACTGAATGAAGTTACATTCATATCATAAGGGCACTCACGCAATGGAAATTGTTAGTATTTACTTAATCTGTCTTAGTTTAGGCATCTAAGGGACTGATATTTAATTCTACTCTAGTTTCCAGAGGCTCTCCTTGATATTTGTCCTTTGATATCAAGGGACAAAACTGGACAATTCCAGATTAAAAGACAACTGAAGATACCTAAGAAATCAGATGGACAATATTCTTTCCATTTACTGACTATAGAGGTATAAGAGATATAATATATATATTAGATTTTTTTTATATATATATATATATATACTATATAACATGTATATATATAAAATAGATATAATTACATATAGATTATATAGATTACCTAACCATTCCATCTGATCACTATATGTACTGAAATCCATACTCAATATTTCATTAAGTTAAGCATTCTTTCCAGGTAGAAACCCAGATATAAACCACACAGAATGTAAAATAGAATTATAGAAAATCTACTATTCTGCTACAAAGCCAGCATTCTTAAAGATATTTTACCTGTTTTTTCTACAAAAACAATGTTACAAAGCACAGAGTTGCCTTTTACTTCTTACTTCACATCCCGGATGACTTTCTGTAGTGACCTCTGTAGAATTTGTTCATTTTTTTTTATTATAATTTGACTTACAGATTGTATTTTTGTGATCCAATAAAAGAATTTCTCAGGTAACATATACTGCAAAAAAATTGAAGTCTCAGTAGTACTGCAGTCATGGGCTTTTCTAGCTCGAAATCAAATATGTAGAATAACCGTGGTGCAATTCTACACTAAGAAATGTACTTTCCTTTGCACAAATTAGCTCCAACAGACTGTTCATATACTGCATGTGTATATGTGTCAAGGCCTGTGTTGGTTTGATTTCAAGGTACATATGATTATAGAATCAATTTTGTGGGTGAAAGGATTTATTTTCCCGTAGGAGAGGTAGCTGAAAGTGCCTTTGACTTTTTAGGTGAAACGTTTTTCTGTTGAACTTTACTTCATTTGTTTAAGGTGTTTATAAATATATTCTAGACATATCCCACAATGATACTGAGATCCAAACTTAAAAATACTGAGTCTAAAATATGTCTTCAGTCCTCTTTTCTACATATGTTTTTAACAGTGATTGAATAATCATCTCCATTTGTTTTGCAAAGAGCAAAGCATTCAAACTATTGATTTAGCTATTCATTAAATTGTATCCTGAGTATTTGCATATGGAAAGGTTTTACACTTTTCACAGCAAACACCACTAAGAGGAGGATCTCATTTTTAAACTAGTAAAATTAAGGATGTCTAGCAAACAGATGATGGAACAGATTCATTACCCTGATGTTTACATTTAAATGCCAAGAGAACTTGCTCTGTGCATACATGCTATGCAATATATCCTTGCAGACTGAGCTAGAGGATTCTCTGAATCACTACAAGCCTGTTTGTATATTTCATGTTGTGGAGTTTATTCACAGTAGTCTTGGGAGATTGGAAATTAATAGTGGTATTTGACATACTTCAAGTATAAATCCTTTTCAGTAGCTTATATTAGAAATAGTTGGGCAGTGAATATTTGACATGGAAACATTTAACTAGATTTTAATACATTATCCAGTTTTCCAGCTATCATACTACAGTTGTAATCCTAACAGCAAAGAAAAAAAAAATAAATTAGAAAAAAGGCAATATCCGCAGTTCTTGAACACTCTTAATATTTTGTTGGTGTTTGGTTGTGTTTTTGTTTGCCTTTCTGATAATGTCATAATATTCCTTGTAACTATTGGAGACCAGGCAATATGAAACTAAAAAAGCTTCATAACTTTTCTACTTGTCTGACAGTTTAAAAAATAAATTCTTGTTCTATGTACTTATAATTTTATTTTTCATTAAATTGTTATATTTTACAGCAAAACAATAATGTTATTTGCTAAGGTTTAACCTATATTATCATGCAGTTAAATGTTTGCAAGCTAAAATGTAAAACAGCAGTCACCATTCTGGGCAGCTTTTTATTCTGAAGAAATAACATGCTATGCCAGCTTCCAAGACTGTGACCAGTGCTGACAACTGACAAATAAAGAAACTTATATTTGTATGTCTACGAGCAAACTAGATCTCTAAGTTTTCTGACATGTAATGGAGCTCAGAGAAACAGTCAACTCCCTATGTATATTCAATCAGCTGAACAGATCTCCAAGCTCTATTAACAGTATTGACCAGGGCTCCAAAAATTGTAACAGGAGTTTAGATAGACACTGTTAGCTCGAATGTCCCCTCAGAGATTGTGGTGACTGAGATGAATCATTACTGTTTTGGCAACCAGCATTTGAAAACCTTATGCAAACCCGACAGATCTTTTGCAAGACCTGTTGAGATACTAACAGAGGAAGCATAAGAAGTATCAAGATACATCCTATTCCATGCTCAGTGTCCTACATCATTAGTTTTGAAGCAGATCACCCTTATAATTTAAAGAATTATGATAGAATAACAACAACCCTAAAAATTTTGATGTCACAGTGTCCTGGTTTCAGCTGGGATAGAGTTAATTTTCCTCCTATGGTGCTGTATTTTGGATTTAGGATGAGAAGAATGTTATAACACGCTGATATTTTAGTTGTTACAGAGCAGTGCTTACACTAAGTCAAAGACTTTTCAGCTTCTCACACCACCCTGCCAGTGAGGAGGGGGTGCAAAAGGAGCTGGGAGGAAACGGAACCAAGACAGCTGACCTAAACTGGCCAAAAGGATATTCCATATTGTATGATGTCCTGATATGGGGTCACTGGCAGGCATCAGGGTGGGACCACTGCTCAAGGACAGGCTGGTCATCAGTCAGCAGGTGGTGAGAAATTGCATTGTACATCACTTGTTCTGTACACATTGTTATTACTATTATCATTATTATTGTTATTATTTCTCTTCCTTTTCTGTCATATTAAACTGTCTTTATCTGAACCCACAAGATTTTCTTTTTGTTTGTTTGTTCTTGTTGTTATTGTTTACAAAATAAAATAAAATAAAATAAAACAAAACAAAACAAATAAAATGTCGTGTATTGCCTTTAACTTGAAGTTTTTTTAATTCTGAATCTCCAGCCACACAAGTCTGAAAACATGGCAGTTTGAAATATGTATATAGCACAATATCAAAGTCTAGATACAGATATAGATAGATACAGGTGTTATGTGAAGTATATGAGTGTATGTGTGTACACACATAGGCTTATGTGCACATAAGCCTATACATACATTTCAGAAATTCATATATGGTCATCAGGCCATCATTATACTTGTCCGTAGTTTACATACCTACTTCAAAAAGCAATCTTTAAAAGGTGTTTTAATGAAGAAGAATTCATATAAAAAACAGATGACTTACTTTCCAGCAGTGCTAATTAAGCTGATGGGGTGTTTTAATTGGTTACGGGGATTCTAATACACAAGGTAATGCCTTCAGAGTTAACCTAAGTACAGCACATTGTATTGCAGAAACATATGCATAAGTATATATTTGAGAAGATGGTTTGCGCCTGATCTTAATGTCATCTTAACAGGTTCACCTTCTATGTAGATAATATTTCCTACCTTTTTTTGATGCCAAATTAGGAGAGTTATATACATAAATACTAAGTCAGAGGGAACCTTCATACAGTTCTCAAACAAAATCCTCGTCTTTGCAAATGTTAAATGAGTAGAGATTTGTTAGCGATTTTGTAGAGAAATGTTAAATGAGCAGAAAAATACTGGCCTTGTTTATTGATTGGGCAGAGTAAAAGGACAGACATGCAATTTGTAAACAGAACCTCTTTCTTGGATGGCCTACTCTTCTCTAGGATCAGAAATTAGTTTGTTCAGACTGCCACATATCTGTCTTAGAAAAAGCTGTGTTGACCTGTCTCAGGTTATAATTCTTGGATTTATGATGATTAGTATAGGTGAGACATAAGACCCCAAACATATTTAGCTCTGGATCCTCTGGTTAAACAAATGCTAGCCACCAAGGTGAACAGCAAATCTTATTTCTACTAAGTATTGCAGCCCCAAAGGATCTGCGGTGTTTTGAAAGGCAGAGTCAGAGCCCTGTGCCTAAATACACTGTAACACTCCTTAACTGCCCTTACATATTCAGTAATATTTTCCAACACATTCAGCCAGCTGACGACATAGAAAGTGTATAATCTGTAAATGAAAGGATATAAATAAAACCACAGTTTGGAAACTTACTTGAATGTCTTGATGGGACAAGACATTGGAGTCACATAGGTTGAAATTATGCTTGTGTCTAGAAATATTGGCTATTCACTGATTTCTTACAAAGGACAAAAAATAAAATAAATTAAAAAAAAAAAAATCCATTTTTCCTGCTGTTTATTCACTTTAGCCAGACATAAAGAGCAGTAACATAAAGGTCATGCTTACAGTTTAAAGTTAAATGGGTTTAATCTAATACCTGTGATAAACAGACTTAGAGTAGGGTGAAGTGAACAGAACAAATATTCAAATATTTCGGAGGCTTATATCAGAGGGTATATATGAGATATATCCAGCATTTTTATTTAAATGTATTTAGCTTTGTAAAGGAAGTTGGAAAGAGGACTAATATGAAAGCATAATACTTCAAAGGTTTTTTTTCTCTTGAAGAAGTATGGTAAACATTAAGGTCTTAGAAGAACTTGTGGAGAGAAGGACTGTGACAATTATAACTAAAGTATATGTAAATGTTGTGGTCAAATAAAAAGAAAATGGATGTGAACCTTATCTAAACTTTAAATCAATCCTTGTCCTAAAACAAAGCTTTTTCTTAAACTGTGAAAACATTCCAGAGTGTTTAAGTGCTCTAGACAGGCTTTTCCTTCACTGTAGTATGTACTTTCTCAGGTAGGACTGAAATACAATGCAAAGGATAAGCAAATCTAAACCAGCATCTCATGGCAAAATTTAACTGCAGTCTTTCAAAAAGTGTTGTTTTTTTTTGGTTGTTTTTTTTTTTTTTTTTTTTTTAACCTGGTCTTTTTTTACACTGTAGACAGAGAATCTGCCTCTCTGTTGGAGAGGCAGTAGAAACTATTCAAGGGTAAACAGTTCACACAGGGATAGATGTTGGGATGATGAGAGAAAAGCAGTTAGTGCTTTTATGACACAATGAAAAGAAGGTAAACAGTTTGGACTATTACCTCCAGCTGCAACAGATTAACAGAGGAAGAGATTAAAAAACATAAAGAAACAAACAACAATCAAAAAACTCTCCAAACTTCTTATCCAATGAGGATATCATCAAAGGGATTTTAATGAAATCTTTGTTCATCTGTAAGTTTTTAGTACCACTCTAGAGATGACTGGGGGCGTGCCAAGAATCCTGGTATGTATTCCATACATTGTGGAGTGTAATACAGCATTCTGTATTAAAAAGTAGAGAATTTGAAAATGGGCTTCACAAGATTTTGGCTATAAGATTAAGCTGGAGAACTATTTTTTGTGGCTCATCTACTAGAGGAATAACAGCATCATGTAATTTTCTCTTGTTTATTTAGCTGTACCTTGCCCATTGAAATTTAGTAGTAAAAAGACAGCATAAAAATTTTCCGGGTCCCAAATTCCCATTTTCCTCTGTCTTATATCTGGCAAGTTTATTTTCAAATATACAAAGATTCTGGCTTCTCTTCCCATTATTCTGAATGCCTCACATTTCTATAAATACAAAATACTTTCCAGGGCACATAGTTTGTCTGTGAGTAGAATATACAAGGAAGCCATTGATCTGTGCTTGCATTAAGGAAATTTTTTTTTTTTTGTGAAGACCTGCAATTGTGGTCATGATGAAGGCTCCATTAGATGTTGCAGCCTTCAGGTTTTTATTTTTAAACTTTTACTTTCTGTAATTTCTGTGATTTTACTTTCTGTAATTTCTTAGGAGAACACAGCTGAAAAAAAAGGGGGGGGGGAACAAGTGAACAGAAGGGAAAATGCATACGACTTTAAAAGATGTTCTGAGACACTTCTGAATCAAGAAGACTTTCAGATTTATGACTTTACAAGAAACTTTGAATAAGGTTATATTAGAGGATTAGAAGATAAAAGGGTGGTCTTAAAATAGTACTAACGTTGCACTGAAACAAGATTTTTAAAGAAAAAAAATATAGCCATGATTAATTTTATTTCTAAGTGCTAGGTTTTGTAAAAGATCACACACATGGAGATAGGTGACACGGTCTGGCCTCACCTGCTGGAAGGTAAGGAATCGGAAATGCCTGGGGCATTTCAATCTGTTTCTGAATTTATGATTTTGGTTTATCTAATGGTTACTAATACTATGAACTAATTGCAGAATTAAGATGAGTTATTGTAGCTGTCGACTTGCCAAATGCACATCTTAACTATGTTCCTGTGTCTTGAATGATGTCAGAATAATTTTTGATGTTCATGGTGCCATGTAGTGGGTGAACTGAAACATGACTTAGTCACCAAAATGGAGAATACTGCATTTCAGTTACAAAACAACCACCAAAGTCTGCTATAGAAAGACACAGCTGAAGAAGTAAAAATATGTGCTGATAAGCATTTTACCTGCCATTTTTGTGTCAAGAACAAGATAATTTATGGAGAGAGATAGGGTACAATGTCAGTCCAAGGGTTTAACGAAATAAAGGAAATTTTGAAATATTTCAAGGCTACTCTAGAGGAACAACTGTTTGGTTTACTCATCCATGATTGGGGTCCTCACCATAAAATGAAGCTAGGCAATAAAGCACCATAGTCTTTACCTTGGAGGCATGAGATTTTCTGAGCTCTTGTGTTATGACCATGATAAATTGAGCATGCAACAGACACAAACAGATGATTTTGCTTCAGAAGGGCCCATACTTATCCACCTTTTGCATTTGACTCACCTCAACTCCCTCTTGTAACACTGCTGCATTTGATTGCAGGGATTTGTCATGCCAACAAAAATTACAGAATGTCAGAGTGTTTAAACAGAAAAGAACATCTTATTTTACCCTAGCAGTATGCTCCCTAAGAGTTTCCAGCTTCACTGAAACAAACCATTATATCTTAATTTAGCTAATGTCTACATCTCAATCAAAGTAATCATGACATTATTGAGTGAGGAAGGCTTTTGTAATTACTCAAAACTAGCCCTGCTTTGTTCAGTCTCATGTTATTCATAAAATCGCTACTGACATCAATCAGGAGTTCACTCCAATTCCAAGTATTGCAGAAAATTCACCAAAAACTTTGGTGCTTGTCTGAGATATAATGTAGACATTCCACCTGTTACAACAAAGTAACCATAAGCAACCAAAAGTGACACAGGAGAAACATGACAGAAAAAATAAAAATAAAAATAAAAATAAAAATAAAAATAAAAATAAAAATAAATAAAAATAAAAATAATATAGTCTACACTTATGCACACAAAATCCTCTTAGTCAACAGGAATGCTGTGCAAGCAGACCTCTCACTGTTGTTTACTTCTGTATTTGTTGTTCATGCCTGTTTGATCAAAATTGCTACATTTTTCAGTTGAACTATAATGGAAGGAGAAAAATGGAGACATGAAGTAAATATAAATGTGTATTTCAAGTATTTCACAAGTTTTTATTTCTGACTGATAAACTTGACTCTAAAGAGTTGGGCTCCCATAATTTCTTAAAAAGAGATGTTATTCACTTTGAGGATTGTTGCTCAAGTAATTGAGTAACATCTACTTATTTATTTAACCTGATGTAAAAAGTTTATATTGGAAGCTACTTATTGCTATCTTGTTAATTAATAAGTAATTGAAATGAATGACAGTAGCAATTTTACATCTGTGAGTCTGCAATATCTGACAAGTTTCCTTAACTCTTGAAGCATTTTTCAGTGCATTTGTGACACTTCAATAACATGATTTAAGTTTTTATTTAGATATATACTGCTTGGAAACATACTAATTAGTTCCAGGATTATGGAGTTTCAAGCTGCTATGGAACAGAAATGAGCATTTCATTGCGGCAAATAAAGGTTTTCACTCCCTGGACAGCACTGCACTTTCAGTTCTACTACATCTAACATACAAATACTAGAGGACATCTATGACAGGGCATCCCAGACCAAATTGTATTTCTTGCAAATTTGAAGTATATTTTAAGCCTAGTTCTGAGTTTTGTCTGCCCATTGGCCCTGCTTGAAGTTAAATTCAACTCCATTTCACATCATGAAGGCAATTTATGTTATCAGTTAAAAGTCATTCATGTACCATGTTGCTTTTCTTGCACAATGGAATTGTCTAAGAGTTTTTGTCTATAAAATATTTCTATGAACATTTTCCACAGCTGTAATATGCTTCCTTTCTAAATGTTTGTTGCTATAGAAATATTTTATTTTAAAGTGTAAAGGGAATTTTGAAAATATAGAATCTGATGAGCCAGCACTCTCAAGTAACCCATTCAATCAGCACACGGAAGCACTACTATAATCTTAATACATTTCACAGAATCTTAGAATCATAGGACCATAGAATCATATAACTATAGAATCATAGAATGACTTGGGTTGAAAGGGACCTTAAAGATTACCCAATTTCAGCCCCCCTGTCACAGACAAGGATGGCACACATTAGATCAGGTTGCCCAGGGCCTTGTCCAATCCGGTCTTGAATGCCTCAACTTCCACAACTTCTCTGGGCAACCAGATCCAGTGCCTCACCACCCTCTAAGTAAAGAATTTCCTCCTAACATCTAACCTAAATCTTCTCTCTTTTACTTTAGAAGTTTGTCCCCTTGTTCTATCACTACCTGTCTGTGTAAAAAGTCTCTCTCCACTTTTTTTTATAACCCCCCTTTAAGTACTGAAAGGCTTAAATGAGGTCCTCCTGGAGCCTTCTCTTCTGTAGGCTAAAGATCCTCAGCTCTCTCAGCTTTTCTTCATAGGAGAGGTGCTGCAGCATTCTGATCATCTTTGTGTCCCATCTCTAAGAGGCCCATGTCTTTCTTGTACTAGGGACCCCAGATCTGGACTCAGTACTCCAAGTGTAGCTTCACAAAGGCAGAGTAGAAGGGGACAATCAACTCCCTCCACCTGCTGGCCACTCCTTTGTTGATGCAGCTCAGGATGCAGTTGGCCTTCTGGGCTGCAAACATGCACTGCTGGCTCATATTGAGCTTTTCATCCATCAGAAACCTCAAGTCCTTCTCTACAGGGTTACTCTCAGTGAGTTCTCCCAGTCTGCACTCAGACCCTTGGATGCATGTGATCAGGCCCCATAGACTTTGACATGTTCAGTTGTATCAGGTGGTCTCAAACTTGCTCTTCTCTTACAGGGAGAGAGAGTGCTCTCCCATCTCTGCCTAGAGGTTCAGGGAAATGAGACATGGGAAGCCTGAATGACATGAAGACCAAGGCAAAGAACATGTTGTTGTTATCCATGTCTGTTATTACCAGTTCTCCCTTCTCATTTACGAGAGGGTGTACACTCTCCTTGACCTTTCTTTTCTGGCCAATGTACCTATACATTGGGAGGTCCCAGCTGACTGGCGACTAGCAAATGTGACGCCCATCTACAAGAAGGGCCGGAGGGCAGACCCGGGGAACTACAGGCCGGTCAGTTTGACCTCAGTACCAGGGAAGCTCATGGAGCAGATCCTCTTGGGAGTCATCATGCGGCACTTGAAGGGCAAGCAGGCGATCAGGCCCAGCCAGCATGAGTTTATGGAAGGCAGGTCCTGCTTGACGAACCTGATCTCCTTCTACGACAAAGTGACGCGCTGGGTGGATGAGGGAAAGGCTGTGGATGTGGTCTACCTTGACTTCAGCAAGGTTTTTGACACCGTCTCCCACAGCATTCTCCTCAAGAAACTGTCTGCTCTTGGCTTGGACTGGCGCACGCTTCGTTGGGTTAGAAACTGGCTGGATAGCCGGGCCCAAAGAGTTGTGGTAAATGGAGACAAGTCCAGTTGGAGGCCAGTCACTAGTGGCGTCCCCCAGGGCTCGGTGCTGGGGCCGGTCCTCTTTAACATCTTCATCAATGATCTGGACGATGGCATTGAGTGCACCCTCAGTAAGTTCGCAGATGACACCAAGTTAGGTGCGTGTGTCGATCTGCTTGAGGGTAGGAAGGCTCTGCAGGAGGATCTGGATAGGCTGCACCAATGGGCTGAGGTCAACTGCATGAAGTTCAACAAGGCCAAGTGCCGGGTCCTGCACCTGGGGCGCAATAACCCCAAGCAGAGCTACAGGCTGGGAGATGAGTGGTTGGAAAGCTGCCTAGCGGAGAAGGACCTGGGAGTATTGGTGGATATTCAGCTGAATATGAGCCAGCAGTGTGCTCAGGTGGCCAAGAAGGCCAACAGCATCCTGGCTTGTGTAAGAAGCAGTGTGACCAGCAGGGCTAGGGAAGTGATTTTTCCCCTGTACTCGGCTCTGATGAGGCCGCACCTCGAGTACTGTGTTCAGTTTTGGGCCCCTCGCTACAAGAAGGACATGGAGGTGCTTGAGCGAGTCCAGAGAAGGGCGACGAAGCTGGTGAGGGACCTGGAGAACAAGTCCTACGAGGAGCGGCTGAAGGAGCTGGGCTTGTTCAGCCTGGAGAAGAGGAGGCTCAGGGGCGACTCTATTGCTCTCTACAGGTACCTTAAAGGAGGCTGTAGTGAGGTGGGGGTTGGTCTGTTCTCCCACGTGCCTGGTGACAGGACGAGGGGGAATGGGCTTAAGTTGTTCCAGGGGAGTTTTAGGTTGCATCTTAGGAAGAACTTCGTTACCAAAAGGGTTGTTAGGCATTGGAATAGGCTGCCCAGGAAAGTGGTGGAGTCACCATCCCTGGAAGTCTTTAAAAGACACTTAGATGTAGAGTTTAGGGATATGGTTTAGTGGGGACTGTTAGTGTTAGGTCAGAGGTTGGACTCGATGATCTTGAGGTCTCTTCCAACCTAGAAATTCTGTGAAATTCTGTGAAATACACATAGAAGATGATAGCGGGATTATACTGGACTTTCAGACCTTTGTTCAAGACAGAAAGATGACCACAAGAGAAATTTAGAATACACTGCTTCATCACAACAGCCTAGAGAAAATAGGGCAGTGTTGGAGATGTGGGAGAAATGGGACTTCAAAACTCCAGAGGAAGGAACCAAACCAGCAAGTTCTCAGTACAGAGAAACTCGCTGACTTGATAGTAAAATGTAAACATTCTCATATAAATACTTCCCTTCTTACAAGAGGAAAATATTTAGTAAGTAAAGGATGGTTTAAAAATAATGTGGAACAAAATAAATCACTTATTTTTGGAATGTTTTAATTTTGTCAAACATTGCACTATTGTATGCAATTTCCTTGATGAAATTTACCTGAATGATCTTTTCAATGTACTTTTTCCTCTAGACTAAAGAGTATAACATCCAAAGATCTTATTTTAGAAAGAATTGTATTAGACTTCTTGATATACTACAGAGTACAGGGCATAAAGTTCTTCTACAGGTTACTCTTAATGTAAGTTCCACATTATTAAATGACTAGAGTAATACTCCATCCTTTTTTCAGTGGAAACAGTAGAGACTTTCTTTCAGCTTTCAGATACAGTTTTTCATATTCAGCAGCCAAATACTTGTACAAATGAATCCTAGCAATTTAACACTAGTGTGTTTACCAGTCATGGGACTTTTTACACTCAGTTAAAATGTTGAGTTTGATTTTTTTTTTTAACTTTTGAAATTGTGAAAACATTTATATTAACTAGCATGGTATTCTTTTAAGAATAAGCTCTGCCAGATTTAGTGTTGGTTTATACAGATCAGACTTTCCCACATAGGTCTGTAAATGCATTTAATTACTGAATTGCATGATTCTGGCTATTTCTGTTCTCCTAAATTGAATGGCTGTGTAAAGCTTTACAATAATAGACAATTGACAGTATCAAAATAATCTCAGAGTTGATCACAGTTCTCCAGAGATGAAACCAAAGAAGATGATCTGCTGTGCAACTTCCAGACTTACCTTTTCTGTAAGCATTAGAATTATTAAATTATATTTTACCAAATATAAAATTCTAAATATATTTTTTCAGCCTGTGGCTTTCTGTAATGAGTGGCTCCCTAAGCTATGAATGTACTGAATGAAATGTACTACTTCTTCTGCACTCACTGAAGCTAAAGGAACTAACTCTGGATTTGTCCGCTCATCCTTAATTAAATAATGTGCTAAAATACTACATTCCCATTAATATATATATATATATATATATATTATACCATACTTATGGCAAAAACACTTTCAACGTGGTCCTACTTAATGAATGCACTTTCATTGTCTTGATGAAAATCTCTGGATTTGAATCCAAAAGATTGGTTTGGCATTCATTATATCCTGCATTCATTAGGAGCGGGAAGCAATTATGAAGCTAACAAGACTGTTTGTGGGTGGAAAGTTTCCATCACGAACAGCCCCAGGCAGAGAATGGTTGTATTTATCATTCTGAACAATGGTGTAAGTACTAGGTAGCAACTGAGGCTTGATGGTGATGCAATACATTTAGAGATTGTTTCTTCCAGAAATTATGAGGGCGAGGAATTCAGCATTAACCTCTGGGCAAATTTTGAAAGAGATTACACCAAGTCATTTCAACAAGTAGGGATAACTTATCAAATCTTTTTCTTCATGTTTTTTATACTCATTTTATTGCCTTAGTCTTTCTCATAAGTCCTACACACATTTTTCACTGCCTTTTTCTCAGTCCAGCCAAGAGAAATTACAGGAAACATTTCAGGACCATTTAAAGTATGTAATTCATCTGTTCCTGTTTGATTTCTCATAGAAATGTGAGATTTTGAGTTTCAACAAACTTTTGATATGAAAGAGGGGTTTTGGGAAATAGAATAGACAGAGAAAAACAGAGGAGCAGGGAGGGACGAAAAAAAAAAGAGTAGGAAAAGTAGTTGTATAATGCAAAAAGGAAGAGACGAAAAACAAAGAAGGCACAACTCAAAGCTCAGTAACGGCTATTCTGAAGCAGAGGCGTCACAAAAACATGTGAAAGTACTTAGTTTGACCTTAAAATAAAATGAGAAAAGCATTTTTAATTCAATTCAATGTGTTAGTAACATGATTTCTCCCTGAGTTTAATGAATGTCGTGGAACTCATGTTTTACAAACAAGAAATTGTGTTGATCATGCATCACTAATTAAGGTGTTACTTTAGATGGAGGACTGTGAATTTTAAAGAATGTTGCTTCATATGGGTTCTGATTCTATAAACATTTTACATATGCGCTTATCTGTAGTTGTATACATATCTGTGCTCATTGTTACTTGAAATAATGGCTAATAAATAACATTTAGAAAATATATAAAGCTTTACTACATGACAGGCATTAAATACACAACAAGGTAGCTATAAGTTTCAGGACACTTGACTAAAACATAGCAGTCCAAACCAAAATGTGGAGAGAAAAAAAAAAAAAAAAAAAAAACAACCACAAAAAACAGAGGAAAAACCTCCATCTTCACTAGAAAAGCTCTTTCCTCCTTACTGAGGAAATAACACTTGCAGAGTATCACTGATATAGTGTAATTCAGACTATCAATGGCTGCAAGTAGCACATCCTGGTTGTCTAAAAATTAAGTCAGGCTACATCTTTTTCTCATGCTGGAGGAAAGCATAGTAAAAGTATAATAACAATACACAAGGGTCCTATTTGAGACCTTCCAATGAAATATTTGCTCCTGCAGAGCCTGTAATTGGCACCTCTAATTCATGAATATGTTTTTAGATGATGACATAGAACAAGAAGTATGACTATACCATCTAAAAAATCAGCTGTTTTTCTTCTCAGTTTGCTACTCCATTAGATTAGTTTATGAGTATTAAATTAAGTGTTTTCTATTAGGTAGACTTTCCAAGCACTAAAAAAAAAAATATAATAATAATAAAAAAAATCCTTTCCATGATTTGAATGCCAATAAATTATATTTGATCTACAAATAAATAAATAAATATTATTTTTTTTCTAAGATCAGTGCTTTAAAATTAATTTTAGTGATACTAAAAATTAGTATTCTTTCTCCCTAACTTTCATCTAAACCAGTTTTTTGGACAAACATAGATATATTCATACACATGTGTGTATGTATATATGTTCATACATATGTTCCCTGAAATTTATCTGAGTTGTTGTCTTTTTTTTTTTTAATGTCATATTTATTTGGTTGTTCTTGTTAAAGCTATACAGTATTTCTCCATAATCAATGATGTTTCCAAATATAATTCCAAAAACATCTAAAACATCTAAATGTATATAGTCCTCACCTCAATTCATGTGATTCTGTGATTCCGTGATGTAATCAAGATATGCTATCAAAATATTTAATGACTCTATTGAAGGAAATAGGCAATATATTTTCTACTTATGTTAATGGACATTGTTCCTGAATCCTTCAAGTGGCTTTGAAAATAGAAAGATTTGTAACTGATGTTTTATTTTCTGGAAAGTTTTCTTTATTTTTTGAAGTGTACTTGTGAATAACTGATGTGTTAGTATACTGAAGGACATTTGAGAAATAACAGAATACATAAGCCACTTTGCCTTTTCAGACTTGAAGTCTGAAATATTTAAATAGATTTCAAGAGCCATTATGATTTCTTGTAGTACTCTGCATTTGAATTGACAGCTAATTCAGTTCTTGACAGACTAAAATTGTATGTATAACTGAAGTGTACTATGCCTTCAGGTATGAAGGATAAGATGTTGATCTCAAACTTACATTTTATATGCATAGTGCTGTGTAAATATAATTCTATTGTGATTTACAGGGCTGATCCTACACTAGCTATCTGTGCATATCTGGCTTTGCCATTAACTAAGGTAGATTCAAGTCCTGAATGAAGCATTTTTTCGTTCAGTGGGATTCCTACAGATATGTATTCTCAAAGTAATTTATTTCCCAAACTAAATGGATTTATGAAGCAACTTCAACAATGCAGAGGCAGGTAGGAAAGGCTGTCTGTGTCATGTCCATTTCAGACATGGTACAAAATGCTTTATTCCAGTATTAGACCAGGACACTGCAATTTAATAAGGTTATTATCACAATTATCTACACGTATTTTTTAAGGAACTGTGAAGCATATGAACCCAAAATATTAACATTTCCTAAAGTACAAAAAACTGAACATGTTAAAACATCTTTTGTGCATATTAAACCATCATTATTATAGTATATGTTGATATTTTTGAAACTGCCAATCATTTGTTTAGAAGAAAATGAGCAAGGTAATGGCAAACAGTCTTTTGCTGATGGAGTAAAAAATATTAAACTGTAGTATTTTTATTTCAGCCAGATTTTTGGATAAAGAATTATAATATCTAGTGCTTTTTAGAATTTCTTGAAATACTTTTTTTTTTTTTATCAAATCCAAAGGAGGCACTTTTACACTGATTTCACAGAAAGGAAACTTTATGCTAATTTAACTTTAAAAATCGTGTGAAAAAATTTTTGAGCTACCTTTTCTCTTTCATTGGACAGTTCATTTTGCAAATAAATGAAATGCATTTGTAAACTTTATCCAACATTAAACATAGAGATATAACTGTTTAAAGAGTGATTCTTGCTATTTCTTGTAAAAGCATTGATTCTCAGTTAATGTTTGCTCAATCTCATTCAGTGTAACATTTAAAAACTATTATAACCTTGTAGCTCTATTAAGTAACTCAATCTTAAGAACATAGTTCTGGAAAGCAAATTCTAAATGCACTTCACAAAGCAAATGCACTTGTATTAAAATTTTCACATGAAGTGGTGACAGCCAAAGAAAAGAAGAAAATTCAGAAGAAAATTCAGGCCTATCCTGAGCTGTGACCATGAGCTCAGGTTGCTTCTCACAAACTCAGTCAGAAACTGTTAAGTAGAGATTTCTCCTTAGGATGGCCCATAATCAGGACCTAAAAATCTATCAGGACCTAAAAAATCTATCTGTTTACTGAGGAGGAAGCTTGAAAAGTCTGACCACTGCAAATGCTCTTATTTCCTTGAGCTGGAGTGCTTCTTCAAGGAAGAAGTGATGCCTACATTTCATGCATCAGGCTTGCAGAAGAAGAAAACTGATATTTGAAGAGAAGAGACATAGAATTTGCAAGCAAGAACCTGTAAGTAAATGTCTGTGTACACACATTTAGAAGTACTTTAGATTTGGCACACAGACCAAAGTCAATTGGGATGTTTAGTCTGCAGCTGCTAAGAACAGGACCATGCATGATTGCAAAAGTGTTTTGAATGATCTCCATTACAGATGGAACATGTTACAGGCAACCACAAGCACACATTGGGATTTCAGGTGTTTAAAAATGTCCTCTTGTTTCACCAGAGCAGCATTGCCTATGAAGAGTTAATATCTAAAAGATATTAGTTGCAAGATTAAAATTACATGTGTTACGTGAACTGGTCCTTTACAATGAATCTTCCTGTGTTTATCAGCATCTTTCAAAAGTTAAATAAGGTGGCTGTGGAAATGTATGCAGTGACTATTAATATTCTTTATTATTTTATTTTTCCATGGTAATCCTTTCTTTTAGAAACATTCAAAAGGAAACTTGTAGTTTCTACAATATTTGGGATTATTTGGACAAAAATGAAACACTGAGGAAGGAAACTGTTGGAGATAATTTTTGCTGAGGCAGGAAGGCCTTTGGGTGGGGTGAGACTATTATAAAAGCAACATAAAAATCTGGAGACTTGATATTTTGCACTTTGTGCAAATCATCTGTTAATGCTTCTGTTTCCCTATGCAATGCTACCTTTCCCAGCTAATTTTTAATGAATAATTGATTGGAGAAACATATTGGTTTTCCACTGGAAACAAACAACAACAACAAAAACTCTCTATCAGTCAATTTCTAATGGAACACAATGATTTTATTAGTATACTTAATTAGAATTTAGTCAGGGTATGTTGAAATAATCATTACAATAATTCCCCTTCCACCACAGCTCAGCTTTTTTATTAGAACTCTATGGCCTTGAAGTTAGAACGAGAAAGAGAAAAGGGCTTTGCTTGGGTTTGATGTTGAGTTTATTCATTCTTTGTACTAATTCAAAACAAATTCACTTTGACAGCTGGTCACATACAAAACAAGACATGTAGTACTAAGTAAATGATGTGAAGAGTCATTAATTACGCATTGGCTTAGGCACTGTCTGAATGAAGAACTTTCCAAAAGAGCACACAAACATCTCAAAGAGTTTTAAATTAAACTTATTTTTAAAAATATAATAAACCCTGATTTTATTTACTATAAAGTCAGGAGCACTAATTTGCATGCAGAGAAGAACTCAGAAGTTTTGAGGGAAAAAAAAAATGTACGTAACTAAGACTAGCTCTATTATAATTCAAATATTTTCCAAAAAGCTTATTGCACATTACTTACAGTTCATATCACAAACATATAATTTTTTTTTTCCTTAAAAAGAGAAAAGAGTGTATGTAAAGACTGAAACATAAGGAATCCCTCTATGTCTTTCTTTCTAAGCCATACAGAATCTAAAAAAGTTGTGTGTTAAAAGCACTTAGCGGGCTCAAAGGGGTCTATTTCCCTGGGCATGTCAGTCACCACATCTATTTATTGGAAGCTTCCCTAAAAAACTACAATTTTACCCTTAAGCCTCAGAGAAATTTTAAAAATTGTTTCTCTATCCATGTTCTAGCCAGTCTGAATGCTTAAAAATCATTTATCTGCATGGATTTAATTGCTATTTAAACATTTTATTCCTCCTAACTACCCAAAATGTTACTTACACAAATCTTGCAGAATTGCAAGATTTCTTACTAGAGCACCAAGGTTCTTGTTTCTGAAAATTAATTCAAGATTTAATTCAGTTTAACTACAGCATTTTTGCTAGTTTATACAGACACATTCTGCCTGTAGCTGGCTTGGTAACACATGGGGTATCACTTCAGGCTTTGCTGTGTCACAGAGCAGCCAAGGCTCCTGTACATGTTTTATGGATACAAAGTTGGAGTGTTGCAGAAAAAAAAAAAAAAAAAGAGAGAGAGAGAGACCAGGGAGACTAGGGATAAGAATGACTTATTTATTTATTTGTTTGTTTGTTTGTTTATTTTGGTGTAATCTTAACCTAACATATCAAGAAACCCTGGAATTAAAATAAAGTTCCAAATAGATGTTTATGGAAGTAGAATTAGTAGTAGTGGACAGATTTTTATTTGCAAAGGTTTAAATGCAAAAGGTACTGATTCATAGACGTGCACGCATTTTACAGTCAGATGGAATAACTACTGGTGCTGGGGCAAAGACAGCCAAACATCCTCTAGATGTTGTACTTTTCTAGGTTATCATGTAACTGAATGATTGAAATTTACTTCCTACATGGAGTCAGACTTCTACTACAGCACAGCAACTCACATCAAGGCATGAGTTTAATTATTTTTATAAATAATTTAATTATTACTTTTCTTAAGTAACAATAATAATAGTAACTTATTACTTATTAAGTTACTTAATAGTAACTTAAAAAATGGGTTATACAACGTTTTAAAGAAATACTAAGAACACAAAATGAACATGGAAAAAAACAGGTAGCATGGAAGCATGAATTCCAGCAAAGGCTAACTTCTAAATTTGTTTCTGACTTGTGGGGCAAATTTCCCAGGCCACTCAGCTCTATACATCCACATATCCTTTGTTACAGACACCAAAACAAGCTGATTCAAAGCAAAACATTATCAGCCTGAACTCCAAGGTGTATTCTCAATTTTACAAAACAAATAAATAAATACATAAGGATGTTATTAAAAGATATCCTTCAAAATGAAAGCATTCTTGCATACTGTTAGGAAAATGTTCAAAGGTCCACCTGGTTGCCTTCCAATTTTAGCCGTTATCAGAGACGGGTGTTAAGTGATAATAATGGTACTTATTATTAGACTTGCATCTGTAAGTTGACCCTTTTCTTTTAAGGTATTGGCTACTTTTTTATATAATTGTATATGGAAATCCTTTGTAGGATCTCCTCCCTGCGGTATGGCTTTTATTCATTTTCTATAGAGACTCATACACATATGCTCAGGTAATACAAACACTAGAGAAGAATTTGTTGTTTTTAAAGTCAATAGTAAAAATAACCAGTGAAAAACAAAAGAAGATAACAGCCTCTCCTCAAATGGTGATAATCTCAGAAATATGGAAACATTTAGTAGATTTGTAATGAAAGAAATAAACATTTTATGCTTCTGCCTTTGGTTAGCAGAACTAATCATTTCATGTCTGTAATATGACCCAGTAATTACCCTAAAAGCTTCCAGTTGTGATCTAAAACATTTGTGGATAGCAAGTTTTAAAAATTAAATCTGTATCAAATGCCCCACATTGGAAAGACAAAAACACCTAAATTTATTATAAACACATTTATTCAGATGCTTCCTTTAATGTGTGGTATGTAACGAGCCCCATAAATCTGTGTGGTGATACTGTTACATTATACATGTAGAGTGATGTTTCTTATATGTTGAAGGTAACATGAGTATATATTCATTCTAATCTCAGTTGGCTGATCACAGTAAACTGTGTTTAAAAAGTTATTTTCTCCTCTTCCTTAGGAAGCAATTCCTGTGTCCATATTCAGAAACCATTTGCTCATCTCAGTGAGAATTTTTCTTATGCCTGGAATTCAGGACAAAGATCTCAGGGGAGGACCTGGGTTCAGCTCCAAATCCACCACAGACCTCCTGTGTGACCTTAAGCAAGTTATTTTGTCTGTCTGTAATTAATGTTATTGTCCACATTTTATGAACATACTCAGTTTCTTGTCTGTGAGCAAGAAAAAGACCTATCTTCTTCTTTGCACCATATAACAATAAGGTAGGTAACAAAACCTACACTGAAAACTGTGAGTTCTATAGTAATGAAGTCAATATTTGTATCTATAGAAGCACTTCATTACAGTTCATTGATTTTAATCCTATACGAGATAAAACTAAAACTCGGCAAGAATTTTTTTTCTTTTAACATTGCAATATTGTACAAATATATGTTATTTATAATAACAGAAGCTATGCCTCAACATGTATGCAATGTTACATGAATCTATAAGCGTGTGTTATTGCCCATGTTCCATTGAAAATGAAGATATATAGCTGATACAGTGATATGTGACATAAACTGAAGACGATTCAGGATGGCTTCCAGTTCCTCCAATTTAGCTACTAAAACCAGCTAAAATCTGAGGTATTCATTCTAGACTTCTTATTATCAGTTGAGAAAGAGCAGATCCTCTGGCCCTAAAGAACAAGCTGTCTGGTTGTTCTTGTGGCTAAAATATATATATGTGGCTAAAATAAGAGAGATGAATTGCCTGATAATGGAGTGATTCTTTTAAACTTGTGGACATATAAAAACAAGTAAGATTTAATCGCTCTCAAAGGTCTTCAATGGGAGCAAACCCTAAGTACTACTAGTTTTCTTTCAAAGGCTCCATTCAGAATATACACCCATGAGCATGTGCAAAACCCACTAGAGTTTAAATGTGTTCAGAGGTGGTACATTTTTTCCCATTTTAAATGACTGTTACAGACTGGGTTGACAAATAAAAAAGAAATCAGGTGAATTGCACAAAAATAGAAGCCCATTTCTTTCCACTTTTACACTGCATTTAATCTGCATCTCTGTAGAAGTATCCTGACTCTTTAGAAATATAAATCAGAAGCAGTTTCATAAAAAAATAGGTGTGTCAATTTGTTGGCTTTGCCACAAATGTACATTTGTACATTGTTTGGCACCTCTCTAATCTGGAAATCTTTCTAAAGCATATATTCAACATTCCTACTGTGCTGCTATGTGTAATGGAAAAAAGAACTGGAAAGCAAGTAAAAACATTCACTCAGCTATTTAGTCAAGGATGTCAATGAATTAAATAAATTCTTAAATGACACTACATAGTATATTATTAATTGATATTTATCTAGAAAGCTGGTGAACTCTGAATACCTCTGCAGTAACAGCCCTACCTTCAGCATTGACATAGAGTCATGGTAGAAATTTGAGCAGTCATATAACAGTTAAGACATTTCATTTCATCTCAAACTTCCTTCCTTCCTTCCTTCCTTCCTTCCTTCCTTCCTTCCTTCCTTCCTTCCTTCCTTCCTTCCTTCCTTCCTTCCTTCCTTCCTTCCTTCCTTCCTTCCTTCCTTCCTTCCTTCCTTCCTTCCTTCCTTCCTTCCTTCCTTCCTTCCTTCCCTCCTTCCTTCCTTCCCTCCTTCCTTCCTTCCTTCCTTCCTTCCTTCCTTCCTTCCTTCCTTCCTTCCTTCCTTCCTTCCTTCCTTCCTTCCTTCCTTCCTTCCTTCCTTCCTTCCTTCCTTCCTTCCTTCCTTCCTTCCTTCCTTCCCTCCCTCCCTCCCTCCCTCCCTCCCTCCCTCCTTTTTTTTCTTAATTGCATAACAGTTTAAGAAACAGTGATGCTTTGATTTACAGCAGGTGACTAGTAATACTTGAAACTCTTGTATAGTCTTCTGAAATGTGATGTTTATGATAACATTTTCAACAACTTGCTTTATTGATATAGGTGGAACATTTTTTGTTGTTGTTGTTGATAATATCATAAGAGTATCTCATCAGCCTAATGTTACTTGTAGTCATTTGTGGTGATAATAAAGTCAACTTTTCTTGTAGTACCATGAGCAAGAAGTTGAAAAGGAGAAAGTCAAAAGGAAAGTAAGGTTCCATATCTTTCATGTAAAAAGGGATTGTGAAACCAAACTTAGAAAAAAATAAAAATAAAAAATTGGGAGATAATGATGAAGGATTCCAGAAAGAGATTTACACTTAATTTCTATAATGCTACAATTTAGCTGTCTTGTATCTTCAATTAAATAAAACAAATACTTTTGTACATCCATTCACATTTGTGTTTATTATTTCTGGTGGACCAAGGTCATTCATACTTGGAATTTACTAAACATTACAGTGTATCTGCTCGCAGAAAGATACTGAATTAACCAGAGAAAATGTCAACATGTATATTTATCTATTTATCTAACCCAAGGGACTATTTGTAACCATTTTAACAAATTATTTTTACAGATATTCTTCTACTACTTTACAATCTGTGTGTTGTAGTTTATTATTATTATTATTATTATTATTATTATTATTATTATTATTATTATTATTTACTTTATTTTATTTTGTTCCCTTTGGTAAATAGTTATGAGAAATAATTGGAGCAGTAAAAGCTTGAGAAACTGCCTGGCAAGCAAACCCTCCCTCATAACTTCTAAGGCAGGGAAGATACCTAACTCAAGACAAACATAATTAATATGTATGTGGATTTTAGCAGCAAGAAGGGAAGGAAAGCTGCTAAATTTATTGAAAAATAAATAAATAAAAATAATTCTTTGTGATTTCCATCTCACTCAGGAAAAATCTGAGTCACCAGAGGGTTTTGTTTTTCTTTGTGTGTGTCAGGCATCTCTGCAGAGGCATTATCAAAAATGGGAAGAAAAGATAACTGTATCTCAAAACTCTTTTAAAAGAGCCTTGGGTTCACTTTCACCTGTAACACAAGATTTTCTTTATATTTTTAGGTCTTCATCCGGCGAACTGTTCTGCTGGATTATTTGAAGCCAATAAGACTCCATACAGATACTCACAAATCACATGCATAAACAGATGTTGAATACAGTTTTATTTTTATGGCTCAGGTTCATTTGCAACAGTTCTGAATCCATACAGCTATTGCAACCCTACAGACAGAGACTGTTTTGTCAGATGCATGAATTCAGCACTCCATGAATTCTTATAGAATCATAGAATCATAGGATATGATTCTATGAAAGTTGGAAGGGACTCACAAGGATCGAGTTCAATTCCACACAGGTCTACCCAAAAATCAGAATCCAAAAATCAGTCAACAGCATCATCACGGAAGTATAATCAGTCCCTGAGTATTTTCCCTCTTCTCTCTCCCTAACTCAACTGCACAGATATTTTCCCTATATTCCCAATAGATCTCTTAATCCTTTCTATCCTATACTGCAAAATTCATGTAATCTGCTGCAAAACTACATCAGGGAGATACCAAATATGGGAGGTCACCTTTATCATCAGGATAACTGGTCACCAATTAGTAACTGTGATACTGGCTTTTCAGTGGTAACTCATTCCCCTGCCACGCTGCATATGAACTTCACAGAGAAAGAAACCCAGACCATCAGCAAGCATGAATCAGCATAGCTGTACTGATTATATCTGCTGAAGATTCAGTATGACATTAGCAAAACCTCTGATCATAGTTATGGAGTGACCTCAATGTTTTAGACAGAATTTTGGGAGAAAATTCCTTAAAGTGAAAGGTATCCTAACCGTTCTGAAACTTGAAACCTGTTGTGTTCCCTCCCTAAGTTGAAGTTGTAAACCAATGCATGTCAAACTTCACTGGAGATGCAGACCTCTGAAGGTTAAATCTAAATTTCTGAAGTGTTTTTATTTTTTTTGTGGTTGTTTGGGTTTTGTTGTTATTATGTTTTGTTTTGTTTTGTTTTCTCTTTTAGTGGGGTGAGGTGTTGGGTTGTCTTTCTTTAACCTATTTTTAAAATTCCTCTGCAAGCTTTCCGAATTCTGCAGAATATGGAATAGAAAGTAATGTTTACCTATATTCATAGTTGGATGAAACCATGGTTCTTCTACATGTGAAAGACCTTTTCCAAAAAACAGTAATTTGAAAAGACGCTGGTAGTCTTAGTCATAGTTGAGACTATACCCGAAACATAGAAATTTAGTGATATTCTCTAAGTTTGCTTCTGATCTGCAGCAATGAAGGTTATAAATAAAAATACTGTAATTCCTTACAAGTAAAATGTCCTAGAGGGCTTTGATAGAAATTATGCTCATGTGAATTCAACATCTTATTTCATTTAAGTGGGGACTCAGGATGCTCAAATACGAACACTGACATGGGGAGTTAATTGGGTCCCAAGAATAACAATTAAAATTATGTGATAGTATCCAGAGCGTTGAAAAAAAATATCCCATACATAACTAAAATGTGCTTCATTGAAGGTTTTTCCAATGGAACATAATGGATGCTCAAATGCAGTTTATTCTATATTCTGAAGCTCTTCAGAAGAGCTCTTACCATCCCCCTCAATTTTCTCTTTTTGTGTGATTTATACTAAATTTTCTCTGTCTGTGGAGCTTCAGTGGGCTAACTCACATGAATAAGTTGAACAAATAAACAGTTGTTTGCTGATGAACTAGCAAAAGTATTCACAGAGGTATTTAATTACAGAGAGGAAGCCAGAGGTAAATGGAGATATAATTCTCCGTTTCTCCCCCATGACTCTTAAAAAGAAGAAGGAATTGTATATTCTCTTTACAATTTCAAGAAGAGGAAAAGAGGTCTTTGGGTGGAAACTAAAGATGAATATTTTCAACCCAAACAGTAACATTCCTGAATGTTATAAGAACCTGAAAGAAGGGCCCATGGAACTGGACTCAGTATTCCTTGGTGCCTTGTCTAATTATGATGGCTCCTTTGCCTGTCTTTTTCTTGAATTAAAAAGTTTTCTCATGAGCTGTTTGAATGATACTGAAAACCACAGCCAAGCAGTTCTGGGAATTTCTGTAAACATAAGCTCTATTTGTATGTGTGTGTGTGTTTGTCTTTGTTTTCTAGAAATGCAGTAAATATTTTTCTACGTATAGAGAACATTTTAATTATATAGTTACATGAAAGATCAGACTTGCTAAGAAGAGCCATTCCAGTACATAACAAGGAGTTTAAATACAGACACATATACACAAATTATATAACCACTACATAGCTTGTTGTAAAAGACTTAAAGACTTCTTTTAGACTTCTTGAGATGAGTCAACTTGAAGCTTGTTTTTTTTGTTTGTTTGTTTTGTGTTTTTTTGTGTGTGTGTGTGTGTGTGTGTGTTTGTTTTGTTTTGTTTTGTTGTTTTTTGTCTGTGAATACACATGGAAGAGAAAGATAATTTAGACACTGTGAAGTTTGTTAGCAGATATGGCTTAGACACTATAAAATATTATTTAATGTTTATTACATCATCTCGCCTTAAAATCATTCATAAACTGAACACATCTACTTTACCAGGACTGCTTCACAAATAAAAGCATGATTTTGAAATAACCTCAATTGAATTTATCATCTGTATCTGCTGAAGTGTAGCATCAGCCTTACAGTTCTAGCATGGTTTCCATGGGGCGAAAGAGCTGGCTTTTACTTTTTTATTGGAGGTACAAAGAGCCCTTTCCCAACTGAAATGTGGAGATAAATCTGGCGATTTTGAGGGAGTGCAATATTAAAGAACTCGGGACATTTTCAACTCAGGCGTACAGTCAGATCCTTGCCTAAAACCTTTTGAAGAGTCTGCCATTATATCAGAAACTATAGAATGAATACATTTAGTTCATTTGTTTATATAGGGGCTGTGAGGTAAGATACAATTATGACATCAGTGATGTGACTCTGGGAAATTTATTTTTACTTCTAGCATAAATATCTTCATTATTTATTAAGGGAGAAAAAAAGTGCAGTCTAGTAGAGGTTTATATGTTCCTTCATCTTCTTTATTTTGTTGATGCAGAACTCATTAAGAAAGAAAACAAGTAAACGTGGATTTTTTTATTATTATTTTTAATTTTTTTTTGGATACCAGGTGATAAAAGTTAATGAAACCTTGTGGATGACAGTATATAGACCTTACCTAATTCTGTCCTACATTTTACTAATTCCCCACAGGTCTAGGCAGGCAGATACAAGAGACTTAGAGAATACCATTAAACAGCCCACAAAAATGAAGAATAACTTGCTGAGACTAGTATTGTCAGATTATAGAGCTTAAAGCTATTGGAACAAGCAAGCAAAAAAAAAAAAAAAAAAAAAAAAGCCTCTGTAACCTGCTGTATCCAGGACATTTGAAATGTGTTGAACATTTATTGCTGAATGTTTAAGAAAGCAGTGGAAATATGATAGTTTACTCTTACATCTTTTAAGTACTTTGAAGGATTTTCCTTCGCAAGAATTCTTCCATACACTAAGGGAAAGAAACCCTTCAAAAAATTATAACAACCAAGTTATATCAAATGAAGTTGTCTATTCAGAGTTTGAAATGCTGCTGGAGCTACACATGATTTTTCAGTAACACCTGTAATTCAGTAACACCAGCAGTAATTTGGTTTGTTTGTTTGTTTTTGTTTTTTACCTCTACGTATTTCAAAATCCTTTGGGGAAATTCTCTGGGGAACTTCTTTTCAAGTGGAAGCACAATGCAACTTTTTACGTGCACTCAGAGCCAAGGTGGCCTTGCAAGGGCCCAGGAGGCAAGCTCTCAGATCAGTGACTCTAGGATGTACCTTTAGTCAACATAGTGTGTGGCATGCATGGAACTCAAGATTTTCTGAGACTGTGACAGAAGCATGCCTTTGTCATCATCCTACACAAGCAATCATCTTGCAGATTGATGAAAAGAAAGTGAAGAAGAGTTGGGTGACTTGTAAGTATTGTAAACAGGCAGTAGAGATGAAGAAATTCAAAGACACTGCTCTTTCAAACATACTTTTCTGAAAGAATATTTGGGTTATGCTTTCAGAAAACCTGAGGCTTGACCTCCATTTGCATGAACACTTGCACTAACGAAATGAATAATTGATACAAGTATGAGCACATGCATTTTTCACTAACCAAAATTAAGATGCATGAATAAATGTTCAAGGGGAACTGTTTTAAGTATACTAACAAAAGTTGTGAAAAAAAGACAGGGCATCTGAAAGTGACTTTGTCATTCCAAGTTCAATAGACAGAAAACTAACAAAGTGAAGAAGATATTTTTCTACTGATTTTTCTACTTTCATCTAGTTTTTCTCAGAATTGAAAGGATTTCATTGCAACATCTGAGAATAGGATTGGGTGTATTGTTCAGCATTACATCAAGTCAGTGTAATTATCTCCATAATGCACTTGTTCTTACAGCGTAAGGTTGTGTCACTCATGGCCGAGTTTTGTCACACAGAATCCAGTCTTGTCAGAGAGAAGCCAATCCTGGCTATTCTAGCTCAGGTTGTAACATGCAGGCTCGTGCTGAATTGCAAGAGGATGAACTTCATCTAATTTTTTTTCAAGATTTTCATGATTTTCATCTGTTTGTACTGGTTAGTAGTGTGTTTAAAAAATATTATTTTAGTTCACAGTTTCTCTAGGGCACTGTTGATCTACTTGAATATCAAACTTAATGAAAACAAACAAAAATAAAAAAAAGGGAGAGATAAATGAGAGACAGACAGAGAGAGAGAGAGATTTAGAAAAACCTTTACATGAGGTTCCTGGCATATTTGTACATATTTTTGAATTTCGGAATTGTTCATAAAAATAAGATAGCAAGCATCTGGTTTACTTCTCACCTTGTTAAATATGGCTATTTTCACAACTGAAAATATTAATCAGTTTTGTTCTTATTGTTTATTTCAGCTTTCCAGTTTTATTTTGTGCATTTTCTATAGATCTTCTAATAGTAGTTTGGGGATGTAATAATACCATTAGATAAAAGTATCTTAAAGCCTATGAGAGTTTTTGACTTCTTTCAATAAAGATGTTTTACAGAATGCAAAGTTATGCTTTAGCACCTGATATAAGCGGTTGAGTTTTAACATATTATGTCAAAGGAACAACCCGTTAAAAGAAGGAGGAGAGATTCCTTTGTGCATGGGCAGAAATAAAAGGCATGTATAAAATAAATAAATAAAAGGCATGTATAAAATAAATAAATAAATAAATAAATAAATAAAATTTAAAAAAGAAAAAAAAACATATGAAAGGAAAGTTTCGGTTAGGAATCATGAGAATCATGATTTGAAGAATGAGAGTCAAGAGGAAAAAAGACAATACTTTAGTGAAAAGCTAGTCTGAACTTGAAAGGTGAGGTGTAGAATTCTGAATTCACTGCAGATGAGGAGATGAAGCAAGAAAAATATTCTGAACACCATTAGATGTTATTAATTGTCCTCTTTCCATGATGTAGCAAAATGAAAACAAAACAAAAACCTGGAAACAGTTTAAACAGCTTGTTCAGACTGGATGAAATAGGCTAATGGTGAATAAAGAAGTAGAAATTTTTCCTGGTGCTGTTAAAGTATATGCCCACATAGAGCAGGAACTGCTTGCATTAAGCTGTACAATCTCCATGTTCAGAAATTTGGTGTCAACAGCAGTGTTAAGAGTAATGACTTGCAGCTGGTTTATTTCACTTTATTTTAAAAGTGTGCTACTCTTTCTGTCATATTCTCCACATTAAATAATTTCCAGCACAAGCTCTTTATAGTCAAGGGAACAAGAGCCCCAAATCTAAATTTGCTGAAGCAAAAAGGAAGGATATTGCATTAGTTGCCCATAGAACAATCAGGAACTGTGGCAGATATAGGCCCAATCATAGAGGTTATTGCACAAAAACAGATCTCTACAGATACAGGTGATGCTACCAATTTCAAAAGGGTTTTACATACTCAAAGAATTTCCCACAAAAATATGCTATAGATTGCATTTAAAGGACTGATAATCACAACTTCTACACATCCAGTATTATCCTTATAGTAATAGTAATGGGTTTATTTTCCCATCATATGCTTTCTACATTGAAACAATGGGTTTTGTGGATGAGGAGTGAGCTGTTCTTGAGAAGAGCTTACAATGCCTTCTCTCACAATAATCTGGAGCGTAAAAAATGGTTGGATGATCAAACTTAAAACATCAATAGGTCATGTGAACTATGTGAAACCTGGTAACAAGTGGAGTATTGGAAAGGTCTATTAGAGGACCTGTCCTGTTTAACATGTTTACCCATGACCTGGAAGAGGCATCAGACTGCACTCTTGTCAAGTTTGCAGATGACAGCAAACTGGTAGGATCAGTTGATATGCTCGAGGGCTGGGTTGCCATCCAGAGGGACCTAGACAACCTGGAAAGATGGGACAAGTAACCATAACCCCTCACTCTGCAGAGATTTTTCTCACTCCTCACTTTCCCACCTGCTGCTGTGCAACAGTGTTTTTTTTTTTTCTCTTTCTTAAATCTTCTCTCACAGAGGTGTGAACAACATCGCTTATTGGCTCAGCTTTGGGCAGCAGTGGGTCCTTTTTGGAGCCAGCTGAAACTGGCCCTTATCTGATATGGGGCAGCTTTTGGATTCTTGTCATAGAAACCACTCCTGCAGTCCCCCACTGTCAAAACCTTGCCACATAAACCCAGTATAGTAAGGAAAAGACCATATAAATAAAAGGAAAAATTTTAACAGACTTAGGAAATGACAGCAATGTTTGTGAAGGACTTCTGTAATTATCAATTACTTATATAACCTCCCAAGAAAATTAACCCTTGGGCTTTTAGAAACTAAAAAGGCTTATAGAAACCAAAGCTAAAAACTTGACTTCAAATGAAATCTTCAGGGATAACAGTACCATGTAGAATAATTCAAGTTAATAAAAATAAACCGGTAAACAGACCAGCGGAGTCAGATACATAATTGTCATTTGGGAACCTCTTAGAGGGTATGGTGTAGATCAGATTTAGTCTTTGTGTATCGTCTAAGAAAATAACTGGTTAATATTAACAGTGCCCCATATATAGCAATATAATGCAAATAGAATTAATCAATTCACATGTCACATGCTGCATCTATATAGATGGCGGATGAGCTTATAGATATTTTTATGGTTGGGATCATCTGCTCTTCTTTTAAAGCACTACAACAGCAATCTGTTTAAAGCCCCAAAACAAACATTGTGTATTATCATACTTTAAATTGCTTCACTTGATCAGATTCAAAAAGCAGTGAGAGACACACTTAATAAAATGGAAGGAAGGACATTGATAATTTAGAAAGAAATATTAGTTCCCAGCATATAAGTGGATATTTAATAACGTACTTTTTTTTAGAGGTATTTCATCTTATTATACCAAAACTATACAACTGAGATGTGCTGAGTGCAATTCCTTGCTAAAGCAGTGACCATTTGTGTTTTTTCTGATTGCTTAAATATCATGCAGATGCATCATTAATTATTACTGATAATGTGTAAGTGCTCAACTTTTCCAGGTGTTTTCCAGATACCTGATATGGCAGATTCACAGAAACTAAGAGCTTCACATAGACAAAACAGATTGTGTAAGGAAATGGGATGGAAGATAGTCACTGAGGGACCAGATAGGAAAACAGTCAGACCTCCTGTTAGTACGGATTATTTCCTCTACCCTGAAGTTTGTTTTATGAATGTAAATTGACCTTTTAAATAAATAAATAAATAAATAATAAAATTAGATCTTTCCCCCAATAATTTTCCATCCAATTTTTATTTAACAGAATAAGACATGCATTAAGTGAGTACATAGCTTCCCAGTTCAAAGACTTGGGAGTTTTTTTGTTTGTTTGCTTTTTGTTTGTTTGTTTGTTTTGGATTGTTGGGGAGCTTTTTTTCCCGTTTTATACAAAACTCTTTCTGTAGAAGGGATATGTTCAGAATATGTTTCTGCATCTCTATAAATGAAAGAAGATTTAAAAAGGAGTGAAAATACAATGGTTCAGGCTGGGGCTCAATAAAGGAAGTATGGAGATAATGGAGTGACATTAGGAGATGCAGTGTAGCTAGATATTCCAAAATGTTTTCTCTGACAAATCACAATGTGCTTCATGAGTATAGAGGCAACATTATGAAGAAAGTAGGAGCAAAACAACCTGGCCAGGTGTACTGGGTCTGGCTGGAATGTTAACTTTCCTGGCAGCAGACCATACAGTGCCGTACTCTGCACTTGTAGCTGGAACAGCAGTGTTATCACACCAGTGTTGTGTCTACAGCTGAGCAGCAGTGGCACAGCATCGGGCCTTTCTCTAACCCTCCTAGGGGGTGGGCAAAAAGTGAGGAGAGAAACATCACTAGGGCAGCTGACCTAAACTAATCAAAGGGATATTCCATACCATGTGATGTCACACTCAGCAATAAAAGGTGGAAACAGGAAGAAGAGGGGAGGGGTGGGCTCTTGTTGGGAAAACATCGGTCCTCCTCTCGAACACTGGCTACGTGCGTTGAGTCCCTGCTTCAAGGACATGGTCAATCATCGCTCATTTGTGGGAAGTAGAGAGTAATTTCTTTCCTCTGCACTTCCACATAGCCTTCATTTATTTTGTTTGTTTTCCTCCCTTCTTTTTATTTTACCTTTCCCCCTCCCTTTTCCCCTTTCCCTTCATCCTTGCAGGCACCAAGGTCAGTGAAGAAGAAGGAGGAGAGATGCTCCAGGCACCAGAGCAGAAGTCCCCTGCGACCTGTGGTGAGGACCATGATGAAGTAAGCTGTCCCCCTGCAGCCCATGGAGTACCACGGTGGAGCAGGTGGACCTGTACAGATGGAGGCTGCGGCCTGTGGAAGACCCCTGCTGGAGCAGATTCTGGGCTGGACCTACAGCCCATGGAGAGGAGACCACACAGGAGCAGGTGACCTGGCAGGAGATGCTGCCCGTGGGGGACCCAAGTTGGAGCAGTTTGCTCCTGCGGGATGGACCCCATGGTATGGACTCATATCTGCAGCAGTTCTTGAAGAGCTGCTGCCTGTGGGAAGCCCACACCGGATCAGTTCAACAAGGACTGCATCCCTTGGGAGGGACCCCACAGCACAGGGGATGAGAGTGATGAGAAGGAGCAACGGAGAAGAAGCATTATAGACTGACCATAATCCCCATTCCCCTGTTCCCCCATTCCCCTGCGCCACTCAGGGGGAGGAGGTAGAAGAGGACAGATGGGGGGAAGGTGTTTTTGGTTTCTTTCCTTTGTTTCTCACTTCTCTAGCTTGTTAGTAATAGGTAATAAATCTTACTTTCTCCCTGTGCTGAGTCTGTTTTGCCCGTCACGATAATTACTGCATGATCTCCCTGTTCTTATCTCAACCTTTGAGCCCTTTTCATTGTATTTTCTCCCCGTTCTTCTTTGAGGAGGGGGAAGTGAGAGAGCGGTTGTGGTGGAGCTCAGCCATCCACCCGAGTAAAACCACCACAGGCAGTAAAAATCAGAAGGAGCACTAAGATTAATTGGAGGCAAAAGATGACAAGGCTGACCTGAACACACAGGTTGTCCCAATGAGGGGTGATGAGGGGGCCTCAGCTAGTCCAACTGCTTTGTTATTTTCACAACAAAAGGGACTACCTAGCAGTTGCCCACACCAGCATAACAACAACATCACATTTTCATTCTACCCCATGAAAATGTTACTCCCAGGGTGAATCCTTTCAAGTCTGACCTGGAATGGGTTCTTTAGTCCAGGAAAGTTCCCTAAGGGAGAGATATCCAAAAACATCCTACAGCAAAGGAGTCATTGCTAAGTTAGTGTTATGAATCTTCTTTAAATTCAACAATTAAAATAGACATTTTTGCTTCAGCACTGGCTTATGCTGAGTCACCTCAGCACAGAAAGACTTCCTGGGAGCCTGACCGGTAGGAGGATCTCGAAATTGACTGGCAACTTAAAAGAAAGTCCTCAATAAGTTACATTTGGCTATCAGCTGTATGTCTGACACTGGTGATACAGGTCTAGACAGACATATTATGTGCTTGGGTTCCAAATCTGAGGTCATAACATCTGTGCTCCTTACACTGGACATATTGCACCACAGGAGTAGTACAATAATGATTTTTAAACAAATCTCTCTGTTTATGCCAGGAAATCATACTTTGAGGCTTAATAACACATATATTTGAAAATCACTATATAACGGAAAATACACCTTTTTGGTGTTATTTGTATTTTTATGAAATGAGACAGAATAATAATTTTTATTGTTTTTAAAACTCTATTCTGCAGTACACAGTTCCAAAATTCTTGGAAGAAGGGGCCTTAGGACCAGTAATTTCTCCATTTCACTAGTGACTCTCTGCACACTTTGTTTATGATCTGTTAAATTCTCCTTTTGATGAATCTCCTTTTTGGAGAACTTATTAGAAACATTCCTGTAGAAAGACTTCCTGGAAGTGACAGTTGTCATCACAGAGCAAACACAGTTACTGACACACCTCTCCATGAAGAACATTTCTATAAATTCATAACAGTTATGTAAAAACATTTTGGGAAAAACTAAGCAAACAAAAAAATTACAAGACAATTTAACTGCTGAAAGCTATAGGGATAAGAGAGGAGAGTTTCAAAACATCTGAAAACAACCTCCCTCAACCCACAGAGCTCACCAGAACAGGGAGTCTACCTGAAGTAAACACATGCAGATCTCTTTACCATTTAATCCAGCTACATTTATTTATTTCATACAGACTGATGTACTCAGTCAGATGGGTGCATCTTACATTAAACTCAGTTCTCTGAAGAACTGAACCATAAGGCTTTGGGAAAAGCTTAAGGGAGAAGGAAAATAGAACAGACAGACTTAATTATGAAGTCCAGAGCAGCTGGACTGTAGCATCCTATTTCTGGGAAGAAATCGTAAATGGACAACCTGAGGCCAGGAAATATATTGGACTAACACAGAACAGGGATGGAGGGATGTCTCAGAGTACCTGGCTCAGTAGACTTGGAAGCAACACAGCAATCTAGTAGATGGTGTGCTGAGGGAGTGTAAATGGGCTCACAAAGCTTCTCT
The DNA here is from genome assembly GCF_963932015.1 of Anas acuta. Taxonomy (NCBI): domain Eukaryota; kingdom Metazoa; phylum Chordata; class Aves; order Anseriformes; family Anatidae; genus Anas; species Anas acuta. The sequence continues at coordinate 184,680,084 of NC_088979.1, read as the reverse complement.
TTCATTTTTCTTCTGGCCCAGCCAAGATTTATCCCAAGCTCTCTGTTACTAAAAAAGGATTGGCCTCATTAGTCATCTTTAAAGCTCAGCTGAGTATCGGTTAGATGACTCTGGATGCTTCAAAGCTCATTATTTCTGAATACTTGGTGTCCTTTCAACATTAATACTTTCCACGTTAGTAAGAAAAGGAGAGCTAAATTAAACTTTTGAAGAAGCTTTCTAAGTCCTTAATATGTATGTGAACATAGACAAAAACACAAATTTTCTGCAGTTTAGCTTGTGATGGTAATGAACAAGAAAGAGTAGATTTATTTTATCAACCATAATTTGCCATCCCCTCATCTTCACTTTCTCACCTGTTCAGTATCAAAATCATTTAGCATTGCAAAACTTTTCTGACTGATATTTTAGTGATACATTTACTTTGTTGGCTGGATTGATTATATATAAAACATATTAAATACATTTAATATAATAAGTATAATATATAATGGAAAAGATACATGTATCATTTCTAAAAATACAAATTTACAAAATTTAACATTAAAAGCAACCAAATTTAAATCACAAAGTATTTTTGTATATTTTGTCTGTTGTGTTGTATAAGTGGGTTCACTTTGTGGTTTTGATGTTCTGCTAGCTTTTATCAGACTATGATTTTATCTATTAAGTAGAGTTATTGGTTTCTTACTGCTTCCAGTATAAACCTCTATTTTCACTATTTTCTTATGTAATAGCAATAGTAATAGCAATGCATTATACAATGAAATTTGGTATTGCAGGTCTCTGTCTACAGTAGGAAGAAATTTATTCTTACTATTTCTCTATAAATTTGATATTTTTAAATTACGGTAAAGATATAATTAGAGGTGCTTGTAGTTATTTTTTATTTACATTTTTCTTATGGGGAAGAAAATATTCCATGTTTAAGTAAAAGATAAATATTTTCATAACAGAAAATAATAGTTTCTACTGAAATACCAAAAAGTTGTTGTTTATAGTTTATTTGTGATTTTAAAACTTTTCAAATTATTTCAGAGTTAATAATTAACAGTTCTGACTTTAGTTAATAGTAATTCTGACTTTCTGGATTGTTCTGTTTTGTATGTCTTCCACTTCCCAAAGTGCAAGCATCAGGAGCAATGAATTTTACAGCCTACAAAGAATATGATAGAAAATGCTTCTTTTTCCTATTTTTGTGTTGTGCCTTCCTGTCTCTGAAATAGTTTCTCCCAGAGAAGACAGCCCCTAGTGCTCTCAAAGTGTTATTTTCTGAATGGCACTCCTTCTAATCTTTGTTTAGTCATGAATAAATAATAATAATAATAATAATAATAATAATAATAATAATAATAATAATAATAATAATAATAATAATAATAATAATAATAATAATAATAATAATAATAATCTTCCTGGTATGTCCCTGAAGGGACATACATACATAATTTATGCATTTCTTACCAGAAGTCACAAAAGAATGAAAATCATTCACATTGGCATAGCTAGAAAAGTCACAGATAAAATTCAGTTTTAAACTCAACTTTGAAATGTAATTTTTGGCGACCTTCCCATTAAGACACCATGTCAGCTCCCTGACATTTCTCTAGTCTTCTGTTACTGGAGTTGTACATATATGAAGCTGGGCTTGTCTCACTGGAGAACTGAGGCAAAGCATAGACTTTTTTTTCATAAACTCCATCATACTAAGGGACGTTTGGCAACATGACATACTTTAATAATTGAGAAACTGTTCTATGCATACATAGAGGTACCTACTCAGAATGATCTTTGTGCCCGGGGTGGGGGAGGGAGAATGGGAGGGGGGACACGACACGAACAACAACAACAAAAAAACTTCTGTCAGTTTTGCTGTTTCACAGAATTTCTAGGTTGGAAGAGACCTCAAGATCATCGAGTCCAAACTCTGACTGTGTTTGATTAACACAGTTTTGCTTTTTACTGTAGATTATACAAATACCTCTTTAATAGTCTTTCCTCCTTTCCTCCACACAGTGTCTTTTCTCTGTTTCATGACAGTACTGAAAATTCCATCTTCAAGATTGTCACAGGTTGTAAATTACTGGTGAGAAACAGAATTTGTAGTTGTAAATCTTGTAAGTACTTTGAAGGGGAGTTCCATCAGAGACTTATTGAATAGTTTCTTTGGCAGTGTGGTTGTTAGCAGCTGTAGAACAGCAAGTGTGGATTATCACCAGCAAACCCATGACCAAGCACACCTGACTGCAGTACTGACACATGGAAAAAAGGAAATGGCTGTAGACATGGCTGCAGATTAGCAGAGAGTAGTGGTGGTGTATCAAGAGGGAGGCAGGAGGTGGCAAAGCACCAGAGCTGCCAGGAGTGATTCATTCACAAAGCCAGAAGTGCTGTGAATCACACTTCAGCTTTGCTCCTGCTGTGTGAGCAAGCCAAATGCTCCCATCATTTGGAGACCAGTAGCATCCAGGCTTTGTTTTTGGAAACCTGCAACTGGCACATTCCAGATATCCATTTTGTGGACTTTCTGAAGCCATTATTTTAGAACATCTGTTGTTCTGTTGAAGAGATCTATTGAAGGAGAAGTTTGCAATTATTTTAATTTTATTGATTCATCTAGTACATTTAATAGATTTTTTTCCTCCAATCATGCTATTCTGAATTGACTTTATAATAGGATTTAGTTCAGAAAATCATTGAGCTATTACATATTGTTCCCTTTTGCTCTCTTGCAAATGCTACTGTGATTTTTTTTTTTCTTTTCTTTACTTTTATTTATTTATTTACTTTCCCCACAGTGAACCAGTTGTATAATGAAGGCATAAACAAATCTTGTACAGAGCTTCATTTCTTCTCACAAGCAAACAGGGTTATTCTGTCAGTTCACACAGGTTTATCTGATTTTACTGACCATACATAACACTTATTTTTTTATTTATTTAACTAGGCCTTAAACCTGAGCTTTATAGAAACTTGTCTGTCTAATCTACTGGATATAATCAAAAAAAGCTTTGTCATTAATTGATGTCCTCTGTCCCAAAAGAAAAAATAGAATTAATTATTTTATTGAATTGGCAAGCTACTGAGTCTCTAAAAGACAATGAAGCTTTGCATTTCAAGGAGATACTCATTTTGTCTAACTCATATCCCTATATCTCTAATCTATATGTATTTATACAATTTGAGAGTGTGATACAAATGTATTCCTTATATTGCTGTTGAGAGGCTGTTGGGCATTCTAATGTCATTTGTGTGCAATATTACACCTGTGATTAATAAAAATATTATTTCTTCTAGAATTCCTTCCCTTCACAGAGGCATTACACCTAGGAACTGTGGTGTTAAGGAGTAGTATTTATATCCCAACAAGAAAAATAAAATTCTCATAATTTCTAGGGTTCAAGGAGTGTATAGCAAAAAGTAGCAAAGCTTTTAATTTTGAAGGAATTCCTTGGTTGCTTAGTTTTATATTGGTGACTATAATGACCAATTAGTAGCTTAATTCTAACAACTGTAATGAATAAAAATGAAAATTTCCTTAGTACTTTGGCTGATCATTTAGCTAGTTAATAAAATAGTTTCTAAACTGCACTGTTTGGAGAATAAATGGATCCTTCTTTCCATATTCTATTAATTTCTTTAAAAAATGTACAGATAATCAGATCACATACAAACTCTCCCCACCCCATTCCCAATAATAATAATAATAATAATAATAATAATAATAATAACAACAACAACAATAATAATAACAACAATAATAATAAAATAGTCTTGCTGCTCTATTCTACAACATTAATAAAATTTTATCTTTCCAATGCATCTGCTAAATATACATCTGCTAAATATAGTTTTGTGCTTTGAATGTATTGTTTGTAGAAGGATTCCAAAGAAATTTGAGGCTGCAGAAGGATTTCTGGTCTCAAATAAAGCTACTGGAAACAATTATCCATCCATTACAAGTAACAGGCAGCAAGAAACCACAAACAATGGATTCTTTAAATTTAAAATAACACATTATTTTAACAAAGAGATTTATTGCTTATGCTTTAAAAATAAAGCTCTATAATGTTCTTATTAAACTCTGAGGAGATAAAAATGTCTTATATAAATTTATTATTAATAATAATCAAGTGATTAAAAAATCAAAGACACCACAAAGACAGACATTACATTTTTATTTTAGGTACATGACTCATTTATGGACCTTCGTGAAGGCTAATCAGACACTCTTACAATAAGAAGCACAATAAGAATTATTGCGAAGGTTTTAAACTTGTTTCTTTTGGGACTGCAACTTCCTATAACAATCTAAAACATAGGAGCAAGTTCCTAGAACACAGGAGCAAGTTCTTCCACATCAAAAAGGAGGTATGTTTGTAAACAGTTTGGTGTCACCAAGTGGGATGATTGTTCCTTTTTATTATTATTATTATTATTATTTTCTCCTAAAAACTCCTAAGACTTCAGTATTGCATATTTCACCACTGGAAATGAAGTAAAGTTAAGGAGAATTGAGGTTCCTGCTTTCTCTCTTTTATCATGTATTATGTGATGTTTTATACATTGGAGGAAAATTTAATATAATTAATATTTATATATATTTAATTCAGGATTATAAAAATGTTTAATACTTGAAATTTAACACCTTTGTTTTGTAAACACATGTTTTATAATCTCTGAAACACTTCTGAGAAAAAAAAAAAAAAAAAGTATTTTACTGGTCTTTTGATAGACAGAACCATTATTCTAAAAAGAGATTATTAACAAGAAATATGGGAGGTTTCAGAGCTCTCAGCAATTTTGTTATCCCTGTTCAATCCTCACTGAATTAATTCATAAAGAACTTTCAATATGTCTATTTAAACAGAGCAGTTCTGCACAGCTATGACCTTCCAGTCATGAATAGTATGTTACAAATTCTTACAGTTATATCTGTGGTGACCACCACAGCTCAGAACTAGAAAGTGCAACCATTTGTGCTTGCTACAGAAAAGTGAACACACCTGTTCAACTTAAAGTAAAACTCACAGGGTACAAAGAACATTTGCACTTCATGTGCGAAATACATCTATTGCAGATTTAAGACATTATGTGCATGCAGATTCTATTCAAGATCCGTCACTGAAGAGGAATAATCTTCTAATAAATGAAAACTTCAGTCAAATCTGAGTATGTTTTTTAAAAATAAATTTCTTGTAGTGTTATTTTGTTGTGTGATGAGAATGAATATTTTGTGTTCTGTTAAAAACAAACAAAACAAAACATAAGAAAACAAAAGCCCTCTGCCTTCGTACACAAGAATAATAGTATTTTCCAAATAATTCTAAAGGAAGGTATTGCTGACTCTTACTAATCTGCAATAAGATGACCTAAGAGTTTAAACCTTTGCTCTAATCCAACAATAAAAGCAAAAGTCATACATTTATGATTCAGTAATGCATGGTGGGCTCTCATGCTGCCTTTATATTTTATGCGTGTACTCTGCTAATCCATCTGTCCCTCTGTAGCTGTAGTCTGGCACCAGCAGAATTATCTCTGAAAAGAATGTAAATTCCATAACACAGCTGCAAGCACAAAGGCACATGACTACTGTCAGACAAAATGACAAATGTTCACGTTTTATGGCTCTAATTTCTCTGAAAGTAGTTCTTACCTTTCATTTTCATAGTCTGAAGAATGGGAGTGATTGTCTATCATTGCAAACATACATGATTTGGGTATCTGAAAGAAAGAAAAGTTGAAGTTTCATGCCCTTCTTTTAAATGCAAGCAGTGCCATTGACAATCACTGTTTGCCTTTCAACAGAGATTGCCTGTTACTTTGGCTGTGTGAAACTTTCTTTTCCTTCAGGACTGCTGACAGCAACATCATTAAAAGCAATTATAAAGATTCATCTTTCTTTTTATGTTATACAAGTTGAAAACAAATTTTCAAAATATTTAGCATTCATCCACAATAAAAATCTCACTAATTAAAGTTCCTAAGGTGGAATATATGTAATTGTTGTAAATGAAATAAAAATTTAGTTCTCACACATAATGATGGGGGAAAAAAAATAAATCAGATACTCCTATAAAAGATTTACTACAATGTGAGCATCTTTAACCTGAGTACAGCAGACTCTGTTGTCTGCAGACAGAGGAAGATAGTGAACTTAGCCTCCAATACAAGTAAGTATCTTTATAACTAAGGACTGAGATACAACAGGACTAGCATTTACAGCTACTGTTAGTTTACCCAGAACTGTTTCTCCCATGCCTGCAAAACTAGAAGGGAAATGTAATCAAACCATCTTAAAATAATAGTTTAAGGTCTTGATTCAGTGGCCTGAAGATAGATATCTAGTGGCTTTCAAAATGTTCTGTAGTATCAAAATACCCACATGGTGATGCCAAATATGATTCAGGACCTATGGGAGATCCTACCATAGAACCTAACGGGAGGTCCGTTTCCTCTGCCCAAAGACTCGTAGGTCTACAAATTATCAAGGCTTCCGTGTCTGAGTAATTTGACAATGGCCATGGATTCTTGTTTCCACTTCTCCAACTGTCCTGATTACCTATGTTATTAGATGCATAGTGGTCTTTAAAGTGCTTTAAGAACAGCACTAAGTAAGCTTCAAAACAATTTTACTTAGAATATACCACAGGGATAAAGAAATTATGAAGACCTTATAACCTGTTTATCTCCGGTACTTAGCTTATAGTCCAGTTAAAGGTATTCTAGAAAAAGTAGGCAATAGGTACATAGTATAACATATTTTTTTTTTTCAGGGTACTTAAGCAGATTTCAGACAATGTTATGCTTCAAGTTGTTTCACAACAAAGCTATATAGGACATAGGAAGCCACCTTCCTGCAACACAGTGCTTTTGAGCATGTGTGGCCATCTAAATTTAAACATTTAGGAACATTTTTGAGAAGTCTTAGAGAGTTGAGCATGCCTTAAATTAAGGCAGTCTGTACTACTCTCTGATACAATGTGAATTATAAAGTTTTGTGGATTTAGGAGTGGATCAGGCTGAGGAGAGGTTCACTACCAAGAGGTTCTCTGAATAGAACCATAGAATCATAGAATTTCCCTAATCGGAAGGGACCCATAAGGATAATCGAGTCCAACTCCTGGATCCACACAGATCTACCCAAAAATTCAAAGCATATGACTAAGAGCACAGTCCAAATTCTTCTTAAATTCCAACAGGCTTGGTCCCATGACTACATTCCTGGGGAGCCTGTTCCAGTGTGCAACCACCCTCTCAATGAAGACCCTTTTCCTGATATTCAGCCTGAACCTCCCTTGTCGCAGCTTGACACCAATATCTCAAGTCCTATCACTGGTCACCAGAGAGAATAAATTGGCACCTGCCCCTCCACTCCTCATGAGGAAGCTGTAGAGCGCAATGAGGTCTCCTCTCAGCCTCCTCTTTTCCAGGCTGAACAAGCCAAATGACCTCAGCCACTCCTCATATATCTTCTTCTCTAGGTCCTTCACCATCTTTGTATCCTTTTTTTTTTTTTTTTTTTTTTTTTAATTCTTTTTTAATGGTAAAGCATGTAGCACTTTCAAACCTATATTTTATGTAGGGGATTTTAGAGAATGGGGTGTATTGTTTTCACTTTTTTGTGTTTTTTGTTTTTTTTTTTTGGTGCCCAGTCATTGTTAAATTCAAGCCTCAGAAATTATTAAATACATATATATATATATATATATATATATATAGAATCAAAATCCCACCTTTCTATGACTTTCTCATCCCTCTCCATACCCCCTACCACAAGCTGGGTGACCACAACATCAGCTGCCACTGCCCCACTCCAAAAGCCCAATCTGCCTACAGATAGACCTTGCTAATGTTTGTCAGAGAACATTTACTGTGAATATACTTCCATATCTGAAATACTTTTATGTATTTTTTCTTAATCACTTTTGCTGAAAAGCCTCAAACAATGCAAGCTTTGAGAGTTAGGGAATAAGTGAGAAACTCTTCCAATGCATCTTAGACTGTATCAGTGCTGATAAGAGCCTTCTAGCACCCTTATGAAGGGTACTGGATCACACCTTAACCTGTTTTATGCAGATAAGTACACAAGTGCATATAGAAAAAAATATGATAATTGTACAAGGACTCAGCAGTTCTGAAGACCGAGGCGATTTTACCTGTAACCTTTGAACTCAAGAATCTGGAGCACAAAGGATAACTTCACTGACATGTGCAATTGCTCTCTATAACTACAGTCATTTCTTTCTTATCTCAGATTAATGCCAAGCTGTTCTGTCACTTCTCTGCTGTGGGAGAGACTCAGATGGCAGGCTGTGACTCATGTTCCATTAGGCTCTGAGTGGAGCCGCAGCTACTTGGAAAGGTTTACAGCTGCTATTTGATCCAACCCCAAAACTTGCATTTGTGCTACATTGCATTTGCTCATCAAATTAAATACTCTTATGAAAAAATCATTATTGTATTATGAATGGCATATGTATCCAATTATTTCAAAACACAGATGTTACTGTTCTAAATGTGTGTCTTAATGACATATTAAAGTCATGAGAAATTGCATATATCTCAGAAATGTGTTTTTTGCGATCCAGCATCTCAATAGAACATTTTCTCAAGGGTCTGAACATAATTTACTAGAAAGTTTTATGAATGTCAATGGAGTTTTTAATATTTGGACACTTCCTTGTTTTATGCTCCACAGACCTTTGTTTCCCAATGTATACTATTCATTAATTTTGAATAAACTGTTCTGTGTTTTGACCTTTATAAACTGAATGGATTAAATATTTAGATTTCCCAGAATGATGACACTTCCAATTTCTATAAAGGGTTTTTATAACCCTTTGTCTATTAAAATAAAAGGAGATAATGGGGTAAGACAACATACTGAAGTAACAATCTTAATTTAAGATTAAAGCTTAAATTATGAAGAATTTTTTAATCAAAAAAAAATAAGACATGAGTTGAGTATGGCACCCTTGATTTTGTTTCTGTAGGAAATAGGAGCCATTCAAATATTTATCACTTACTTTTGCTTGTTGTGTTCTGGTAAGAGGTTTCAGATCCTCTATATGACTATCTGGAAGCTTGTAAGCAGCTGAGATGGTGCAAAATGGGAAAACTTCTTCTTTAAAACCTCTCTGGGAACACATTCCACCTTGAAATCTAAAAAGTCAAGAGATGTTTTCCTTCAGAGGCCTTGCACAGCCATCAAAAATATCTTCCTAGAGAAAAACAGGTTTCAGACATATTTGCAGGATGGATTAAACTGGTGTAAATACAATCAAATTTTGGCTGCTGCAAGATATATGTTGCTGCTGCATCTGATGATTTTTTTCATCATTTTTTAAATTCATACTTCTCCTTAATGTTTATCTGTGTATGCATTGTGTCTCCATGTCCAGTCTCTGTGAGGAGACACTGGGGTTGCCCCATGCTGAACACAGCTGGTTCCAGCCAGCTCCAGTAGATTCACTGCTTAACCTCTCAGACAAATTGGTGGCACTGGGAAAACTTGCTTAAGAAAAGGTGAAAAATGCTGCAGAGCAGTTGTGAGAAAGAGGAGAGAGAAAAAAAAAAGTGTGAAAACAACCCTTCAGATACTAAGGTCGGTGAAGAATCATAGAATTACTAATGTTGGAAAAAAAACTCCAAGAACATCTGATCCAACCATCCCCCAACCACCAATATTACCCACTAAACCATGTCCCCAAGTACCATGTTTAACCTTTTCTTAAACACCTCTGGGGACAGTGACTCCACCACCTCCCTGGGCAACCTGTTCCAATGCCTGACTACTCTTTCTGAGAATAAATTTCTCCTAATTTCTAACCTGAACCTCCTCTGGCGCAACTTGAGGCCATTCCCTCTAGTCCTATCACTAGTTATCTGTGAGAAATGGCCGACCCCCAGCTCCCCATGCCTTCCTTTCAGGTAGCTGTAGAGAGCAATAAGGTCTCCCTTGAGCCTTCTCTTCTCCAGACTAAACAACCTCGTTTCCATCAGCCACTCCTCACAGGCCCTTCGTAGCCCTTGACACACTCCTGAGCCTCGATGTCCTTCTTGTAGTGAGGGGTCCAACACAGTACTCAAGGTGTGTCCTCACAATGAGCAGAGTACAGGGGAACAATCACCTCCCTTGTCCTGCTGGCTACACTATCCCTGATACAAGCCAGGATGCTGTTGGCCTTCTTTGCCAACTAGGCACACTGCTGGCTCATGTTCAGGCAAGCATTGACCAACACCCCCAGATCTTTTTCATCTGCATAGCTTTCCAGCTACTCACCCCCAAGCCTGAAGTGTTTTCAAACACCTGTGGGATTCATTTGGTCAAATGTACATGTTTATAATACAGATATCTGTAAGCTAGCCTTCTGAAGGCCATTGTTACCAATAGTCACTTTTAAGATACAAATCATCCTGTCTTAGTAGACACTTATCATCAATCAGGTTATGCCCTACAAGTTCCACTGACTATGCAGAGAGATACTTAGACATCATCAACTTTTAACCAAAATTCCTAATACATTGCACTATCCACTGGGGCATCCAGCTTGCTCTAGAAGAGCTTGTGTCTCTCACACACCATATACCAAATCTTCCAGCATCATGCAGAGGTCTCTTACATCCTACGATATTAGAAAAGGCCTTAGCCATTTATGTGAGAAGCTGAGTAAGCCTTACCTGTGATCAGCCAAAGAGCTTTGCATGTTTTAGATTTTCTCATTGATTAGACTTCCTTTGACTGTAATTATACACCAATAACAGCTATTCAACTCACAGGCTGACACCAACATATAGATACATATAATTCAGTACCGATCTCAGACTGAACACTAACTGTACAGCATCCACGTTTTGCATTTGACTCAGATGGCTGAACATAAGCAACCAATGTTATTTGAGATTTTATAGGATGTCCGAGCTACATGACCCTGACATTGTAACATAGGACATAAGATAAAACATGTCTTTCTCAAGAAGGCTAGGCAGGTCTCCCACTATAAAACAGCACTAGATGCCCATTTTTAGGAAATTAAGGGAGAATTCAGTTGTTTAAACAAGTGTTCCTAGGACCATGTCAAACAATATCAGGTCTCCTTGCTGGCTTCCATATTCTGCTTCAGAGAGTGTAAGTCAACCATGAGACCTGAAAAAGATCTCGTGTCTATACATTATTCTACACAAAAATGTCCAGTCATTTGTCCTACAACATACTTCCTAGCTTCCCTGTGCTGTTCCTGAAAGGCGTGAGTGTCCTTTCAGTACTGCCTTGGGTTCCTCAGGACATTTCAAAAACTAAACACTCCTGAGTCAGCAAGTAAATACTGCCTTTAGAGTTATGTGAGAATGAATCAAGTCTAATCCGCTGTGCGAATGCTCAAGCATGACGTACTACTTCAAGATTTTGACTATTCTGTGCCCGTATGAAAATGCAATACTGAACACCAGAAAATTCTAAAAAAGAAAGATATTTCACAGCAAAAGTACAATTGATTAAGGATTTTCAGATTCATAGGTTTTATTTTAGCAACCAATTTATAGTTCATAATCACTTTGGGCCTGTACTGGCCTTTAACATACTTTAACTACTTTAAATATAAATCAGTTAGTACACCAATACCAGTTGATTTATAATTAAGCCCTTTGTTTTTGCTTTTATTAAAAATCAAAATACTCTTAAAGCACAGAATTTGGGGGAAAAATCCAAAGTATATAGAAAATTCACTCTGTTTCTTTAATGATATATTGATATTGTTCCTTAAGAAAATAATTAATTAATTAATAATGTGACTTCTTACTTTTATCCATCATATAAATAAGGAAATAGGTAAACTAATGTTGAAAGTCTTTGTCTAAATAGATATGAATCCTTGTTACTTTTACAGTCACCTGTTTCTTCCTTTTCCTTCTTCAAACATTCATTTTATTGTATCTCAATATAAAATTGTGCAAACAATAAAAAAATTACATATACAAAATACATTTAATATAGCTGTTGAAGAATTATAATGATTGCAGTTTCTATTTGTATCCTAGGTTGTTAGATGAACTGATATGAATACAGTAATGCTGATATACTTGAATATAGTAAGTTACCATTTTTTTCCAAGTTGGCTTTCACACACTACAATTTTGAGAATTCTTAAGGACAACAGAAATGTTAATGTTTATAATTAATACATTTATTTTATGCAATTTACTGTATAAGGCTACTGTCGTTATACCAAATCAACGTTGCAAATCTCAGTTTTCACAAGGCCAGCAAACAGATCTCAGCTTGGATCTTTTAATTTTTGTTTATAAAATGCTTTAGAATTATTCAGCTGAATTCCAGGGTCATTCTGATCTCAAATTATGTGATAATTTCCAAAGTACAAGTTGTTTCAAGGGAAGCATGGTCTGTTTATGTACTGATGCATGTCCAGATGTGCTTTTCAGACTTTAAAGAACCAAATCAGAAGCAATTCAGCTAAGTCCTACATGAATAATTTATCTTGTTCTTGCACATTTTTAATATAAGTGACTTTATAGGTTAGCATTTTCCCAATGCAATAAAAAATGTCGCTAGCTGGGATTTGTGTCATAAGTGTTTTGGTCACAGAGCTTGTCATGCTTGCACAATAGGTGTTTCATTAATCAAAGGTATGCCAGATTGTCATACTTACTGAGGACAGAAAATCTGGATGCCCACTGATTTGTGAGTGCCATCAGTAATTTCGTTCCTCAGCTACTGCTGGCTTTAGAGCCAGCCTGACATTTTCAGTACAAATTAAAATGTTCCAAATAGTGATTGCTCCTCTGTTGTGAGAAAGTCTTTTATTTCATTTGTGAGCTCATATTCTGGACATGTAAATATTGGCATATCCAAACTCATGGTGTGAGGCAGGCCTTATGGCTCTGTATATTTTCAAAGCACTCCCTTGTTAAGGCAGTACACAAGGCTAAGCAGTGAGGCAAGGCTGGGCAGCCAAAGTCTGATTAGGTTCACCTAGTATTATGAAATGTCTGCTTGAAACTGTCAACCTCTGTTCAATCAGGAAGTGATTGGCTGCCTGCGATGGTAGCATGTCTCATTGAACACTGCTGAAAGGTTCCCTTGAACATGCAGGGCAGTACCCAGTCCCAGCCACTTCAGGAAAAATGACTAAAGAAGGTACTGAAATGAACTTGTAGAATGAAAAAGTGAATGAAGAACATTTCTTCTAAGAAGAATATGCAAGGATCTGGTTTCTCTAGCCTAGCAAAACAGAAGTTGAAAATTATATGACTTCTCCCTTTAAATACACTAAGAAGGAAAATACCAGGGAGGGACAAGAGCCACTTAACTTTAATAAACACTATGTTGGCACAAAAACAGAACACAGAAAACAGGCTACGAATCAGAAATAGATTAAACTATTAAAGCAGGGATGTCTTGGAACAGACTTTCAATAGGAGCATTTGCACCTTTTCATCTAGAGCTTGATAAGCTTATACAGCTTGATAAATTCATGATGTGTGTGAGTAGAGATTACTTAACCCAGAATTTGACCACCAGCTACAGCTGGTTTTCTAAGCCATACATATTCATAATTAATGCTCATGGATTTATTCCCCTTTTAAAAGAACTTCATTAAGTCTCTAGTCTAACTTCCGACGAGGTCTTGAAAATCCCAAAGAATTAAGAGAGATTGTATCACTTCTCTGAGTAACTTCTTCCAATGTTTGTCTGTCCTCATGGGGATTTTTTTCTTTTTCTTACATGTAGCTGGACCTGCCCTGTTTTATTTAAGCCCTTTTTCTGCCATTCTCTCACCTTTCATGCTGAAAATTCTGGCATCACCTTCTAAATAATTCTCAGGTGCTGGGTGCTGCAGTACAGTTCTCAAAATGTCATCTTTTCTCCAGGCTGGACAACCCACCACACACCTCCCGTGGTCTCTTCTCACAGAGCAAGCATTTCAACCCCCAGTCATCATAGTGGACATCTGCTGAATTCACTCCAGATTGATGACTATCTCCTTGTACAGGAGACACTAAAACTGGGTGCAGTACTCTAGATGGGGTCTGATGAAAGACAAGTAAAAGGTGATAATCCCTTCCTTCTGTGTGCTGCTTTTGATCCTGTTAGTGCAACCCAGAACATTGTTAGTCCTCTTTGCTGCCACAGCACTGCTGGCTTATGCTCAACTTGCTGTTCACCAGACCCCCAGGTCCCTCTCCCCAGAGCTGTTCCTCAGCTGGTATAATTGCAAAGGAGGGTCTCCCCAGGTGTAGGGATTTGCATTTGTCTGTGAATTTCATAAGATGTTAGTTCATTTCTCCAGCCTGTCTGCATCCTTTAGGATGACAACTCTGCCCTTGAGTATCTCCACCGGTCATCAACAGTTTGTTGTCATTCACAGAGTTGATGAGAGTTCACTCTGATGTCTTTCCAGGTCCCTGATAAAGACAGCAACAAGACAGATCCAAGAATAAACCCTTGTGATACTCAACTTGTTACTGAGCTTCAGGTAGGCAATGGCTCACTTACTACTGCTGTCTGAGCCCAATCACTGAATCAGTTTCTACCCACATGGTTGTCTACTCATTCAGACTGTAACATTCTAACTTGATATAATATCCTGATTTAATCTTTGAATCTGCCTTCTTAGTCATTCCAGGGACCAGAGCTAGTTCCAATTTCAGAGCTGAAAAATAGTTTCTTTAGTGGACAAAATTGAAAACACGGCCTTACCAATAAGGACATTTGTTTGAGTAGAGAACGGTCACAAGGTATGAGCTTCTCACCTCATATTAGACATTTAAGAAGAAGCCAGTCATCCTGGATTCCCATGATGGTCAATGGAATGAAATAGGTTTCACTAGAGGGTGACACATTTGATTTGACAAGGAGGAAATACATCATTCTCTGGTACTCTTACTTCTCTCCATGGTCCATAGTCTTTGAACATCTGAATTAGGACAGATTCATCTACTTCCCTATTACCAATATCACCCAGGAGATCCTGACAGATGACAACAATATTCTGTCCCTCACGATCTTTATTTATATATGTACATATATGTATAATGGGTCCATGCCATGGTAGACACCAGTCATTTAATTGTAATAGATATGATATTAAAGGTTTGAAATTATATAAATTGATTGTAACAGTAAAGATGTATTTTCACCTTTTAAAGAGAATAATCTGGACTGAAAGAGTGGGAATATAAATAAAGTGACCCTTAGACACAATCTTTATGTTAAAATGATGTCACCGGACACTTTTTTTCCAAACCATATAACTTCATGTATGTGCATCTGTAGTTTCTACAGGGTAATTCAATAACCTACTCTGTTTCGTTATTAATTTTGTGAATACTATGGTTAGATATTTTTAAATCAAAATTGATGGTTGCCCCTTTCCCACAGGCTCTTAGACAAAGCAAGCTGCCTGGACTTATTAGCAGAGCTTTAAACTAGATTCAGTAGGGGAAGAGGATGTGCCACTGAGTGACAGAAAAGAACAAGAGAACACCAATACCTTCGGAAGCAACAGAGAAATGCCTGTGAACTGTCCCAAATGAATTAGGGAGGGCTCCTCTAAAAAGATGATGTGGCTGCTAGCCCAGCTGAAGTGCCTATGTACTTATGCATGCAGCATGGGAAACAAGGAGCTAGAAACTACAATGCAACTAGAAAACTATGACCTAATTACTATCACAGAAACCTAGTGGGATGAATCACACAACTGGAAGGGGTACAGGAGTGGGGATGTGTGGGTGTTGTTCTCTATGTTAAGAAACAGATAAATTGCAGAGCTACCTCAGAAAGAGCCACAGACAGGTTGAGAGCTTGTAGTTAAAAGTTAAGGACAGGACCAATAAAGGACACCTTGTCATTGGGGTCTACTTGAGGCCAATTGACCAAAGAGAGTCTTTTGACAAGGCCTTCCTTCCTGCTTCAGCTACAAGTGTCATGCTCGCATGTTCTCATCTTGATGGGAGATTTCAGCCACCCAGATGTCTGCTGGAAAGCTACACACCAGGCTGTAAGCAATCCCGAAGACATCGAGGATAAGTTCCTTGTCCAGGTAGTAGACAGGCTTCAGATGGAAACACAGTTATTGTTACCTTAGAAGATTAAGCCCATTACCTTCCCATGGGAAAAAAAAAAAAAAAAAAAAAAAAAAAAAAGAGGGAGAGAGACAGAGAGAAGATGCATGAATATGACCAGTCTATGAAGTTATACTGCTATCATATTAGTAGACCAGGCATAATGTCCATAAGTATATCGTTGTGTAATATTTAAATATTTTATATTGTACAGATTTTTTAATAAGAACTTTGAGCTGAAGTCTGTTGAAGAACTGTCTAGCAGGGTGGAAATTTTGAATGAAAGCCCTGCCAGTACAAAGAAATTCCCAGACATGGGTAGTAACAACAGGAGTAAATCTGAGGCATGTCTTACAAAGAGGTATATTAATACCTCTTCACCACTGATGCCCCAGGGCAACCAGCAGAAGAAATATTCATATTCTGGCTCCTTACTTTGTATATGAAGCTTGATATACATGTATTATAGATAAAATACATATTACTCATTTTTAATATATCATGGGTTCTTTCTTACTCCTGAATTGGTATGGCCTCACCTGGGCATTTATCCCTCCCTGACAATGAACACAAAACCCCTTGGCTGTAACACCAAACACAGTGGGACAGAAGTTCCATTACCATTACAGATTTTAACACATGAAACCTTAAGGAAGCCTTATGTTCTTCATCCCGACTCACCGTAATGTCATGAGTTACCATTTCTCTGAGTTACTTTAGTGACAGAATTTGTGAAGCCACAGAAATTATACTCTCGAAGTTTCACTTTCCATACTAACTCTTGAAACATCTTGCTCTTTAGTTTGCTGATTCAGTCAAAATAAAATAGCATAAATCTCCAGCATTTGTATTTCTCCCCAGACCACTGAAAGCTCTTTTCTATCTTGTCATGGAACTAAACATGCCAGAAACTCTGCTCTTTATTGACTTGACCACCATGTCTCTGATAAATGTAGTCTGACCATGCACACAGCCATCCATAAAGCAGCTATCAAAAATGAACTCTTAGACTATGCACATCCTTTCTCTATTTCTTGTCCACTGCATTGAAGAAGATCTGCCTGTTTCTACTCTTAAAGCTCTTTGTAATTTCCCCTGCCCTTGTTACCATTTATTCATTATGTCAAAGTTCAGTTCCTGCCTACATTTGTCTTGTTTTTCCAGATTTATTTGTAAACTTTTTTTTTGATTTTTTTTTTTGTGTGTGTTTTTTTTCCATGTTGCCTTGAGCATCTATAAATATTCATTGTTTTCTGCTTGAAAACTCTCTATAACTGTAATACATATACATATACAGTATATCGGAAAGTGATAGGAAAGTTATTTGTTTTGCTTTGTTTACAACCGTGAATTTCTATACATTCTTGAAAGAATAGAGGGAAAAACTCCAGAGCTTTATCAGAGTACAAAACAATGTGAATTAGCAGAGAAATTGGTGGACAATAAGAAACACAATTTCTGTTACTGGATGCATTGAGGAAGTGTGTCTCATTGCCCAGATAACAGGATAAAAGCGTTTCTCTTCTATGCATATTACAGGTTAAGTACTGTGATATTTATAGCAGTCTTTTTTCACATTCCGGGCTGAAGGCTTCCAAAAATAGTCTTTCAACAAAGAATATTATTAAACCTTTATTTATTTTTTTCACTGTTACTATAATATTTTTCCCACAAAGGGAACTTCTTTCTTCTCTGATACAGTGTGTCTAATCATTAGTTACTTTCCTTTTCAAAGCTGCAGACTCATTATAAAAATGTGAGTAGCTAGCACTTAGACTTCTAACTAAAAGCCACTTAAAGCCATTAGATCTATGAACCCTGAACTCCTTTGCAGTCTTACCATTGTTAAGGTATAAAAAAACTGCCATACAGTGTTGGTAAGTATATCCACAAACCTTTTTTGTGCTCAACAACACCAATTTTATATATAATTATATGTTATGAGAGACAGGGAACATTAAATACTTGTAGAGAAGTGAGCATCCAATATTTGTGACTTCTAAAAAGCAAGAGATAAAATTTTGCCCAGCAAATTGTAATGGCTTAAATGCCAATAATAATAAGTTCTTCTTACTATGATCAATAAAGATTGACAACAAGAATAAAATAAACCAATACATCAGTGAAAGAAAGCAAAACTGTCAACATGTATTATATTGGTGAAGCAGAGAGTAAATGTGTCATGTGTAGGTGCTTAGGCAAAAGTTAAATTAGCCAAGTGAAACTGAGAAGCAAAAAAATCATAGGCCATTGTGCCAGATTACAGGGTAATTCTACAGAATTTACTGTACTTTGACTGAGTAGAAAATATTAAGTGGAGAATGTAGGAAAACAACCTTTTATCAGATAAGCTCAATTAACACCAAGATAACATTTCATACTAAGATTTCTTTTGCATTTAGAGGAACTAAATAAAATATGTTTTGTATACAAGTGTAACATATATGATCACTGCATTTTACAAGCATTTCATTCTGTCAAATACATGGTTTCTATTATTGTTATTTCCTTCTCAGATACTCAGGATAAACTACTTATGGAATCACTCCCTAGAATATTTCAGTCCAAATCATCCAGGGATTACACAAAACTAAACATTAGCTGGTTTAAGTTAACCCATTGCATTTGGATAGAAGCATGCCATGGATGATTGGACTGATTTGATTAAATTATTTTAGATGTTGCCAGGATTTGCAAATAAGCTAGACAGAAATGGTTTTAATTCTGGGAAAACTGAGCAGGAGGTCTCATGATGAACTGGATGTAAACTGAAGTAACAAAACAATGCAGTAGTGTTGCATTCTTTCGATTCTTCTTGGATGGATCCCTGATCTTGTTATAATCTTATTCTCTTCTGTGGATGGCCAAATGCAGTTGGGTTCACAGTGTCATGACTCTGAGCATGGTCCTGGAGCATGAACTCCACCCCAGTTGTATATGCTGTAGTTGTATATGCTGTTGTAGATGAAGTGTTAGTGCCTCAAGTGTTTCACCACCCTCCCACTAACAGCCCTTCTCAACAGTTCATACATGGATTTTACATGTTTTGTTGGACAAAAGGAAATCTTAGTGCTGTAAGAGGTGTGTCCTGCATGTCCTTCAGGCCCTGTTTAGATTTGGAAAGATGTTGTAACGTTAAGGTTTAAATACTGTTGCTTCATGCTAATAGAATGAATAGGGTGATTTCACCATAAAGTAGGATGTTAATGGTTACAAATATTGAGATCCAATAATGATTGCTGCATACAATGTTTTATGTGAGAAGCTCATGTAGGAAATAATTGTGTCAGATGTTTACAATACAGAAATGAAATCTAAGAATTAGAGAATGTTTGTACATAAATTCCTTTCATTGACCTAAAAAGAATCATTTTTACTCTACAAGAAACAAAGTTCAGTGAGAACAAACACTACCAGAAATGTGATGGATCCCAGTACAAAATGTTTTTTTTTCAGTGTGTATTCTGCACAGAATTCTTCATAATTTTCCACATTTCAGGTATATTTATTCTATGACGTATAAGAGACATTTTCTCTCTTCCATCTGCTGCCAATGACCCAGTCTTTACCTCTGTTCAAGTTCTTCAAGCCATCAGTGCCATCTTTTTTTTATTTTATTTTATTTTTTAAGTAAGAAGTTTTCATTGTGGAAATATCCTGGGTGGAGAATTCTTTTTAAAAAGAAAATGCCTCATCTCATACATCAATCCTTTACTGAAAAAATCTTTTATACTGTAGTTATTTCTATCTTATTATTCAATTCAGATTTACTCCGATTTTAATC
The DNA here is from genome assembly GCF_963932015.1 of Anas acuta. NCBI lineage: Eukaryota > Metazoa > Chordata > Aves > Anseriformes > Anatidae > Anas > Anas acuta. The sequence goes on along the minus strand of NC_088979.1, from coordinate 184,660,217 downwards.
CCATGGTCTATGAAAGAGTGCAGTTTCCCTACTTTTCATCTGCAAAGTCACTTCTCAGCTCACAAACCCACAGGCAGATGGGTTTCTATTTCATTCAGCTTAATTTTTATCATGCACATGACTACACTTAGAAGACCTTTACAAATATCTGATCTAAACTTCTTCTGTAATCAATTCTGTAATCAAAAAATTAAGAAGGAGATTTCTTCTAGATAAACTTTGGATATAGAAGCGGGGTTTTTCAGAAGTGTTTATGTGACTTCCAAAAGCACTCCCCATCAGAAGACAATTAATCTTGTGCTTTGTTATCATTTAGGTGATTGTGATAATCTCTAGCATCAGTTTAGCATTTTCATTTGTTTGTTACTTCAGTTCTAGCTAGGATTCTGTTCTTTTATTTAAAGAAAAGAAATCAAAGTAACATTACCTTTTCCCATCCTCTGTGAATTCAGTAACATGACACTCAGAAAATAGTTAGGATTTATCTGAGCAGACTGAAGGAATGCAGAACAGAGAACATTTTTTCTGCTGACCTACACAGGAACACATTGCAGCTCCACTTAGTTCTTCCTTCTGATTGCTGTGTAAGTGCTAACCAGATGGAGAGCAAACCAGTCTCCACAAGGACAGAGAGCAGAGCCTTGCACCCATGCTGTATGGATGGCAGCAGTAATATACCATCTTTCCAACCACTCTTTTGAACACAGTGACCTCCCGCTTAAGGAAAAGAGTTTGTTTTCTTCTGACTTTCCCTCATTAAAAAAAAAAAAAAGTATCAGCATTTGTGTAGTCTCTTCTGCTCACCAATCTGGCTGTGCTAACAATGATTCAGCATCTATATATGTTTTCTCTGTAAGCACCAGTGATAGGACCCACAGGAACGGTGTTAAACTGAGGCAGGGGAAGATTAGGCTGGACATCAGGAAGAGGTTCTTCACCAAGAGGATGGTCACACACTGGAACAAGCTCCCCAGGGATGTAGTCACTGCACCAAGCCTATCTGAATTTAAAAAGCAATTGGACTGTGCACTTAGTCACATGGTCTAAACTTTTGGGCAGACCTGTGCGGTGCTAAGAGTTGGACTTACGGGTCCCTCCCAACTCAAGATATTCTATGATTCTATTGTTCTATGATCTATAAGAAATATAAATTTTACGTATTTTGCATTTTCCAGAAGTCGGAACATAATTAAGCTTTTTTATTCTGCTCATTAAGATAAACCTGTCTCCTTTCTCACCTATGGCATAAAGCTGCATGTGCATATATATTTATTGTAGAATAAGTGGTTATCATTTCTACAATTTGCTCTAAAATCAGATGAAGAGTGTACGCAAAAGAAAGTCAAACCAAAGTGATGAGTGACCTGAGACAGGAGGGCAATCAGTTAATCCACAGATGAGCATGGTATAGAACCAGATAAGTAGATTAGATGGAGCAAAATCTGGATCAGACAGCATAGAGAGAAAAATAAACAACATAAAATAGCAGCCTTCAACACTTGACTAAATAATCCAAAAGTCTTCTGACAATGCTAGCAAATGGTTGTATATTTTTAAAGCTGCTTCATAATACACATGTGCAGAGGGACAAAATTAAAACAGCAGCATTCTTTTAACTCAGGAATTATTATTTTTTTATTATTATTCTTTGTTGTTGTTGTTGTTGTTGTTTGTTTTTCTTTCAAAGTGGCTGGGATTGTTTGGAGACCTAGTATATAATTTATATGAATCCCAGTAATTTAACAATTTATAATCTTAGTGCAGAGAGATCAGAATAATAAACTGTAAATAATTTCCAAATTATTGCCACTGGCATTCACACATTTTTTCTTCCAAATCCCTTCTCAGAAATCACTTCTTCCACAAAAAAATCATAAATACTAATTTATTTAACTTTCTTTAAAATAATAACTTCTAGATTTCTAATAGAATGAATGCATTATGAACATTTGTCTTGAAAAATGCTAGTCTGCATTTGAGAAACGTGTTAAAATATGTTATACAAATATATCTGTAATTGTTAGTCACTTAGGTGTAATTTTAGTAGAGTATGAATCTGTTGACTGGATCTTGGAAAAATGAGATGTTTAATAATTTTGTGTTTTCAGGTCTGTCCATGCTAAGTTGAAGCCACAAAATATTGTATTATTAGATATTTACTTAATAACTTCTTGGTGCAGGTGCTAAGGGAGCCAACTAGGAAAGATGTCCTCTTAGATCTGTTGCTGGAGAACAGAGAGGATCTTGTAGGGAAGATGGTAATTGGCGGATGTCTTGATCATAGCAACTGAGAAGCGGTTGAGTTTAAAATTTTTGGTGACACCAAAACTTCATCCCTGGATATGGTGAGAGCAGATTTCAGACTTCTCAGGGAACTAGTTAACAAGGTCCCCTGGAAAACTTTTTTGAAGGTGTTGGCATCCATCGGTGCTGGTCAATCTTTACGCACTGCCTCCTAAAAGCAGAGGTTTAGGATCAAAATATCAGAAGTCAAGCAGCTAGGGCAGCAGGCCAGTTTGGCTGATCAGGGATCTTCTTCTGGAGTTTAGGCATAAAAAAGAAAGTATACAGCTGCTGGAAGATGGGTCAGGCAACGCGGAAGGACTACAAGGATATTCTTTGCATTTGTAGGGAGAAAATTCGTGCAGCCAAAGCCTAATTAGAGTTGAAGCTGGCCAGGTCTGTGGGAGACAATAAAAAGGGCTTTTTTTAAAAAAAAATATGTCAATAGAAAACTTAGGCCTGCTACTTGATGGGGATGGTCACCTCACAGACAAGGACATAGACAAAGCAGAGACGTTTAATGCCTTCTTTGCCTCTGTTTCAATGCTAATGATAGGCTTCAGGACCCCAGGTGCCCTGAGCTGGAGGACCATGATTGTGGGAATGATAAACTCCCAAATGACCCTGAATATGTGCAGGATTTGCAACTCCACCTGGATGAATACAAGTCCATTGGTCTGGATAGGATTCATTCCAGTGTTCTTAGAGAGCTGGTTGATATCATTGTGGGACCTCTCTCAATTCTTTTTCAATGGTCTTGGGAATCTGGAGATGTCCCAGTTGACTGAACTGGAAAATGTTATACAAATTTTCAAGAAGGACAAGAAAGGGGAACCTGGCAACTACAGGCCTGTCAGTCTCAGGTCAGTGCCCCATAAAATTATGGAGAAGGTTATTCTTGAAGTTATTGAAGTGCACCTGGGGGACAATGCAGTCATTGGTCCCAGTCAACACGGGTTCACAAGAGGTAGGTCCTGTTTGTCAAATTTTATTTCCTTTTATGATAAGATCGCCCATCTAGTTGATCAAGATAAACCAGCTGATGTGATTTTTTTGGATTTCAGTAAAGCTTTTGACACAGTTTCCATAGGATCCTACTGGACAAAATGTCCAGCATACAGCTAGACAAAATATCATATGATGGATGAATAATTGGCTGAAAGGCAGGGCTCAAAGCGTTGTGGTAAATAGGTCAGCATCAGTCTGACAGCTGGTCACCAGTGGGGTCTGCCAAGGCTTCATTTTAAGGCCAATTATCTTCAATGTTTTTATAAACGATTTGAATGTAGAACTACAAGATGTTTTGAGCACATTTGCTGATACTAAACTTGGAGGGGTTGTTGGCTCTGTTGAGGGTGGAAAGGCCTTGCAGAGAGACCTGGACGGACTGAAGAGCTGGGAAATCACCAACCGCATTAAGTTTAACAAGAACAAGTGCACCTGGGACAGGGCAACCCTGACTATACATACAGACTGGGCGACGAGATGCTGGAGAGCAGTCCCACAGAGAGGGATCTGGGGGTTTTGACTGATAGTAAGTTGAATATGAACCAGCAATGTGCCCTGGCAACCAGGAGGGACAACCATATCCTGGGGTGCATCAAGCATGGCGTTGCTAGTTGGTCAAGGGAAGTGATTGTCTCACTCTACTCTGCGCTGGTGAGGCCTCACCTCAAGTACTGTGTGCAGGTCTGGGCACCACAGTACAAAAAGGACATTAAACTATTGGAGAGTGTCCAGAGAAGGGCTACAGAGATGGTGAATAGCCTAGAGGGGAAGACTTATGAGGAGCAGCTGAGGTCTCTTGGTCTGTTCAGTCTGGAAAAGAGGAGGCTAAGGAAAGACCTCATTTCAGTCTACAGCTTCCTCGTGAGGGGAAGTGGAGGAGCAGGTGCCAATCTATTCTCTTTAGTGACCAGAGATAGGACCCATGTGAATAGTGTCAAGCTGTGACAGGGGAGGTTCAGGCTGGGTATCAGGAAGAAGTTTTTCACTGAGAGGATTGTTTAGCATTGGAGAAGTCTCCTTAGGGACTTAGTCACAGCACCAAACCTGTCAGAGAGTTAAAGAAGCGTTTGGACTGTGCACTTAGTCATATGGTCTAAAATTTTGGGTAGACCCATGTGATGCCAGGAGTTGGACTCAATGATCCTTATGGGTCCCTTCCAACTTGGGATAATCTATCATCCTATGTTCTATGATCCTATGGTATCTACCAAATTCTTAGAGATAGTCCTTATTAGCCTACAAAATTCATTTGGGGGTATTACCAAGACAACAATTCAGTACATTCTGGGATCTTCCTGGTTCATTTTATTCCCTGCAAGCCTGAAGATGTCAAACCATTTTATGAATAGAACAGATAACTGAAGTCTGAAAGTCTGAGTGACTTCTTAGTGTGCCTTTATTAATTTATCTATTCTTACTTTGGAACTTCCATTAGAAGTGCAAAACATCAGTTACCCCTAATTAGCAGTAACATTTAGAAAGAGAAATTTTGACATAAAATCAGTTGCAAAATGAACTCTGAGATTCAACAAATACTCTTTCTCCAATAATATTGCATTTTTGCAGTAAGTCATAAGTCATCGCAACAAAATAATAAAATGTAGATCCAGAAAATAATATAGTGTAATACAGGTGACTCGAGAATATAACCCAGTTTTCTCTCCTTTCTTACATGAATTCTTGGATATTTCAATACAACTGACTAATGCTCTTAAAATATGTAATACCAATTAATTGAGTTTTTTTATTGCAATATCTTTGAGTCACTGCTGTAACAGAGTAATAGGAGATACATTTTGGAATATTTAAATTATATCAAATTAAATGTTAATCCTAACTTTTTATTAAAGTTTTTGTTTGCAATAATATATCCTGCAAAAGCATGTTCATTTGACTACTTTCTTTTATTAGGGTCTTCATTCTGTGTTATAACACCACTTTTATTCGTAGTAAGAGGTACCATACAATCTGAAGAATCCTCAGCATGCACACTGAAAAAGAAAGACATGTTAAGAAGCAATCTCATTGATTCACTGTTCAGTGGAGACTGAAATAATTAGCTGATAGAAATAGAATTCATAATATTATCTAGAAGATATATTTTGTCCATATCATCATTTAATTGGCTACTCTTTGAAAGATGAAAACTAGTTGGAGAGAACCTAAATGAGGAAACCAAAAATGACCAGAGGTTGATGAATCCATGATCCACAATAACAGACTGAATGAACAAGAGTCATTTAGCATGAACTCAACAAGGAGGAAAGAAATCACAATGTTCCTTCCTAATTAGTGGCTTCCTGTTCTTTCAGCTTTCATGCCGATGATTTAGGTAAATGTCTGGTTAACAATTTCAATATGATTTTAACAATCCTCATTTTTTGATTTCTCAAAAATAGTCTTAACATAAAGTTATAGATATTTATAGATAATATATTATCTATATCTATATACCTGCACCTATATAAGCAGAAATTGATTAGTTTAGGAATACTTAAAATATGTTCTCAAGGTTTTAGCAATGTAACAGAGATTCTCAGTATTCAGTAGATAATGATTGATAAAATCCATCTACCATTTTAAAAAGATAGATAAAATCTACCTCTACCCTTTTATCACAATTAAAACTCTCAAAACTTTTTCAGAATGGACAATCCATGTATTTCAAAATACTTCAAATGTATTAAGCAATATAGCATCCTGTGAGTAAGGGAACATTATTCTTTCTATTTTACAAATTAAAAAGATTAGATAGGTTAATAAAAGAAATCTGACACGAAATGAAGGAGAGGAAGGAGGCTGAATTGCAGTGATGTGGGTGTCTGTTACATTTCAGTCTTTGTATAAAAGTATTTCTACTCACTCACTATTTTAAGGATCTGCTACATTAACAATACCATTTCCTTTCCCTTCACCTTTTAGAACTTCCATAAATGTCTTTATTTCTGATTCTTTTCCTTTTGACTCGACAGAGTTATTGTGAATTGCACAGAGGATCCTTAGTCAGGAACTATAATCATTTTATCATATATTTACTTAGCAAAGTTGAATCTTCAATAGCATCATTCAAAAGCGCATGCTGCAAATTGTGTGAATATTCTGTTTCTAATATTGGCTGTTATATTATCTCTTCCACATAAATGCATGCCTGTGATTTATTTTGTTTTTTCACAACTGAGAGTCAAGATATTTTTTCTCATCTCCTTTCTCTGTCTCCGAGCCAAAACTCTGAGGAGGTTCATTCCACAGATAACTTGGTCAAGTCCACTACCAGCAGAACTGGGCACAATTTCATACTCTTTAGTAGAGATATGACTAATCATGAATTGTACCATTGAACTTGGACCAAAAGTACACTTATTTCCAAAAACAATAATGAATTTCATGGTTTCATATTACAGAGAAAGTACAGTACATTCCAAAATAAGATCATAATTTACTTAAGAGAGAGCTTTCATTATTAATGACCAACTGAGATCTGCATGCTGTGCTTTCTTCTATTAATATGATGTGTGGTCATGAATACAAGGCATTGCCCTTATATCAGTACAGCTTTTTTCACATTTCTTCAGAGGAATGTGAATGTTTGCCCATTTTGCTGTCTGGTGAACTGTATTTCTTATTTCTATTTTCTTTTCTCATACCTGCCAAGTTATACATTCTTAAACATCACCACAGAACTGATAAGAGCTTTGTAGCATGAACTTACACATACCGTTTGAAAACAACTCATTCTAGACCAGACAGATAAGATTGAATAGATTCAACCTGATAAATTGAATAATGTCAGTCCAAAAATAAATGTATATATATACAATATACACAGCTGAAAAAAAAAAAAAAAAAAAAAAAAAAAAAAAAGTGAACTTCTCAAATATTCCTCTTACTGCAATCAAACTAAGCATCTAAGACTCAGGGGAAACCTCAGGACTGAGGTGGAAACCAACCCTGAAGCTTTCACCATCAGCCACCTACTATCTTCCCACCAAAAGGTTTTGAAGTGATATCTACACAGTTATGTTTCCACTTGGACCTCTTTCCTGGGAGCTGCATGCTGAATGAGCTCTTGTAGTTCACATATAATTTTTATTTGTGTCCTCCCAGTTGCTTCTACTGGCATGGATTGGGGCTAAGTTTTCATGTCTGTAGTTATTTCATAATTGTTTTCTAGGAAACACAGACTTATTTCAACATACAAAAGTTTTGTACCATATCGTTGTATTATTTTCAGAATTATCCTGTCTAAATTCCATCAGAGCTCACCCTCTTTCTTCCCATTTCTTTTTTCTCTCCTATCATCCTATGTGGCTACTGCTTAATGTGTAGAATAGCTGAATGCTGACGTACCAGTGAGGATGAAGCAACAGTGGATAATATTCTCTGCAGTATGAATTTTCTGCTAACAGTTCGGAAACTAAATGTACTGTTCTGTAGGTTCAGCAGCTCTTCATGCCATGTAGAGTTAAATGCTCTGTGCATTCACAACTTCGGTGATGAACCAGAATCCATGAATGCTTTCTTTGTGCTGGTCATAAATCTGCTATATAAGCTGCTGCGAAGCATAGTTAAGACAAAATATTCTTTTAAGAGCTGAAACTTGTTTGTCCTCCCCCTCCCCCAATTTTAGTACCACAGAAATCTTGTAAGGATTATGATGCACATCTGAGATCACTGAGTGATTACTGCCACCTAGTTAATTCTCCATGCAATTAGTTGTATGCAAATAGTAGAAATAAAGGGCCAAGTCCTCAGTTTATGTAACTGTCTGGAAATAATGAGAAAGTGAGGACATTGAGTCCTGTCTCCATTAAGGAAAACTTGCTTTCTGCCATACATTTATTTGTTAGCATATTGCTAATCATATGTTTAGATGTTTATATCTCCAATTAACAGATCTTCTTGTCTCAGATATCCTCGTATGTGTGCTAAGTTTCCCCCCTCTATTGCAAGCAAGTGCTATACCACTTTTCAAGGTATTTTGCCTCCATACTATTATCACAGTCACTGAATTCATAAACAAGAGAAAGAAAATGGCCACCCATTACATGGTGAGAATAGGGGTGGATTGTGCCTGCACTACCCACTTGCTAGAAGAAGTCATTCACCATTCCTAAAGATTTGAGACAAGGATATCCCATGATAACAGAACAAGCCTCCCGGTGACCATTCATGCTTGATTAGAGCAAAAGTCAGACATTTTATCATTAGTATCAGTGTCCCACCACTGATATCATTCTTTCCAATAGTCACATTCTAACACATTTTTTTTACCAACTCCACTGCACACCTTCTTCTCAGAACCCTCAGTATGAAGTGGAAAGCACAAGCCTGGGACTCATCTGCTCCCACTGTTGGCCTTTGTGGTGTGTCTTGTGGCAGTAAACTGTATTTCTATGAAAAATAGATTGGTCTGTGCACTCACCTTCCCTCTGTCATAGGAATTATATAGCCCACAGCATCTGACAGGAGCTAGGCATTACTTGGCCAAGCACCTAAACTTCTGAAGACTCAAGCATTTTACAGACAGAGTCCAGAGTCAATCTGAGTCCAGAGCCTAGTTGGAGAGAAACACCCTCTTTTTCACCAGGATCCAGCTCCCTTGGAACAGTGCCAGCTTCATCCCATTAAAATTAAATAAATTCTGCAGACAAACTTCCTGGCCCCCAACTCTTGTAATCAGGCCAAAACTTTCTTATGTACAATCAGTTTTACCTTGTCAATCCAGGAGAGACGAAAAAGCTATCAGAAGGCATGGTGAGAACTCTGTATGTTAATTGCCTTTCAGACTGGAGAAAAATGCAGGAAAAAAAAAAAAAAAAGGCTAATTATAAGAGAGGACAATGAAAAATTAGTTGCTTTGTCTAAATGCTTCCAGTTGTTGATAAATGCTCACTGTTTAGTCTCACCAATTTTTTTCAGCCTGCAGCTGCAAAGCCCGTGTTGCTCGTGCCTTGCCATGACTGACAATCTGACTGTGTGCCAGACAATCACCAGTTCCCGCTCTGCTGTCTGTTTCAGTTATTTTTTAAGAGCATTTTTTTCTCCTTTTCTTGAACCTGATGATCTCACACCGGAAACTCAGCTTTTCTCCCAAAGAAGAGAGTCTTTTGTGATGGCAACAGAGCACTCTTACAATCAGCTGGGAGTTTTCCTTACTTAGGCAAGAAAAAAAATAAGGTCAAGAATTGACAGAGTTCCAGCAGTGCTTAAACTCTAACAGCACAAAAAAGCTATTTAAGGAGCAACAAAAACCTAAAGACACATTTACGCTGAGGTAATGGTGACATAATTTTTTGGAGAATAATTCTCAGTTATTTTAACCTATTTTTTCTTGCTGCATTCAGGACCAAAATGTGAATAGGATATAGATGTAAACTTTACATGGAGACAGTGTGTCTCACAAATCAGCACAGAAATGTTCAGCACAGAAATGGCTCTTTACCTTGATAATAAAGGCCAGTTTGATAGTTTATTTTCTTTATTCCTACAATGAGTCCATTGAAAAACCTTCATCATTTTTATTCTGCTTCAATGCCTTACAGTTTTCTATCCCTTGTAAAGGAAATAAAGTTACTGAAGGCAATTTGGAGGCTCTGAATGAGATCTTGTTTTGAAGTTTCATAATGATTTCATGAATTTATTTTGTACTGCAAATTACAGTCTCTTGATTGCTAACATGAGACTTTTAGGTTTTTATTAGCATGTCTGTGGCCAAGAGACTGGTCAAATTTACTTTTGCCTTGATTCAAGCTTCAGCAGTGCCCTCACTTTACAAGTAAAAGCACCCTTTGTGATCAGAATATCTTTACCCTGCTAATCTAATTTTTCTGCTCCCATTTTTCATTTCCCAGTTGAGTGCTCCATGTTCTGCTGCACAGACATTCCTGGAGAGGAGTTAGTGCCTATTTCTTCTGTCATATAATACTATGGGAAAGAAAATCTACTTTTCACTCATTTTGCCTTTTAGAAAGTCTTTTCTACTCCATTAGTATTGCGTGAAGGGGTAGAAGTGATCCAGTTCCTACAGTAAGCCACTCTCTGTGCCCCAGAAAGTATATGAGCTTTTTTCCAGATGGCACAGAGAAGAGGCAAACTAAAGCTTCTGAAATGCTACCAAGATTTCCAAATTAACATTTTGACCTTTATCTTCTTATAGTAATCTCAAATTATCTTGCATCGGAGGCAGAGTGTAAGAATGAAGCCAGTTTTCCACTCAGGTAGCTTAAACTTTCCAAAAGGTGTTCAGATTAGCTAATGTAGTTATACAGATAGACACAGAGACAGAGACAAAGGTAGAGATATAGAGATAGACAGATATAGATATTTCTTCAACAGTCAGTAGAGCAGAGATATTCACATGAGGCCAGTTCAAAAGAGGGTGGATGGGGAGGAAGGTATTTTTAGTTTGCTTTTGTTTTCTCACTGCTCTAGTCTGCTAGTGATAGGCAATAAATTGCATTAATTTCCCTATGCTGAGTCTGTTTTGCCCATGAAAATACTTGGTGAGTGATCTCCCTGTCCTTATCTCAACTCTTAGGTAATAGACAGGTAAAACTACCACAGTAGCCCCTGACAGAATCTGCTCTTCTGGGGAGTATATAAGAACCAGAACCTTATGGAAACTGAGCAAACTTAGCAGAGGCTTGCTAGGAAGTTTGCTGCAAGGCAACATGAGTTTAAAAAAAAGCCAAAAAAAAAAAAAAGAAAAAAGAAAAAAAGAAAAAAGTGAGCTTTAGCTCGGATCCAGCTCTTAGATCACTATTTAAAACTTCTCATTGTAAAGCCCAGCCAGCTCAGTTCTTCAATGCTGAATGCATATGAATGTTAAACAAAGATTTGTTAAGAATAAAACCACACTACACAGGTTCAGGATTAGATACTGATCATGCATGTTAGGTTAGATTCTTTTTGAATCTGCTCCCTGAGTCTCCCAGCATTCTCCTCGCTATTTAAAATAAGTGGTGTGCATCAGCAGAACTGCCTCTCCTCCTAATTGCTTCTTTCTTTTCTTCCACCTGAAAAATAAAGTTTTGCATAGAGAAACATGTCTCTGGGTCTTCAAAAATATCAAACAGTTTTCAAAAAGTCAAACAGTTTTTCAGACAACATAACATTTTAGGAGGATACATGGCATTATTGGCATCATCTCTGTCTTGTTTAAGGGAACACAATGACTCCAGACATTCTCAGTAACAACAGACTCGATTTGAATTGTAACAAATTGAGATATCCACTGGGTAGATCATCTCATCCTTTCTGCTAATACAGTATTGCTTTCTCTGTTACTTTACTTGGTGCATAATTCTGTCTTATTTTGATGTTTATCTTGATAGAAAATATCTTTGCCAAATAGGTCTATTGCTAGTAAATACAGCATTGTATTTAGTCCCTATTTTCTTGTGGTTTGTGGGATCCCATTTTCTTTTTCAAAAACATTTATATTTCACAAGGCCACCTCCACTAAATGACGGGAAAGGGAAAGGGAAAGGGAAAGGGAAAGGGAAAGGGAAAGGGAAAGGGAAAGGGAAAGGGAAAGGGAAAGGGAAAGGGAAAGGGAAAGGGAAAGGGAAAGGGAAAGGGAAAGGGAAAGGGAAAGGGAAAGGGAAAGGGAAAGGGAAAGGGAAAGGGAAAGGGAAAGGGAAAGGGAAAGGGAAAGGGAAAGAAAATAAAAGAAAAGAAAGAAAAAGAAAAAAAAAGAAAAAGAAAAAGAAAAAGAAAAAGAAAAAGAAAAAGAAAAAGAAAAAGAAAAAGAAAAAGAAAAAGAAAAAGAAAAAAAAAGAAAAAGAAAAAGAAAAAGAAAAAGAAAAAGAAAAAGAAAAAGAAAAAGAAAAAGAAAAAGAAAAAGAAAAAGAAAAAGAAAAAGAAAAAGAAAAAGAAAAAGAAAAAGAAAAAGAAAAAGAAAAAGAAAAAGAAAAAGAAAAAGAAAAAGAAAAAAAAAAGAAAAAGAAAAAGAAAAAGAAAAAGAAAAAGAAAAAGAAAAAGAAAAAGAAAAAGAAAAAGAAAAAGAAAAAGAAAAAGAAAAAGAAAAAGAAAAAGAAAAAGAAAAAGAAAAAGAAAAAAAACTCGGGAAACCACCAACAATTTATATATTTTTCAGAACTTGAGACCAATAAGTGTTGGTTTGGCAAATTCAGGCTGCAACTTTTGTCTGAGTCTTTACAAAAACATGCTATGTTCTTGTAAAGACTCAGACATGAATACTAGTCAGATATCATCCTCTAATTATTTTAGAACATTTGGTCCTGAAATAAATTCCAGGCATTCAGAAAAGAATGAAAATGAAAGAACTGAAGAAAATATTTCATCCATATTTTGGGCAAGAGTTGACATTTATTTATAAATAATAAGCAGAAAACTGAGCTGCAAAATTGCTCTTTTTATTCTTGGTTACTTAACTGTTCATGACATAGTAAAGCCATTGTCTCTACAAAATAAAGTTATTTTGTTCTTTTATATTTTTTTTTAGTAATCATGAGTTAATTAAACTTCAATGTTTTGTATAATATAACAGCTGGGTTTGAATCACCCCGGATATAGTTTGCAAAGCCAAAACCAAATTGATCTCCCAGTGTGTGAATAAGATGAAACCAGACTCTTACATGAGAATAATAAGCACCACACATTTGTGATTCACATTTGCAAAATCAAACCAGGAAATAAATTGTGAAAATGCCAAAATAAACCAAGCTCTGTTCAATCTATTTTCTGCCATGTTTTCCTAAAGAAATAATTTTAATGTGATTGTGTTGTCTGGGCAAACATCTATCCCACTGTCTATAATGATTTTTAAAGCCACGGGGCAATTTTAGTCAAGTTTGAGTGAGGGATAAAGGTCACAAAGTCACAAAGTCAAATTTTTACAAATCTTGCAAGATCTATTAACCAGGTATGGGAAAGAAATACAAATTACACTTCCAGTGAGGAGATGGTAAAGGAAACTTGCTCATAATATGTTTTGGTTGATACCAGTCAGCTTGCCAATCATAGTTTTAGGTGAGCCTAAAGGGGAAGAGAGGATAATACAGGAATGTAAACTGATCTGGGGTAGTTTAGTGCCAGTTTAGAAACTTTGTCATATAGAATTCAATAGGAAAACACATTTATTTTGGTCAACTGATTACAGAACAAAATGTTTTTTCCCAAAATCAGCAGCTCACTTAGTCTTTTGTTGCTGTTATTATTTTTCTTCTTCATTTACCCAGGCAGTCAGAGGTGGACATCAGAGTTCAGGATCCTACTTAATAAACACCTGAAATTTCTGTGAACCTTTGTGAATCTTTGATTTAATCAATCGAGAACTGCCTTTAGCATAATATTCTGTGATTCTGTGATTCTGTAATATTACTGTTCTTATTTTCAGTACTTCCAATAACAGAAAATCGAGATTCTAATGCTAAGCATGTGAGAAAGGTTGTTTTGTTTGGTTTTGTTTGGTTTGGTTTGGTTTTACTTTTACAATGTATAGCTGGTGTTAGACAAAAATGCATGCCTAATCAAAACTTTGCTTATAGTGATCCTACAAATACTAAATTGATGTTCATTCTATTTGTAGTCTTGAATCACCATTTGCATTTAGCCTTTTTACTGATTTGACCTGACTAATAATTATATTAAAGATATAACAAACAGTAGCTGAGACTACTAAAAAGTAAAGTAGCTGCCACACAGCTCCAGACTGAACCATTACTGCAGTGACTGTTGAGCACATTCAAAGGCTTTTGGGACATGATCTGCAGAAGGACTTATGCACCTTACTACCACTTTAGAACATAACCCCAGATTTTAGGTCTAAAGGCCACTGCTCAGATGCTACTTAACCTTGGAAGGAGTTTAAATTTTTCAGCTGTTTAATTTTAGACCCAGAGCTAAAACGACATGATGCCTTCAGTGGATTTATATTTGTTTACACCCACTGAGGGCATACCTCAAAGTTTAATGACTCATTACAAGTTCAGAGTACCCATGACACAAGGATACATTTTAGGTTTTAAAATTATTTATCATGCTTTGTTTTTTTTAAGTAACTGATCACTGTTTTGAAACTATAGCATTAATTGTTTTCATCCTTTTCATTTATGTGACAATTTGTGTTATTGATCCTGGCTTAGTGTTACAGTAATTTCTTCAGTGATTTGTTAGATTACGTGCCCTGATGGTTGTCTATACCAGTGATTATTGTTAACACAGCCTTTTTCCCTTCTGTTCATTTCACAGTACAATGATTACAGTTATTATCATTACTATAATTATTGTTATGAGTGTCAGATTGGTTAACAGGTTCTATAAACACAAAGGTGTTTTTTTAATATTTGTCAAATGAAGTAATATAAAATCACACTTGTTTTCTATTCAAACTATTCTTACATTCCAATAGCTGTACATTTATTCATTCTCTTAAAGGAAAAACAACAACAAAAAAAAAAACAACTTCCTACGCATTGATGAGCCTATTTAGCTAAAGCTTTGGCTTTTAGCTGCTGTAAAGAGAAACATTTAGCAGTACATATGTTTGTTCTGAATAAAGTAAGTACATTTGGATAGTGTAGGATATGGAGATTTGCTGAATGGCAGGGCGTTACAATGACTACCACCAGCTGGTAAGCTCCAGCCTAAGAAAAGTAAATAGGAAGCCTATCAAAAAACTCTAGGTTTAATGTTAGGTATATATCCCATCTCCTTTTCTGGCCAAAAGCAGCTCTCAGGCTGCCTGCATACAGTATCCTCATGTTCAACCAGTGTGTCTACATGGGTGGTTGCGGTCTTGCAGGGCAAATGCTAGGAACATGTAGGACTACATGTCTGAGTGCATCCACAGATTCGGTCCTTGGACATGCCTCCTGGGACATGTTATCCATCCTATGGGTCAGTAGACAGGTGGCTGTCACCACATCATAAAATCATAGCATCATAGAATCATTAAGGTTGGAAAAGACCTCTAAGGTCATCTAGTCCAACTGTCCACCTACCACCAGTATTGCCAACTAAGACACGTCCCTAAATACCCCATCTACCCTTTCCTTAAACACCCTTCACTCAGAGCAGCTTTTGGTGGTAGCCCATCAGCAGCTGCAGAGCCAGAGCCATTGTGATGATGCAAAAAGTAGAATGGGTACAGTTACACCCTGGTTATAGATAGTTTTCCCCACCTAATGCATTGAAATTATTCATATAATAATAAAACATTATTTTACCTCAAATAAAAAATAATCATTGGTGATTACAGTGAGGATGGTGAGGATGGGAGTACAGACTAGGCTACTTAAGGTAATGTTTTGCTGTAGTCTGGTGCTGACCAGGACCAAGAAATTTCAATCCAAAGAAACCAAGGAAACTTTTTTATTCCTAATTTTTTTTTATTTTTTTTAAGGTTGTAACTTTATTAATAAAAACATCGCTGGAGATTTTTAATGCTTTCACTTTGTCTGTTGACCTTTCCCCTAGCCATGAGAATTATGATTCATCTGCAATACATTTTCATCATTTTATTCCAAGCTTTCAAGTCTGCAAGAAATTTAATAAACTACTTTGTGTGTGTTTATACTTTAAAATGTGCTTAAGTAAAAATGACATCCATGTAATTTAGGTATCTAATAACTTCTTCACTGCATTGACCCTGAAGGTCAAAAAAACACCAATGGTAGTTGGACCTATTGCATTCTGATTCAATTTGAGTTTTAAGGTTGTGTACAGATCAGGTTTTGCTTTATCTGATCCAGCTCACCTACTATCCCTGCTTAAGATACAATTACAGTAAGACAGCACTGTGTCTTTACTGATCAAAGGCAGACAGAAGGAAACCAGAGAACTGGGGAACGGAAAGTACAGGAAAGAATAGACTCTTCTTGCTGATACAATTAAATAGAAGACAGTTGTTGAACCATTTAATGTGTCTCACCTCTCTGCATGACAAAGCCATATTGTAAAAAACGTTGTAAAGAGTAGGACTACTTTTCTTCACAGTGCTGCACAATGGTGTGTGTTGAAAATGACATGCACAAGATCCCATCTGTGAACAAATGTTTAATTAGACCTTGAGTTCATGCACAAAGAGCAATAATAAATTAAGTAGAAGGAGAAAGAGTAAAAGAATAGTAGACAAAGCTCATATCTCTGTGGGTTTATATAAAACCAAAGAGAAACAGGAGGCAATATTGGTAGCTTTAGTATTTTTAGTACAAAATATTAATGATGGAATTTCTGGAATAATATACTGGAATTTAATATCCAGCTCCCAAATCTAAACCCAATCCCTTTGATTCTTCTGAACACTCCAGTCTTTCCAAACTGCACTGACAGATGATCCAGATGTTCAATGTGAGCCAGAACTGGATGGCTGGTGCTGCAAAGATCTTCAACAAAGTCATGTTTCATCAAAACTTCAAAACAAACAAAGAAAAACAATGTTTGCAAACAAACCTAGAAAATTATATACTGAAAAATAAGGTTATCCAGAAATAGTTTTTAAAGTTGTTGTTAAACATTCAAACACAAAATATTACCCCAACAATTTCCCTTCCAAGACCATGATGTTAAGTATACTCCTGCCTAGAACCACTATAAC
This sequence comes from Anas acuta, assembly GCF_963932015.1. Classification (NCBI taxonomy): domain Eukaryota; kingdom Metazoa; phylum Chordata; class Aves; order Anseriformes; family Anatidae; genus Anas; species Anas acuta. The sequence goes on along the minus strand of NC_088979.1, from coordinate 184,643,365 downwards.
CACTATCTCAATTTCAGACACAGTCATGTAAGATATAGGACTCCTGGTCCAGCAAATTGGACAAAATGACAATTACTGCAATGCAGCTTTGAAGGCAGTGGGAAGGTTTCTACAGAATATCATGGTTATAGGTAGAGGCAACCAAGGAGAAGTTGTCTTGATGTTCCTAGGACTTACACAGCTTCCTACATTTACAGCCCCCTACTCTTTATACTTAGGAAAGGGTCTGAGGCTCAAGCAATCCCAGCAGAAGTTGTCATTATAAATATCCCTGTAACATCCGGATTTTCTTATATCTCATAATCACTCAGTATCCACTGGCATATCCAAATGTCACCCCCAGCCCATCTACAGTGTAAGCCAGGGTCATATCTCGCAAATGAAGAAGGAAATTTGTTCATCTGCCTAACCACCACTCTATAAAATAAAACCTAGGAAAAAACTCTGATACCCAGTCGCCACACCCTGCAAAGGAACTGAGACCAGTATGGATGTACTTCTACACATGAAGTGTGTGTCATCTCATTTAAATTGTGGTGAGATCCCTCTGATCCTCACCACCCATATTATTTTATTCACTCTGTGGTCAGAAAATGCCAGATTCCAAACCCAAACCACTTTACATACGTGTACTTCTGTGGACAGCTTTTTGTTACAGGAGGGAAAGAAGAGTAAACAGGGAAGATTTTGGTGTTTTTTTTTTGTTTGTTTGTTTAATTCAGTTGTTTTATTATAAACTTATACACAGAACAAGAGCAGAACTCATGGAGCTTGTGGTTGCCCTTTGAGATTTGTGTGTCTTTACTATGTGAAGAGACTAAACAGAAGCTGCTGACTAACACTTGATGCCTGTGATGAAAAGAAAGCTTAAGCCCCAGAGGAATCAGATGGTTGTCTTGGTTGATAAAATAAGGAATCTTTCACAGGTGATGGCAGATGGGCACCTGAACTTGCCGGCCCCTACTACATTCATCTTTTAAGTCTGCTGGCAGCCAGTGTGGCAGGTGCATTGCCACAGAATAGCTAAAATTTGCAATATTTATTGACCTCCCCCAGCTTGAGAATGCTTGGAACAAGATTAATCTAGATCTTTATAAACCAACCCATAAACTTTCAAGTCCGTAAGAAATGTATTGAACTGTGTACATTCCTGAATTTCCCTGCAGTGCTGTGGAGTGGGTGATGCCAGTAAAAAGTACCTGGCATACTAATTATTATGATCCCCCTGCTCTCCAGATGACCACTAGCTTATTCCATGATTTACTTTTTATCACTTTTTTTTAGTCTTTCCAGTCTCAGTTCCTACTCTTTTCTAGCATATTGCAAGGATATATTTCTTATGAATGAAAGATGGAGAGGTTGATGCTGCTTTAAATGTAAAGGAAAAATAAAAAACATTAAAGAGAGTTACAAGCTCCTGTAAGAATTGTTGTCAGAAGCTGTTCTAGAGATCATCCAAGACTTGAAATGAAGCAGAAAGTCCTGTTTTGTACAGGGCCTAGAAATAGAACATTGCCAAGAATCTCTGTTCTGAGAAAAGGTTACTTGCCAATTTGTTGGATCTATGTACACTTTGGTATTGCAATTGGATTTCATGAGCTGGCTGACTTTTTTTCTCAATCACAATGTTTTAAGTGTATTTTTGACTCATATTTCCTGTGCTAAGGAACCATAGGGTAATACTTGTGTGTCTGGAAGAGACAGTGACATATAAGCTAGACATATCTGGGTGATATATTGTGTATGATTTGTGGTCTAAGTCAGAAGGTGGTGAGACTAAGAAAATTAGTTTGACAAACATTATATAGAGAGTAAATAAAAACAACAACTTAGGGGTGAAAAACAAAACAAAACAAAACAAAAAACTTAGAATTGGAATCAGGGCTTAAAACACAAAAGCAAGCTTTATGCAAGACACTGAAACGAAGGCTTTGGACAACAAGACTTGTACATTTATTTACTGTTCCCAAATCACCCAAGTTTTCAGGACACCAATAAGATGGTACACAGCAGTTACCATCTGCCAAGGGCAAATAAAATCTTTTCTAAGACATGAAATTGAAAGGACACTAGTCTGAACCCTGCAGGCACCTTTAATGTGCTCCGCTTCATGAGAGAAAAGTCAGGGAGCACTGTGCAAGCTGGTACTCCAGGGACTTCCCTGGATGTTTAGTCTGAGGATGTGCCCACTGAAAATAGTAGAGCACTAATCCTGTTGCATCTCTTCCTGCAGAAAGGTAACAAGCTAAAACTATGGAGCTTATTAGAGAGACAATTCTGGAGCTCACTTTGAAAAAGGCAGCTGAAGAGTCCATGAGTTTATAACTGGGGATTCTGCCTGAGCTGGGTTCCTGCCAGAGTAATTTAATTCTGAGCCAGTGTACAGGTAAAAAAAGGAACATTCTGAGACTAGAAAGACTTCTGCTGTCCTCCAGTAAATAACACAGTTCTCAGACTGAACTACCACAATTTGTGCTTATTTTACAATTTCACCAGCAGGATGACCAGAGCACTAGATCTTGGATTTCTGGGAAGCAGGAAGGGAGAGAGAGTTGTGGTAGTGTGCAAGGAAAAAAAAAAAAAAAGACTGAATACAAAAGCCACAGAAACAAAAGTAACTTATAACATGAATGAAATCAGTTTCATATTGCAAGGGAAGACTATGAGCTACGGGCATGAAAGTGAGAAACCGCAGGTTTCCCTCAAGAATTACATGTGGAAACTACTAAATTTGATAAATTAGGGAGACAGCAAAATGTGTCTCTGTCCCTGACAGTACAAAACTGATGATACCTTAGAGACAGGAACAGAGAGTGCCTGCTGAGCTCTGTCTTAACACATCTGACCAGATGCAAAAAGGAAATGACAAAAGCTACTGTGGTGGATCAGAGCTAAAGGAAGTCGGAGAACCAAGCAATGAGAGCAGGGGAAGGAGAGGAGTCTAACTGTCTGACCTCGAAGGCAATTTACCAGATCAGAACCTATAAACAGGGTAATTCTGACATAATCACATCTATAAACATATCCTCCCAAGCAGCTGACACACATCTCACTGATGCTTTTATTCACCTCAGACATTGTTCACACAATATAACTTGATACACAGTTGGGTGAGCAGCCTGCCTGCACGTTAGTGTAAAGATACTTGTACAATCAGGGAAGGTGAAGTCTCAGTATTAATTAGGATTAATGGATATGTTGGACATATTTAAATGTGCTTGTGTATTCTTGTAAAGTGTTTTGCTTATTTTTTAACTTTGTGATGATATCTGTGAAGAGCAACATACTCAGTTACCTTGGCATGCAGCACAGTGACCTGTTTAAAAAGCTTTGTTAATCAGAGTATGAGATTCATCCATTCTAAAGCCAAAAGAAACCACAGTAATTTTATAGCCTCATATGATTGCAGAAATGGAAAAAAAAAAAAAAAAAAATGGGGCCAACAAGAGCTGCTTTTGGCCCAGGCCAGAAAAAAACACTTAAGCTTTGTTACTGACCTTACCCTGTCATCTTTCTTATTTTCCATTGACTTATCTTATCCCCTTTTCCAGCTCTCTCACCTCTCATGTAAAAACAAAATAACTCCGCATAAAAGCCACACAGAGGGAACCAACAAGATTGCGAAGGGAGATACTGTGAAATGGCAGTGTAAGTAGTAGGGGATATTAAAGAAGAGAGCTCAAAGGGACTTCAGTTCCTCAGATGAACAACCCCTGCTATTACTGTGTTTCTTCAGTCCTGCGTTCCTTTCCCAAAATGTAGGTGATTGATACTGAGCCTGAGGAAGTATCAATTATGATTTATCTTTTACAATTTAGATAGTAGTAACTAAATACATTTCATTTAACTATTTTCAGAGCTAAGTCTTTTTGCTTGGAAGAATATCCTCATCTTCAGTAAACCTGCTCACACTCAAAGCCTCCCTTAAGACTCTTTCTAACTTAATATTAAGTCCATTTCACCCTTTAGCACACTACTGGCAGAAGCAGAAAAAATGTTTACTACAATTCTAGAAATGGAAGGATGCTGAAACCTAACCTGTGAACAACCTTTCCATCTTCACAGCTAAATGTTACAACTACCCTTTATTTCTTGACAGCCTGCATTCTTGGCTCCCAGGTGTAAATTCTTTGGAAATCTGAGATGCAAAGCTTTCAACTATATGCTGAGAGCTGTAAATATCAGGCACAATTTCCTTTTATTTTAGTGAGTGAATTGGCATGGAAACTTTGCAGTGGACTGTGGGCTTCATACTTAAAACTCTCAAGGTTTCTGGCAGTTCCCTGATGGGTCCTGTCAACTGCTCTTTTCACAGGAAGTGATAATAAAAATTCACTTTCCTGTTCAGTGAACCTTGAATGAACTGAGGGAGAACAACCTTAAATCCACTTGCTTCCTCTCACTCCAAATTTCATATGCATGACTGATAGCATGCTACTTAACCCTTTCTATAACTTTGTAAACAGCTGAGATGTGTAACAGTTAAAATGTCTGTATTATTACCTGATCTTGAAATCCATTAGATTTTTCCATGAAATAGGTATAAAAAGCTGCCTTCTTACAAATTTATAAATGATGACCTCTAAGTGAAGTTGGGGAGTTAAAATGTAAAAGGACAAAGCCTTAACTGTTCTAATCAGAATATATTTTTTCTTCCCAGATTTATTTCCTGAGCTTAAAACATTTAAAAGTAATGGCAGAATGAGGTTAATTTCCTGTTTTCTTACTTTTAATATATTTTTCTCTGTAAATATCATACAGAAATATGTCACATTAGTGAGACAAAGACAATAAGAAACCTAAGCATCCTTTTCTGATACGTGATCAGGTATTTTTCAGCAAGGATCATATATTCAGAAAGTTCTCCAGCTGTACAGTACTTCACTGTTATGAAACGATTTTATGAGAACTATTCCCTCAAGGCTAATGCTTTTACTGCTGAGGAAAGATTCCTGAAATCTGTCCTGAAAATGATCACCAAAATGCTTGCAAATAATCAGGCATATATGCTGCTGGTCATGCGTTTTCTCTTGTTTTTCATATTTCTCATTTTCACTGTTGTCAGTTTTCAATGCATTGACCCAAACAGTGTCTATTAAGCTAACTTGTCCTTCTCACGGCTGACCTTAGATATGTCTGCAAGGAAAAGCAAAGAACTTATTGAAACTGGTGTCATTATTGAGTGTTTTTTAGCTTGAATTATGAGTCTCAGTAACAACTCTGGGAATATTTAGCTTCAGTGCGTGTCCAGCCTTCCTGGAAGGTGAATGATTTCAGTAAATAGCATCAGGCAGCTGTTGTGCCCTCTTTTCTATCAGCTGCATCCCCCCTACGTCGAACAGTCTGTTTCTTAGCCTTACCATCTTTTCCTAATGTTAGATTCATGGGGGGAATTCCAATAATTATCTGCTTGAGGGTAGGAAGGCTCTGCAAGAGGATCTGGATAGGCTGCACCAATGGGCTGAGGTCAACTGCATGAAGTTCAACAAGGCCAAGTGCCGGGTCCTGCACCTGGGGTGCGATAACCCCAAGCAGAGCTACAGGCTGGGAGATGAGTGGTTGGAGAGCTGCCAGGCAGAGAAGGACCTGGGAGTGATGGTGGACAGTCGGCTGAATATGAGCCAGCAGTGTGCTCAGGTGGCCAAGAAGGCCAACAGCATCCTGGCTTGTATCAGAAACAGTGTGACCAGCAGGGCTAGGGAAGTGATTGTCCCCCTGTACTTGTCTCTGGTGAGGCCACACCTCGAGTACTGTGTTCAGTTTTGGGCCCCTCGCTACAAGAAGGACATCGAGGTGCTCAAGTGAGTCCAGAGAAGAGCAACGAAGCTGGTGAGGGGTCTGGAGAACAAATCTTACGAGGAGCGGCTGAGGGAGCTGGGTTTGTTCAACCTGGAGAAGAGGAGTCTCAGGGGCGACCTTATCGCTCTCTACAGGTACATTAAAGGAGGCTGTAGTGAGGTGGGGGTTGGTCTGTTCTCCCACATGCCTTGTGACAGGACAAGTGGGAATGGGCTAAACTTGCACCAGGGGAGTTTTAGGTTGATTAGGAAGAACTTCTTTACCGAAAGGGTTGTTAGACATTGGAATGGGCTGCCCAGGGAAGTGGTGGAGTTACCATCCCTGGAGGTCTTTAAAAGACATTTAGATGTTGAATTTAGTGATATGGTTTAGTGGAGGACTTGTTAGTGTTAGGTCAGAGGTCGGACTCGATGATCTTGAGGTCTCTTCCAACCTAGACAATTCTGTGATTCTGTGATAAAGAGAGAGAGGGAGAGATAGAGAGTTAGACAAAATAGGTAGAGAAATTAGATAGATTAGATAGATAGATAGATAGATAGATAAACATTCTAGCTGCCTATCCACCAATATCTGAGCCAAGTAATAAACAGGAGAGAAAGTAGAATTGCTCACTCATGGATGTAAATTCAAGACAATACTACTTAATCCTGTTGCAAAGTTTTGCATGACTAAAAAGTTAGAAACATTTGTTTTAACTATTTAGAAAACATCAGATAGCAAAAGGAGAAAAGAAAATGAGAAGGTATTACCTGTCACTGGCAATTTACAGGCCTGTGTTCAAACAGGTAAATGGGCTCAAAGTTAGTGTTTCCTCCAACAATTTAAGTGGGTAAACTACATCCTTATATGCTTATATAAGGATATCTTTATATGCTCATATAAGGATATCTTTACAGCATATGTAAAGAGGAAAAATAAATATATATACACCATTAAAAAAATAGAATGTCAGAGAGATACCTTGTGTTTGCTACCTGAAACATTGCTGCCTAGACTATTCCTGAAAAGTCTACAAGGAATATTGCTACTTTTATGTGAAACTCATTGTGGTAAATGAATGGGAGCTGCTTGAAAATCTGAAGCATACAGCCTGAATAAGCAAAACTGATCACAACTTGAGCAGGCTGAAATCTTGATCCATATTTAGATACTTATCCTTTGAAAAGAGGCAGTTTCAAAAAAAAAAATGAAAATAGTTGATCAAGACCAACTGGAAAAAAGGAGTAGACACAGAAAGGAGTAGTAACAACCTGACCCAGAGGTGCAGCAGAAGCCTCAGGCCTCAGTGAAGGCCTTTGTTCAGAGGACAGAACAAGAGTCAGTGAAGGGAAGGTCAAGTAAGATGCAATCAATAGAAATAAGATACAAATATCTAATATGAAGAATTTACCATTAGATGTGTTTAATTTTTCTCTGCTGGAATTTTAAAAATCAAGATTGCCTACAAATCCAAACGACATTTTGTAGATAATCCATAGGTACTATTCTTGAAGGCAGATGCAGTAGAAAATCTATGGTCTCATACAGGAAGCACAACTAAATCATTAAATGGTTTCTTATGACATTAAAGTCTGAGAAAGTGCAAACCACAGAACCTTCAAAACTCTTCTCCAATCCCATACCACCAATACAGTGAGAAAAGTTTGTGCTTGTTCACACTTTCATGAAGTAGCCCACTTATGGATTAAACATCACTGCTATAACCCTCCTTGTCCAAGTGTAGCGTCTGCATTCAGATTTTGCAATGATATTCAATGGCATTGGTACAGTTTTGTTTGCGCTACTGTCTCTATTTATACTAACTCCCAAGCCAACTTCAGTTCAGATGCAGAGACATTCAAGCCATGAGCAGCCAGTTTTTCCAGTAGAATGTGGTGGGAAACTATGTCAAAAGCCTTGCTGAAATCTAGGTATATCAATCTAATCATCTTCCTATAAGGATACAGTTGAAAATACCCAAAAGTGAAAAACTAACTAAACTTACACTCAGTTTTGCATTCCTTTTTATAGAAATTCCATACTGACAATTGATTGAGATTCTTTTCTCTTGGGAAAAAAAAAAAAAAAATAAATATATATATATATATATATATACATATATATTTATATAACAATCAGCTGCACTGAGTGAACAGTTTATACTTTCAAATACTGTCTCTCCAGAAAGACAGTATCTTCCACTGGTTTTGTTTTCCATTTGATGGTATGGTTCTTTCTTCATGTTAAACCATGTTGTGATGGAGCAAGACCTTGTATTTTGTCTTTACACAATGTGACTATCCCCATTGACTTCAAGTGGCCTTGTGACTTCAAGCTGTCACAAACATGTCATCACAATGTCAGTCAGACCTTTAAACAGCAACTGTCTGGTCTTGCTACTTCTGCAGAATTCAGTCATTTACATACTGCACTTTTGAACCCACAGATCCCATGCTCTCTGCCAGAGGTTTGAAGAGAGGTAGGGAATGAAATTAAACCATTCTATGTATTGTTAGGGCCCTCTATGAAATTCAGCCTGCTTTCTGCTTCTTCCATTGTACAGTGCTTTAATTAATTTATTAGTAAGCTTAAAGATGGTTAAAATTAGGGACAAGAGGATCAATAGTTTAATAAAGCAGCATGGAAACTGTAGGAAGTACAGATCTGTATTTCTATTCATACATCTCAGACACTTGCCTTTCAAACAGTGCTTACATAGTAGTTTTATAATCCCCTCATTTTTATTGCATGCATAAAAACAAAACAATTGTTATAGCAACATGCTGAGAATGTATTTATAGTGTTTCACACAATAAATAGAGGTTGGAAAACTACAGGGAGAAAATGGACATTAAATTTCCTCAACTGAAGAACAAAAAATGCATGATGATGTAAAAAATTAAATTCAAAATGTTTGCTTGATGCCGCATGTCTCTGAACATAGAATCACCAAAGTGGTTCTATTTTGTACAAAAATAAAGGTAATAAGCATAGCTTAAAAATTGTCCTAAATTTCCAATTTTACTTTTAATATTTACAGCACAATTAAAAAGGTAGGTGTCTGAATTCACATAGTGTGGGGAAAAATCTTTTGTTACAGAAAAACACATTTTTTTTTTTAATATGAAAATCAAAACAGAGAGGCAGGACACTAGTTATTATAAATCATTCTGAGACTACTTAATATCATTGTGAATCATTATGTAATGAAGCCTGGAAAAAATAAGGGAAAATGTATATTTATGTTAATTCACATATCAGTGTTTAGAGCAAATGAAAATAATAATAATAATAATTTTAACTAATTCAATGGGCAACTGGAGCATTGTAAACTGGTGGCTACAAATTAGTTTCTTAGATTAAACCATCTACTAGATGAATTCTGTTTCTCTTTGGCTAGATGACAGCAGAAAACAAACAAACAAACAAAAAAACTATCTTGCAACACATGCATGTCAAATGGGTATTAGCAGGTAATCTGATTGGGTGGAATCAGTACATCTTTTAGACAAAGATTTTATCTTGTTCAAGTCTGGAAAAGATTTCAAAAACATGCCTGCCTAATTAGAAAATGCATTCAGTAAAATGTGGATGCTTTGAAATAGGGATAGATAGTTTGGACATGAATTAACATGAATTATGATTCTAGGGTTTTACATTTTGAAACCCACACCTTCTTCTTAGAAAACTGGCCAAAACAAACACAAAATAATGTACTATGCTGTTAAGTTTGAATAATGAATGAGGATATTGCCCAAGATGTTTATATGATCTGAAAGATTTAAAGCATACAGATTAATAGAAAGACTTGGACTTGTTTCTTGGTGCTTCACAGCTGAACACAAACCTCTGTAGTTTGCATCCAGGCATGGTGGTTCACCCCAGTTAACTCAACCACTCCTCATAGGTCTTCACCAACTTTGTTATTCTTGTCTTGTCTCGTTTTGTCTCATCTCGTCTCCTCTCTTCCCCTCTCCTCTCCTTTTTTCATGCTTGAGCAACTTAATATCTTTCTTGTAGTGAGGAGTCCAAAACTGAACACTCAAGGTGTGCTCTCACCAGTGCCATATGCAAGAAAACAACCAATTCCTTAGTGATGCAGGCCACACTTTTTCTGATGCAGGCCAGGATGCCACTGGCCTTCTTGGCCACCTGAGCATACTGCTGGCTCATGTTCAGCCAGTTCTCAAAAAGCACACACAAGTCCTTTTCCACTGGACAACTTTCCAGACACTCTTCTCTAAGCCTATACTACTGCAATTATGTCCCAAATGCAGCACCCAACAATTAGCTGGTGATAAACTGAATGTCTTGTGTCTGGATGTGGCCCATTAGTCCAGCCTATACAGATCCCTCTGCAGATCCTTCCTGCCCTCAAGCAGATCAACACTCCCACCTGACTTGCCATCATTTGCAAACTTACTCAAGGTGTTCTTGATCCCTTCATCCAGACCATTGATAAAAATATTAGAAAAACTGACCTCAAGACTGAGCCCTGCAAATGCCACTGGTTCAGCTGCCAGAAGTTTCATTCACTATGATGTTTTGATCCTGGCCATCCAGCCAGTTTGTCACCCACCAAAACTGTACACCTGTCTAAGTCACGAGCCTCCATTTTCTCCAGGAGAATACTATGGGAAAGTGTCAAACACTTTGTTAAAATCCTAATAAAAAACATCATAATCCTTCCTCATGTACTAAGCATTCTTGTCATAGAAGGAGATAAGGTTAGTTAGGCAGGACCTGCCTTTCATAAACCTATGCTGGCTGCTTCTGACCACTTCATTGTCCTCTGTGTGCTCTGTGATGGCACTCAAGATGATCTGCTCTGTAACCTTCCCCTGTACCAAGGTTAGACTGACAGATTTGCCACATTTCTGGTTGATAACTGACTTTCATTAAAAAATGCAGTGCTCTAACATTGCCAGTTTCACAATACTCACTCCTGAAATATTTCCCAGTTGCATCCTGGTCCAGCTGTTCCTGTGCATGCTTTCCCACCACCTCCAGGAACAAATGGGCTGACCCATCTCTTTGTGGGACTGCACCATTACCAAATTTATCTGGCTTGAAACTAATTTTTTTTAATATTATTTTCCCTTATTAATATTTTTGACCTGAGTTCATTCACTGTTTCATCTGAGAGCCTCATGAATACTTGAAAATGCACATCTGAAGGGATGAAGGGGTTGGGAATGCTTTAAACTGTTATTGTCACTGAAGCTGACATACTGTGAAGCTACAGCTTGAGGAGAGGAACACGTGGTATTTTGCCATATTAAACCAATATATCACTACATTAACAATTTTGTATCTCCAACAGTACTATATTTTTGGTCATTCTGGTCAATGGGAATTGGATTTACTCTGCCCACAGAAAATATTTGGTAATAATCTGCAAAAGAAGAACAACAAAAATCTTTTTTAAAAACATTAACTGAGATGTATTGAGGATCTTTTCTTACAAGGCAAATAAAACATTTCATAAAAATTCTATTTTTTTCTCAGTGTATCTTTTTAAAACTTCTATTTCTAATCACCTGTATTTGACTGAAAAGATCATTCATCCCATGTTTCTTTATAATCGCTGAGGATCAACAAAAGTACTGGGCATTCTCAGAAGTAAACACGTGTTTAATGCTAATTTAATGCAAAAAATAAAAATAAAAATCTTAATATAAGGTAAATAATAAACAATCTATAAGATATCAGCAAGATGCATGTTGAACTCAATAGGAATCATGTATGGACAGATCTCAGTATAGGATCCTTATTTAATGATGGTCAGTTCCTCATGTTGTTCAGCACTTCCAAGACTGATCATGAATTAAACACAATATTGATTTTAACATATCTTGCAAGCCTATCAAAATAACATAAATAATTAGTGGACTAAGCCAATCACACAAAGTTCTGTTGCTCAGTAAATTCACATTTAAACAGAGCCAAATGCAAATATATTTACAAAATGAAGAATTATATCCTGAAAAGCTGATTTTCAGCTGGGTAATGATAGATGAGCAATTTGACACGCATTCTCAGTGGTTTACATAACATTCTTCTGCCATGGAAAAAAAAAAAAAAAAAAAAGGCATAATTATAAGTCTGCATAGTCAGTTGAGGCTAGCACTGGAACGTGGCATGACATTTTCTTATTGCTAGGTTTTTTAAATGACATTGACAAATCATGCAGAAAACAAATCATAAAGCTATTTAAAGTTGGAAGGAAATACCTCACTGTGAAGACTGTAACAAGTCCATCTGTTTGTTTTATCAAAAAGAAGACTGAAAGGTCTGATTGCATCGTATGAAACCTTGTGGAGAAATATGTGTATACTGAAGAGAATCTGATCCAGTAGAGAAAAACTGAAACCAGATAAATTCAAATGGGAAGAGAGGAGCTCTCCTCTAACATTGATGGTAATAAGTCAATGAAGGAAATGACTGAGGGAAAAGATGCATTCTATAACTATTGATGTCTCTGGGTGATGTTTAACCCAAAAACAAGATATGGTTTAGCAGCACTCCTGATTTATCCCAGTGGATGCCCAGCTGGGTAGATTCTTTCCACCTGTCATATCAAGGTAAAACAGATGATCTAGTGTCTCCTCTTTGCTTTAAATTGTAAAAATACCTGTTTTCAGTTCCTGGAAGTGCTTTTACATACCATCACACAAGCACAAGAAAATCTGTTGTCCAGTGGTAACAGAACTGTTATTCTTAACATTGTTTTCAGTCTTATTCTTAACAAGATGCAAGTCTTAAATCATTTCTCTATAAGAAACATCTGCAGCTTCCTATACTGGAGGTTGGCAATTGCTGGCTGGCAACAGAAAGGCAATTGGCCCTTTCTCAGGCTTATGTTTTCATTATTTTCTCTGATTTAAAAGACCTCTGATATTATACTTAACAGTGATGAAACAATGACCTACCCGTGTCTTCAATAAAACTTTGTGATTTTGAACACTGCCCTGATTGTTTCTAGAACAAGCTCTATGACCTTAGTGAGGGGAGGAAATCTACTCACATGTACATTTATCTCTAATCTGATTCTAATAGTTAAGAGTCTCATAAAGGCAGAATTTCTATAAACTAATTAATTGAATAATTAATAAATAATAATGTATGATTCATATTTGACCATTTAAGTATGATATCCTTTAAATGATATAAATACAGAAATGTGTACTTTAAAAGAGCAAAGATAAGGTAGGGCCGTCAACATTTCTGTTCTTGAAATCTGTTGTCACTGAGACAGCAGCCAAACAGTGTTCAAATTAGCTTCAGAAAGATTTGGGGCCACAACGTGACTCAAGACCTTGGGTATTGCCACTGCTGGATTTAGGCTCCTAGCCTTAGTACTGGAATTCACACTCTACAGAGGTGCTTGTACAAAACATGCCATGAAGGTGGGGGTGGGATAAAAGCTGGGAAAAGGACTGTGACAGCCATTGCAAAGAGCAAAGCAGAGGCCTAAGTCAATCAGTAAGAAATATTTAAGAGCACTGAATCCTGCCCTTCCTCCAGGTTTCTGCATATATATGAGACTGAGCTTTCTGGCTGACTGCCATTTCTGAATACAAGTGTCAAAGCCCTTCTTCAGGCAGGGATGACCAATGGTTTTTCACTGTGACAGCTGTCCAAGGTGGAACTGGTAGAGGTGGCACTGCTCAACTCTCATACTGCAAGATTTTATGCCACTCACTTCTTCAGATGAAATTGTATCACTGAGGAGAGAAAAAAAAAAATGATAATAATAATTAAAGTAGGATTCTACAAGAAGAAAAAAAAAAAAAAAAAAAAAAAAGGATGACACCTTTTAATGCAGAATCTGAGAATCTGACAACTAAGGAAGTCCTCAGTCACGAGGGCTGAAATAGAGGTACATGTATCTTGCTGGCGTGAAGGAACAACTATTTTGGTCAGACACTACAAAAACCTTACATCCATGTCCTTAGACTTCCCAACCTTTACAGCATTAGCCTGAAGGTTGCATATATCTTGAATTTATGTATTATTATTACACCTGTGTCCCAAATAGCCATTCTGTATGTGTACTGCTTAGTTCCAGCTGAATTCTGAACTGTTTCCAAAATCTAGTTACACATCTCCACATTGTTTCAGTACAAATTTAGGCCTTCTGGGTAGCATGCATTAACAGAAAAGATTTCTGACATTCTTGCCTGCCTCATACTGTCAAAAAGGCAAAGTTACATGAGAATGACCAGGACATGCCGAGTGTCATTCACACTTCAAATAAGCATACCACAGAGTGTCTACAATGTCCCCAAGGCCTTCCCTTCCCTCCTTCTTTTTTTCTCCTAGATAGTGATGAGGAAAACAGATTCTGAAAATACCTGGAAGCATGAATTCACACACTGGGAAAAATAAATAAATAAATAAGTAAATAAATTTCATAACCCTTTAAGCAAAATAGATTGACAGTTTACTTGAAAAGAAGCATTTCTAAACACAATGCTTCATTAACCAGCTAAAATGATAGCTTCTTTACACAAATAAAATGGTGTCTCCTTGAGAATTACATTCTAGAAAAATGCTGCCATTGATGTTGTGTAAAAGTGACAAAACACTTTGCTTTGACAGAACTGAGAGAACATTTCATTTTATGTTTCAGAGATTTATACTTATGGATTCATATTTTCAGGGCCAAAAGGCTCCATTAGATGTCTTGCATAACACACAGTTGAATTACAACTCCTTATTCTTGTATAGTTTTCAACATTTTCTGTTCAACCTAACTTTTATCTTTCAGAGAGGCATCAAGGCTTGATATTCAGAAAGATCAGAAAGAAGTGAGAAACGTATTTCTTTTCTTCTTCTTTTTTTTTTTTTTTTTTTTTTTAATTTGGTTTGAGGAAATTTGCAACCAATTTATTATTTTGTACTTCAATCATTTTTACGGATGTTTGGAATATTCAAAATATTTGAAAACAGAACAGATTGCATATTAGCTGAAATAGTTGAATTCTGAATGGCAAGGACAAAAACAGGAAAAGTTATTTGCGTAGTAAAAGTTTGTGCATACGCCTGGATAGAGGCTTTTATTTGAATTTAGCTCTTTATATTGTTTGTTTGTTTGTTTTTTACTCTTTTTTTTTTTTTTTTTGACGTTACACAGATAATGGTAATACATGAACTAGTTTGTTGTCGTGCAGACCCATTTCTGTGGTTGTGAAAATTACCTATCCATATCCCTTCAGATTCCCAATTGCATGTAAACGCTGAACTAGTGCCCTCTTTAGAATTATTTCAAAGTGATCTGAGGGGACGCTGCTACAAATTAGATCTAATTACATAAAGTACATTATAGTTGTGGTTGTAGACACTGAGTTTGTTCTGTCAAATTTTCATCTTTAAACAGGAAATTAACTTATAAAATATAAGCTTATAAGCTTATATTTGCCAAAAGGGCATAAAACTTTATGGGAATAAAATGAGGAAGTGAGCAGAATGGCAACCAGATTAAAACATGCGAAGTAAATCTGGATATTGAAGAAAACTTTACTGAATCTTCTACTGACCAGCAGTTAGAACAGATGTACCCAAAGAATTTTTAGCATTTTTAAATTATGTGAGCAAAAACAATTTGAAGTTTCTGTTTAATTTTTCCTCTAACATTAATCTACTGAGAAGTTCAAATGAGTAATTGATGTGATAATAAAATTCACATTTATTTTTCTGGGACAAAAGTGTTATGCAACTATGGAATGCTAATAATCTGAGAAATGTTTTGGATAACTTCCTTACTGGCTTAATTTGTGGTTTTAAATAGGACAATAAAGGAAAGGTTTAACAATAGCTACTTTAATATGACTTAAATACTGCATGGACCTCATCCAGGATATGGAGTGCAAGGAATTTCTCTGCTGCCCTTCCAGCATGAATAGTACATACATATATAACTGCCTGCCCTTAGGAACCTGCTTTGGCACTGGACTTGATGATCGAGGTCTCTTCCAACCCCTACAATTCTGTGATTCTGTGGTTCTATGATAACTGCGTGGAAATGACTCTAAGCAACCTACAACTTGACTCTAGCACAGTGGATTAGATATTTAGTGTAATACCTAGATTTAAAACAACTTAAAACACACATGAAAACAGTTTTCTATATTCAAGATGTACTTTAAGATGTACCCTATAAAAAAAAAAAAAAAAAAAAACACCTCTGAATAAATAATTAGCTTCAGCAAAAGACGTTATGCTAAGAAAGTACTTGGTGACTTGGTGACTCTGAAGATTTGCAAAGCAAAATTGAGCATTGTAGATATGATCCCAAATTTCTTGTCTAGCAGAATAAAGGTCTTACGAGATTCTTATTTACAAACATATTTTAGGATACATGCAGAAGGAAAAAAAAAAAAATAGTCAACTACAAGGAATTTCCACTTAACTTGTCTTACTATCACAAATTCATTGGAAATCTTTTATGATTTATTCTTCATATTTAACTTCAGCTGAAATCAAAATCAATAAGAAAGACACTGGCAAAACTGTAATTGCAGTTTCTCTGTTGGGGAAACAAGCTTCAGAAGAATCCAATTGTTTTAATAGCTTATGTTAAGGGCTTAAATATTACATGGGTGTGCCTTAAACTACATCTGCCCAGGACAATAGATTGACGTCCAGTTTACAGAACAAGAAAAAGCTCTGCCATTGTTTATATCTAATGTTTTAACAATGGTCTCAATTACTAAGTTTGGAATATGGAAAATATAATCATATGGAAAAGATTAATATTTAACAACATAATATATTTTTATCAAGTATTCATTGTTTTACACAATGCTTGTTTTAATTAGACAATAAAATTAAAGGAAGACAAAAAAACACATAAAGCAAATTTTTTTTGGATAATTTAAATATAGAAGTATATGCATGCACAATCATTGCAGTTGCATGAACAAATCAGATAACTGTATACACAGACACAGTGAATTATGCACATTTGCAGACATAATTATCCTGTCTGTATATCCATTAAGTTAATTGCCTTCATGTACAAATTTGGCATGTAATTGCATCTGCATTTTAAACATGCATACATATGGCTAAATAGTCACAAAATCAAGCTCAAAATCCTTATCCTATCACTTGTGAGAGACATTACTGACTCAATCAAAACACGAATTATTAAAGTGATGGAAAGCACATGGAAGTTCTCTTTACTGTATTCCTAAATCTTTGTAGGTCCTGAAGAAAAATTCCTTACTAACCTTTACGTTTGTGAAGCAGAGAAGTAGGCTTTTCCATTTCCTCCAGACAAATATTATTTTCCATGTCATATAACAGAGACAATTATGGACAGGATTGACCTTATAAGCTCCTGTCTGTCTCCTGCCCTTCCCACTGCAACATGCCTCTTTATTCATCTGTGTGTTACTAGCATCCTCATTTAAGCATCAGCCTTCTGATGGTGCAAGCTGCAAGTGGCCAGTTTACCTCTCTCCTAGGTGGCTATGGTGACCCCTGATTTTCAACTTAAATCAAACCTGCTAATTACTATTTTTCTTACCCTTGTTTTCTTTGAAAATTATGCAAAGGTTAACAAAGGGGATTATGCACTGTTTCTGCATAAATTTAAGGCAATTTTATTACTTTATTTGGCTGAAACAACCTGGACAAGCCTGAGAAGTGGGCCCATGTGAATCTAATGAGGTTCAACAAATAAAAGTGCAAGGTGCTAGACCTGGGTCAGGGTAATCCCAGCCATGAGCACAGACTGGGAGAAGAACTCATTGAGGGCAGCCCTGCAGAGAAGGACTTGGGGGTTCTGGTGGACAAAAAGCTCAACATGAGCCATCAGTGTGCATGTGCAGCCAAGAAGGTCAACTGTGTCCTGGGCTGCATCAACAGAGGAGTGTGGCCAGCAGGCCAAGGGAAATGACTGTCCCACTCTGCCCTTGTGAGGCCCCACTTGGGGGGGGGGGGGGGAGGAGGCAGTGATGGATGGATCTAGGTCTGGGGCCCCCAGCACAAGAAGGATGTGGACCTTTCAGAGCAGGTCCAGATGCTGTCCATGAAGATGATCAGAGGGTTTTAGCACCTCTCTTACCTCTCAACCTTTCTTGGTTGAGAAAGCTAGGGTTGTTCAGTCTGGAGAAGAGAAGGCTCCAGGAAGACCTCATTGAAGCTTTTCAATACTTAAAGGGGACTTATAAAAAAGAGAGCAACGTTTTGTTCAGGCAGATAGTGACAGGACAAGGTAGGATGGTTTAAAACTAAAAGAGGGGAGATTTAGATTAGATATTAGAAGGAAATTCTTCACTCAGATGGTGGTGAGGCACTGGACCAGGTTGCCCAGAGAGGTTATGGATGCCTCATCCCTGGATGTGTTCAAGGCCAATTTGGATGAGGCCTTGGGCAAGCAGGTGTCATTCCTGCTCATGACAAGGAGGTTGGAACAAGATGATATTTAAGGTCCCTTCCAACCCAAACCATTCTATGGTATGATTCTGTGAAACAAGAATGAGATTCTAACCTTCTCTTCCTTTGAGGATTCTGTAGATAACTGAGGAAATACAGATACTTCATCTTTCTGAAAACATTAAGAGATATCCCAAAGACCTACTAACAATTCTATTTAATATGGTAATGTTATTCTTTCTATAGTGTCAGTGTCTGCAAATCTATCACAGGTCAGATTCTCTGTTGTGTAAATGAAAATAACCACCATCATAACAAGCAAAAAACAAACAAAACACACACACACACAAAAAAAAACTAACAGTTTCAGCCTCAAAAAGGCAGTCTGGTTGCATTCCAACTACGCTGGAACAGTTATAAGAACAAATCATTAGTTTTAACAAGTATTTTTCCCCCCATTCTTATTTGTTTTTAATATTGAGTAGATCAGTTTAAACTGCTGCATTAATACATAGTTCAGAAACTGCATTCTCTCATATTATTTCATCTTTTATTACAAAACCAGCATGCAGCATTCTCAAGTGTCCCTGAACAGAGCATTCCCAATATTTATGTATCACATCTTCATTATGTCAGTACTTTCACAGCTTTACTAGATCATAAAGAGGTACTTATAAGCATTGTTCCAAATCCTTTCCTAGAGCTGTTGAATATTCTCACATTCCAGCAAAAAGCACTCTGGCCAGTGTGTTAGTCTGGACTGAATTCACAAATATTCCTAGTTTATGTAAGGGCAACATGTCTGCCATGTTGCCATACTTACTGAATAACAGAACACAAGTGTCACTACAGAGCTGGTGATGAGAATTTCCTTTGTAACTTTTTTATTTTTATATTTACTTCTTTACAAACATATTTACTCAAAAAATCCCACAGTATGTCATGCATTCCTGGTGCATTCATTTCTCTTTTATCAAATATGTTTTGACTACGTTGTTGGTTGGATATAACAAGAAATGAATCATCTCTCCTGTACCATGTAACATACTTTTATACTTCAATTAAAATCACTGCCTACTGAAATGTTGTCATGGAGCTTGCATAACAGAGAGTTGTTTGTTTATTTATTTATTCTAAAAGGTTATTGGCACCTTTCACTGAAAACTCTTAACTGTTCAATACCTGTCTTTACCTACAGAAAGGAATCATAGAATCACAGAACATCAAGTTAGAAGTGTCCCACAAGGATCATTGGGTCCAGCTCCTGGTTTTCTAAAGACTATGTGTCTGAGAGTATTTTCCAATGTTTCTTGAACTCTGGAAGGCTTGGTGCCATGACCACTTCCCTCAAGAACCTGTTCCAGTGCCCAAACACCCTCTCAGTGAAAAACCTTTTTCTGATATCCAGCCTGAACCTCCTCCGTCATAGCTTCAAGCTGTTCCCTCAGGTCCTATCGATGGTCACCAGAGGGAATAGATCAGCGCCTGCCCCTCTGCTTCCCCTTGTGAGGAATTTGTAGACCATAATGAGGTCTCCCCTTAGCCTCTTCTTCTCCATGCTGAACTATCCAAGTGACTTCAGCTGCTTCTCATACGTCTTCCCCTCTAGACCTTTTACCATATTTGTTGCCCTCCTTTGTACACTCTCTAACAGTTTTATATCTTTCATAAACTGTGGTGCCCAAAACTGCACATAGTATTCAAGGCGAGGCCGAACCAGCACGGAGCAGACTGGGACAATCACTTCCCTTGACCAGCTAGCAAGGCTGTTCTTGATGCACCCTAGGATAAAGTTGTTCCTCCTGGTCACCAAGGCACACTGCTGGTTCATAATCAGCTTGGTGTCAATCAAAATCCTCAGATCCCTTTCTGCAGAGCTGATCTCCAGCATCTCATCCCCCAGTCTATATGTATAACCAGGTTTGCCCCTTCCCAGGTGCAGAATTGAGCACTTGATCTTGTTAAACTTCATATTGTTGGTGATTGCCCAGCTCTCTAATTTGTCCTAATCTCTGCAAGGCCTCACCGCCCATGATGGAGTCAACAGCTCCACCCAATTTGGTATCATCTGCAAACTCGCTCAAAAAACTTCATGTCCTTCATCCAAATTATTTATGAAAAACATTGGAGAGGACATGTCCTGAAATGGAGCCCTGTGGAACCTCACTAGTGACAGGTCACTAGCCTAATGTAACCCCATTTACAAGAGCCCTCTGGGCCCGACCTGTCAGCCAATTGTTCACCCATTGTTTTGCCTTTATCTAACTGTATTCTGGTCATTTTGTCCAGAAGGATATTGTGAGAGATAGTATTGAAAGCTTTACTGAAATCCAGAAAGAGTAAATTGACCGGCTTCATTTGGTCAACTAGCTGGGTGATCTTGTCATAAAAGTAAATTAAGTTTGTTAGACAGGACCTTCCCCTAGTGAAGCCCTGTTGGCTGGGACCAGTGACTACTTTGTCCTCTAGATGTTTTTCAGTAACTCCCAGAATAATCTTCTCCATAAATTTACCAGACACTGAATTGAGACTGACAGGCCTGCAATTGCCAGGATCTTCTTTCTTGCCCTTCTTGAAAATTGGGACCATATTTCATAGAATCATAGAATGGCCTGGGTTGAAAAGGACCTTAAAGATCATCTAGTTTCAACCCCCATGCTCTGGGTGGGGTTGCCAACCACTAGAGTAGGCTGCCCAGAGCTGCATCCAGCCTGGCCTTGAATGTCTCCAGGGATGTGGACATTTTATAGCTTCCAGTCAACTGTGACCTCTCAGGATTCCCAGGACCATTGAAAACTATTGAGAGAGGTCCTGCAATGACATCAGCCAGCTCTCTGAGTACTCTAGGTTGAACCTCATCAGGCCCCATGGACATGTGTGTATCCAGGTGGAGTAGTAAATCCCACACAACATACAGTTCACATGCACAGCTCAGAGTCCATGTATTTGTCCAGTCTTAGGACAGCCTTTTTTGAGGCTGCCTGCTTCAATAATTGCTTTGCATGGGTATTGAGGAAACACATCAAAAAGAGCAATATGACCTTGTTTAAAAAGTTTTCATATGAGGTGATTTATCACAAATCAACACTTGTAAATTTTTTTTGCTTTGTTTTGTTTGTTTTTTTCCCCTGTTCAGGTCTCATGATAAAATTGAACATTTGTTTTTTGTAATCCTCTAGCCAGCAGCTATTATACAGAGCACCAGAAAATTGATCTTTGCCTTTTTTACTTCATGGTTTTTCAAATAGTATCCTAACACCTTTTCCAGGTAGTACATGAATCTCTCCCTCACAGAGAAAATTCTGTGATCAGAATGTACTTTTTTGTGAAAATTACTCTATGAGGTGTAGAATATATAGAACTCAAGTGGGAAAACAGGTGGCCAGAACAATGAGCTTTTCATGAAGGTTTTTCTTTGGAAGATACTGAAAAAAGTAAACATGTATCCCAATCAATTTTATATTGTAAATTAGCTGTTTGCTCTGCAAGGCAATAGTAGTTTCAGGTTTTTCTCCTTCTGTAATCATTTCTCACTTATACAAAATGTAGAGAGGAAGAGATGAATGAATACTTTGGGATCCCCAGGCTGATTTCTGGAAATCTGAAACATTTTTAAACCTGTATATTGTTTCCACGTGTGACTCTCACATGTGTACGTGTGTATATAGATATATATATATGTAATATTTATAAGTACACAGATAGGTTTTAGTATGTCTGTCTTGAAATATAAAATGTTTAAATATTTGAACAATCTATAATGTTATTTTTCAGTAAATATTACAGTATAAGAAATAATAAAAACAGAATCAGTCAAAACTACATGAAGGGGATTAGGAATAGAGGGAAAAAGAGAAGTATGAAGATAAAACTAATTTTAAAAGCCTTGCATTTATCAGCATTTCAGTAGTATCATGGCTCTGATTTGTTATTTTGCCAGCTCATAAAGAACAAGAGAGTGCCCAAGGGACAGTCTGCGTACACTATGATCAACACTCTTTCTTTGCTGTTCTTTTTGAAACACTGAATCAAACTAGGGACAAAGGCTGGAGATTTTTAATAGAGGAAACAAATGATTAAGCATTTACAATAAAAGCCAAGATGTGATTTGAAGACAATACCAGATTGACAGCAGACTAATAATGCCTGTGAAACTAAGTATTTTTACTGATTGTTAAAGTGCAAAATAATTCTGTTATAAATGAAGTCTCAACTCAACCCGAATTTAGTAACATTTATACTTATATAAAAAGTATAAAAGGTATAAAAGCTATAAAACATATAAAAGGCAAGTAAACAGCACTGGGTGTGCAGGGAGACTATGCTCCACCAACACGCACACACGAACATCAAACATTCTAAATATATAGAACATCGCTTTTACATACTAAACGTGAGTATGCTTATACAATCAGAAAAGGTCCTTTAAGTTCCATGACTTACTAAACTCCAATACGCTTACACATATGTACAATCAGAAAAGGTAACAAACAATCTTTTAAGTTCCATGACTTAACAGTCTTCATTTTCCATTCCTTTTCTTGACTACTAACAAGTCTCCATTTTCCATTCCTTTTGAACAATATGTCTCGCTTTAAGTTGTCAAGCAACTCGGCCTTCTGCCCTTATGTATCCTGTTCTTCCCAGATCAAAGAAAAGCATATCCATCCCTTTTCAAGGCCAATTGGCCTGGGTCAAAAGGCACATCTGGGTCAGCAGGGGGCGTAACAGCAAAAGCCTTCGACGGCTGTAGCAGCAGAGGGGATGATGGCGTAGCAGTCGCATCAGCAAAGGAGCCCGCAGCTCCCTCACTGTGTGGCAAAACCACATGTTTCTGACTCTGGTCCCACACGCTCTTTTTGAGGCTCTTTAAGGCCTCAGAGATTGCTCACCAGGTGCTGAGCAATCCCACTGCAACCGTGTCGTTTTTAGTTGCAGAGTCCCACACCTTGACCTCAATTTGGTCCCATGTTTCAGGATCATAAACTGTCTGATTGTTAAGAAGGAGGATAAACTGTAAGGTTACCAGGACAGTCTTTGTTCCTAAGAATGTATGATTCCCCATAATGCGCAACTGCTTACCAGCGAGGGGCAGTTGTGTGCATGGGTCAGCTTCTCTCAGCTCGAACTTCTTCCCAGCTCCAGTGTGCCCATTTCCAGCAACTTTCTGTATGAGCTTCTCTGAGCAGTTTGCTGAGTCTGGCCACACCTGTCTTCATGAGGCGATCAATGTGCCTTTTCCCATCCTGGTCTCTGTTCTGCTAGCCTGTTCCTTTTCATTCCTTCTTTCTGCTTCTTCATTGATGACATAGCTTCATCATATCGTGTTGCCTTTTTTTTTTTTTTTTTTATCTTGAAGGCAGGCTCCCGTCTTATACTCTTCTCTTCACAGCAGTTCTTTTCAAAACAACTTTTCATTGGTCAAACAACTTTGCAAATAACAGCAACAGCAAACACCCAGAAACTTCCATACCTTAACGGCTGGAGAACAAGCAACCTATGGAGTGGTAATGATCCGACTGCTACGCCATCGGCCCCTCTGCTGCTACAGCCATTGAAGGCTTTTGCTGTTACGCCCCCTGCTGACCTGGACATGCCTTTTGACCCAGGCCCCATTGGCCTTGAAAAGGGATGGATATGCTTTTCTTTGATCTGGGAAGAACAGGATACATAAGGCCCAAAGACCGAGTTGCTTGACAACTTAAAGCAAGACATATTGTTCAAAAGGAATGGAAAATGGAGACTTGTTAGTAGTCAAGAAAAGGAATGGAAAATGGAGACTTTTAAGTCATGGAACTGATTTTCTGATTGTACAAATGTGTAGGCATACCCGGGTTTAGTATGTAAAAGCAATGTTCTATATATTTAGTATGTTTGATGTTTGTGTGTGCGTGTTGGTGGAGCGTGGACTCCCCGCACACCCAGTGCTGTTTACTTGTCTTTTATACCTTTATAAATATTACTAAATTCAGATTGAGTTGAGACTTCATTTATAACATTGTACTATGTTTGTTATTTTCCAGTCGGATTTGCTTGTGCTACTATATTGCATGTTAACTCTTTCAGTGTTCTGGGATAACCAGCAATAAAACGTCAGTATAAAATATGGAGTTGAAACGCCATAGGCTCATAGTCCATCCCTTTTTAGCAAGGTATTAAAATAGGTGATTATATGTCTTTTTAGCTGACTTATTTCTAAGCTTTAATTCAAACACATCCTTAAACTGAATAAAGATGGATTCAATTTCTATACAGAAATAGTATTGTAACTGCTAATCCACACTACAGACAACAGAGGTTAAGAATTACCTGCTGCTTAATGCACACTGTTCTGTGTTTGTCTATTATGTAGCTTCATTCCTTGTATTTTTCAAGATGAATATGACTGCATGTTTCTTGTCTGAAGTGAAAGGATTACTGAGACAGTACTTCAGGTAATGTAGATAAACGTAAGGCTCTAACCATCAGCTACCCTGGAGCCAGTAAAAAAGAAATAGCTTATGAAAGCTGATTTGCTATACAGTCTGTTAACCCTTAACATGTAAATTAATCTCAGAATCATTGGTCCAACAGAGACCAGAAAAAAAAAAAATATATATATATATATATATAAAACTAAGCATTTGTGGATATCAACAGTGATGTGTATATGATGAGTATGTTGTTCTTTTATCACAAAGGCGAAAAGCTAATCCTACAGGAGAAAAAAAAATCTCCATTAACAACCCACTTCACACTTCATTTAGCAGCGAGCATCAACAGACAGTGGTTATAATGGAACTCACAGTAACCTTTCTTGCTTTCTGTCACATTGAGAGGAGAAAAAAAGAAGGGAAGGGAAGAAAAGAAATTGGCAGAATGCATAAATACATGTGAAAAAGAATGCCATCCTACAGATCTTTGCAACTGCACCCTTCCAGAGCCTTAAATTGCAAGCAGTATTACATATTACTCACAGCAAAACCTGGAGAATATCTAAAAAGCCTCAGCCAAAGCCGAGTTTCTTCAGAATTTATTTTATAACTGAAAAGGCTGCCTGAGGGTGCCCTCAAATAAACTCCTTATGTGTGGGCTCAAAACAAACCTGACGCTGTTGTATTTATAGATGGTTTCTGGAATAAGTCTAAAGGAGTCTGTGTGTTCTACTGCTTAGAGCCAAAGAGCCTGGAATAGGCTTTCAAAAGGATACCAGGTGTTACTCCCAGTAGTGCCATCGACTGACCTCTTTATACCTCAAGCTGCTCAGCTGTAAAATTGAAGGTTTTTTAAAAATAAAATCAAGAACTCTGAGAAAAAAATCAACAATAGCATGGTTTCAGGCAGGTCATGAAGTCAAGCGATGGTAGTTCTATTCCTGGCTCTGCAACATACTCAGCCGATCCCGGAGTGTGTTATTTAGGGCAAACCCATGCCATGCAGCTAAGCTGAGAACACTAAGCCGGCTCAGAGCAAGCCAGGTTCACAACCAGAAACAGAATAACTGCAGCAGGATACTGTTCCATCTGAGCTAGCTCACTAATTAGCTTTAATTTGGGCTAATTAACCCAAGCATGCAGGCTAGGCTAAATCAGCTGTACTGATTTGTACACACAGGATAGTCTCTTTGAATAGCAATGCCAAGTAGCCTGGAACTACCCAGGATGTCTCTATCACAGCACAGAACAATGTTGTAGGATGCTCCTCAAAGTCATGGGACCTACTAAATGAGCCAAAACCACTTCCTTTTTTTGTCCTTTTTTTTCCCCGTTTTTATTTTTATTGCCTCACTGGAAATTCAAAAGTGTATCTTCAGATATGCTTTACAAAACAGTCGTAGAAATCTCATACAAACTCATTCTTAATACCAAATGATATTTTTTTCCCCATACAGGTGAGATTATCATGATTTGCAAAAGAACAGCTGTTTCAGTTGAAAAATGAATATAGTAAATAAAAGCTAAATAAAAATATATATTTCTAGACGACATGAAAATGATATAGTTTTCTTAAGCCATTGCCAGCAATTGAAAGTTGTAAGGAAGATGGAAATGGGATTGTTTAAACAGGATTTCTATATTCTGCCAAATCTCCAGCAAGACAGAGAAGAAAGCAACAAGATATATGAATACCTTGAAACCAGTGCTGACACTGCAATCCTCCCCTAGTACCCTAAGCTCTGTTCATGTGGACTGGCCTTTGCTTTAAATGGTGTGATTTAAAGGAACCAAAGGTGTGACATAAATTGTGGACAAACACAGCCTTTTGTTCTCTTGCAGTGTTCTTGTGCAAGTCCTAGGAGCAATGAAGAGGCTAATGCCAAAGCTTCCCCAGCAAATCAGTAATTGGGGTGCTCCCTACAGAGCCATCTAAGGCACTCTCATGCAATAGAAGATTACGGGAAGGCAGGGTATAAAGTACTAGCTCTAAGAGTTTGTCCTAATGCTTGTCATAGAAATTAGATTAGTCACAAGACCTTTCTCAATGTTTTAAAATCACCTAATAAGGGATCTTTTCACTTTAGCTCAGATATAAAATCTCTCTCCTCCCCCTCTTCCTCCCTCCCCCTGCTTCACTTTATTTCAATTTGCTAAAAGCAAGGAAAGAGAAAAAAAAAAAAGGAACTTTGTCCATTAGGATGTTTCAGCTGACTGTTGTATAGACATATTTGCTATTAAAAGCATCCATTAATTTCAAGTTGATAGCAAAATATATGCTCCATTATATATGGATATTAGACATCAGCCATTCTTTCTGAGACTATAAAACATTCCTGCATTTCTAATTTTGCTTGGCCAAGAAAATGTATTGGTTTGCAAAATCTTTTGGTGGGACTTACAAATTCTAGTGTTAACATGAAACTCTTGTATTAGGAACAGGAAACAGATTTGTGTTAGAAGCAGTGGGGTTGGAGAAAGACTTGTACTAATATCAGCTCTTAAAAATGAACTTGGGAGAGACATGACTAAAAGTTTACTTGCACAGAGATCGTTTTTTGTTTCAAATTCACATAAATCAAAGAAAAATGAAACCACAGCAAAAATGGGAAAAAGGATAAAAAAAAGAGAAAAAGAAAAAAAAATGTATGGTCTGGAAGAGAAAAAGTGTGGCAAAGGGGAAACATGCTGTACACCCTAAAGCAGTGGACTTTTAAGAGATTTTTATTTTTTTTAAGTTTTCCAAATGGTAGCAGGAAAACCAAATTCTTCATCTCACAAGCATGCAAACATTTCCAGCAAAGACAGTGAGGGAGGGAGGGAGAGAAGGAAGGAAGGAAGGAAGGAAGGAAGGAAGGAAGGAAGGAAGGAAGGAAGGAAGGAAGGAAGGAAGGAAGGAAGGAAGGAAGGAAGGAAGGAAGGAAGGAAGGAAAAGTCAAACCAACCAACTAAAACTGGCTAGCAGGACTATGTCCAAATCCCACAGTGCACCAGAAAAATTAGGAAAGCAATCAGAGACAAACACTTAACTGTTTTAGCGTCCTATCTAAATTGGTTATATCCCTTGTACTAATTAAAACAAAAATTACTTGTGTAAGAACATATCCACTTATGCATATGAGCCATAACGTCTAAGATAGCACTGACCCAGACTAAATCAGGCAAGATAAAACAGTAATTGCAGCATCACAGCCCTATAATAGCCTATTGACATCGTCTCATGCTAACATGCTAACAGTTTAGTTGTTTTTTTGTTTTGTTTTAACAGAATCTGAACTGCTTCATTAATAGGTATAGAAATATTGGGTTATTTAACAGTTAGCTTGAGATGCAGCACCATATTTCACTGCAAGGTAGAAACATGCTTTGATTAGCCTTTGCAAAATCCTCTGTAGTTTTGTGCTTTGCCCAAAAATTGTTCCAGAAAAGGTGAAACCATTAAACTGGTCTGTAAAAGTTGAAAGTATTGGTACATTACTACAATGCAAGATTAACAATTAATCTCTGATGAACACATCCTAACAGGTTCAAAAGGAGAGATGATATTCCAACTGATTGTGCTCAATGGAAATAAAAGAATTTTCCTGGTCCTAATATTGTTTCACATACACACTGCAACTGGGTGTGTTTCCATAAAGGAATTCTTACATGGTGCTGTGCTGCAAGCAGAAAACTTCATGGCACTGAGATCAACATCATTAACTGCATCCACATTGACACACAGCTGTCACAGAGAGCTCAGCATTTGAATTTACATGGAAAAAAAAAAAATCAAGTAGTTGCTTTCACAGTATAAAGCAAAGCAAAGGAACTATTCTAAGCCAGTGCCAAACTATATCATCATTTGGAAAGTGTGTTGAACTGAGCTGAGTTAAAATTTAGAAATGGCACACAGCTTTGGTTTTTGGACTGTTGTCCTTTAGGTAGCAATTACCCATAATAAATTCCAGAAATCATAATGATTTTTTATTCAGTTGAAATGTGAATCAAAATACAGATAGTAATGCCTAGACTTTTTTTTTTTTCAGCTGATTTATACTGTAGTAAAATAATCTAGTGTTTACATTCTATCTATAGTTGTGCTAACATCAGAAACAATATGTGGTACAATTTCACCAAAGTGACTTAATTTCAGGCGTGCTCCAATTTTTGTCCATAGAAATCCTTGTTAAATATAAATATAAGCTTGTCCATATATTTGTATCAAAAGTATTATGCTTTAGTGGAATTAGAGGTTGCTTAAAATGAAAATTTAAAATAAAATAAAATAATAAAATAAAATAATAAATAAAATAAAATAAAATAAAATAAAATAAAATAAAATAAAATAAAATAAAATAAAATAAAATAAAATAAAATAAAATAAATGTTGAAACTCTTTGCTAAGCACATTTTAACAATCCTGAAGATGTGTTAAAAGTTACCCCTTGTAAATATGGCAGGTAGAGCTGGTGCAAATTAAGGGAACACCCCTCCTATGTAGAAAGGGGCTGTTTAGACTACAGAAGAGAAGGCTCCAGGAGGCCCTCATTCTGACCTTTCAGTACTTGACAGGGACTTACCATGGGGAGCATCTCTGCTCAACTGGATAAGGACAGGATGAGGGGGAATGGTTTTAAACTAAAAGAGAGGAGATTTAGATTAGAGGTTAGGAGGAAATTCTTCACTCAGAGGGCATTGAGGCAGTGGAACAGATTGCCCAGAGAGTCTGCGGATGCCCCAAATAGTGCCATTAGTGTTGTTTAACAATGAAGTCTCTCTTCTGCACAGGACTCTTTAGCTCAGGCTCTGCATTGAAGAACTAACTGCAACTGATTACAAAGACATTACATGAACATTTAACACTTTTTAAAATGTCTTTTTCTGTGTTTGTATCCACTGTCTGTAAGGTATCTCCAATTGTTCTGATTATACCCCAGGCTCACAAAAGTCTTAACGTGTTACTAGTCTGTGACATGCTATTGAGATCAGAGACTAGAAACAACAGTATGTGGCTAACATGACTATTCACAACTAGCCAGCAAATTTCTGCCTGCAAACATCAGCAACCATATTTGGGAGAGCTTGTAGACAAGTAGCTTAACATACAAACATTAAGACTAAAATCCAATAATACATAATTAAAGAAAACTACTCTGTGCTCAAATATTTGGGACGTGTAGGAAAGTTATTTGCGGCAGATTTTTATTTTACCTCCTACAAATTAGCTTTGTACGTACTTATCAAAAAGCTATAGGTAAAAGAATTAAAAATGAACTTAGTTTGCTTTGTCAGTTACTGCTTGATCCAGAAATGATTGATGTTAAAGGAAGAATTGTGCTGACTTCGTGGGCTTTACATCACTGCTCTGGTGATGAAGTTAGTACTGAAGATCCATAAGAAATGGAGATGTTGTCATGCGCTTTTTAGAACTCAAGGTTTGAAAAATGAAATAAAAAGCCTTTCAGGCTGAAGGAGCAATGTTCTTCAAAGTCTGTAAAATGAAATTCAAAATTTGAGTATATACGAAAACAAGTGATCCTATCCTTTTGAAAGAAGAGTGTTCCTATTTAATCTATGAATTACAAATGCAAGAGCATCTGATCCACAAAGCCATGTTGTTGTTGTATTCTTTATTAAATTCAGGAGCTTAACAAACTTATCACAACATGTTCTCCTCTTATCTCTTCCTGTCCTCCTTTTCCTCTTACGTATTTTTCTGAAGAAAATATTAAAGGAATAGAATACTCATAACTTGGCTGAACATGACTAAGGAGTCTTTGGTTAAATCTTTTATCAAGTGCCCAAAGAAGATATCAAACAAGCAAGAAGTCGAGCTGTTCATTGTGATGAAGGATTAGTAAAATGAAATTGACTTAATATGATTGTTTGCTTTGATAAATGGCTAGTTCTGTAGCTGAGGAGACAATGGTAGATGTTAGCAACTCAACAGCAAGTTTTTAGATATGGTCTCCCATAGTATTCTCTCATCCAAGCTGGGATACTATGCTTTGGGTAGATGGCCTACAGAATACCTCTTTAGTGGGTCAACCTGCAGATCATTGCAGATCAAAGAGTAGTGGCTGATGTTTCATGCGTGGAGGCAGGTTACAAGAGGAATTCTTTGGGTGTCTATACTGATAATGCCCTAGTGTAGCACCTTTATCACTTGTCTGAAAGAGATGGAATTCACTCTCACTATGTCTGTGGATGACATCAAAGTCAGAGGTGTGAACAATGTGTTCCATGGCTAACTGGGTCACTGTTCAGACTAGACAAATGAGACAGCAGGAACCTTAGGAAGTTCATCAGGGACATATTCAGAGTCCTGCACATGGGATGGGCTAATGCACTGCAACTGTACAAGTTGAGACCAACTGGTTGAGGAGGATCTCTGCTGAGAAGGACCTGGGGGCCTTGGCAGACAGTTGTCAGGGCCCTGGGCACACTTCCCAGTCCTCTGGGGGTTTGGCTGCCTAAGCTGGCTACATTTGAGACCAGATGGCTGAGCAGAGTAGTTAAGGAGAAAGAACTGTAGGAAGTCTCAGCAAGGGCTTCTCCCCTCCTGCCCTTGGGAGCTGCTTCCAGGCAGGGCTCTCTGCATTGGTCCTTGCCTGAGCAAGATGGCCCCAGCCACCTTGCAGTCCTGCCTGTGCCTATCTGAGCCCCACTGATCCTGACCTGACAGACAATCTAGCCAAGTCCTGACTGAATTCCCAGCCTGACCTAGGACCTATTTTTTCGCCATGGACCTGCCTAGCCACCACCAAGCTTTCTCTGATGCTGGCTGGGTACTGTCTCCAAACCTGCCCTGCTCAGGTCCTGTGGGACAGAATCAGACTAGTGAGATCTGAGGATATGAGACAATAGACATAAAATGGAATAGGGAGGTTCTGACCAGACATAAAGACAATTTTTTTCCCCATGAAGACAGTGGAACTTCAGAAGTGTCTTCAGTTTCTCAGAGATCTGCAGGACCAAACTGAGCAGCATTGCCTTCATGATCCTGCTTTGGAGGACATGCTTTGAGGTGGACTGATACCTTCTCAAGTCTCTTCTAACCTTCACAATCATATCCTAAGAGAAAAAGCTCCCTGAAAGTAATGTGCATTTATCTGTAGTTTGGTAAAGGCATAATGCCCAATAAAGTAAAGTACATTGAATGGGACTAGAAATACAATTAGTTTGAATCTCTCTGCCTCTGACAGCTCCACAAGTTTAGAGTGATATGGGTGTTAGGCAGCTCCATAAGGACCTCATTCTTGATTATTCAGATTTTTAAAAAATGTAATGCTTGAACCTGAAACTTAGAAGAAAACTTTAAGAAGAAAGCTCTAGAAGTAAACATTTCCCGTGTGACCTCTCTTACTGTAGTGCATAACATATCAGTACATATAGTCTAGAAATCTATATGCATGTATCTTTTGCACATGCACAGTAAACCCAACACTTTTAGGACATGTTGAACCTCCCGGGCATGCACAGAGCAAACGACTTTGCACATCTGCAGATGGTTTGATGCACATGGAGCTGGTTTGCAATATTTTGAGGAATTCCAGATGTGTGGATTTTGGTTAGAGTGATATGACTTGCTAAGGCCAGAGACAGGAGAAAATCCTGGAAAAATGCATAAAGTCTTTAAAATCCTCATAAAGAAAATCCCAATACCCTCCCCCCAACTCAAAAAAAAAAAAAAAAAAAAAAAAAAAAAAAGTCCAGGAGAACTGAAATATAACATTTTCATATACAATTTAACCAGTGCTTGATTCTTTCTCTTCCAAAATCCAGCAGTGGCACATGTGACATGGCTGCTGAGGAAAGGTCTCTTATTTCTCCTCACATTTACAAAACCTTCCTGATTAAAGGAATTTACAGTTTTCCCCCCACAAGAGGTTAGAGGTTTAGCAGCAGCCTCTGCAATATGGCAGCCTTAGGTCTAAAAAACATCTCAACTGTATCAGTTGTTAGGTACTTGCAGATGTCTATGAAACAGTCTAAAGCCATAATAATGTTTGTACATGTGCCTGACAGCTACATTCTCACCCTATACAGCCCTCACAGGCCACAACTAGAGAGGAATGACTCTCTATCCTTGGCTGACCGAAAGCTAAGAAAAAATGATTAGACCCTGTAAGGCTGGAAACACTTGAGGAACCATGTTTTTTGTGCACATCGATCAGCAGCCCTGAGATCTCTACCCTGTGCCAGCTAGCGACAATGGCACTACTACTTGCTACCTACAATTCTCTCTTTTACTGTTGTAGCATTTATTTCCACTAGTTACTGTGTAGTCACAGCAAACTCAGTTTCAGAAGCCCAATGGCAGCTGCCACTAGTGTTAAGGAGAATAGAACCAACTGGTACTTTGTATGGCTTATTCAGAAACACAGTAAGAAACAAAAAATTGGAAGATTACTTCTACAGCTGTGTTTCTACATATTGAGTCCTGAACAGAGTATAACCTTTTCATCTATGACTAAAAACCACTCTTTTTTTTCATGAAAGTGTAAAAAAAAACAAACTTGGTAATGCCAGAAGGTATTGTTGATGACCATTATGGGACACGTCTTTCTATAAGGGAACACTAATAGAAATGAAAAAGAACTGCTTATCCTCACTAATTTTAGAGGTTTCTTCCTTTTGAGCCAGACAAGGAAAGACAGGAACTGAGGTTGCTCTAATAATCTATTTATTCTGAATTTTTCAGCTTTACATGTGCAACTAATCACAGAAGGAACTCGAGATTTAAAATACAGCTGTTGTCAAAGGGTAAAGGGCATTTTCCTTCCTTCAATACAGGCCGTATTTTCAAGAAAGAAAACTGTGGATACATGCAATTAAAATATATCATTAACTCACAAGGCAAGGGGTTAATTGCCATGAAATATATATATATGTAGATAGAATTTGCTGCAGGCTCTGTGTCATTTTGCACATATGGTACTTACAGGTTGTTTTTGTTTTTAATGTGAGCACTTTGATAAGTAACCTGTGTGGCTGGTTCAGCTACTGTATGTATCAAACCTGACATACATTCTGCAGTAAAGTCAGCTTTAAAGAAATTATAATCAATCCAATATTTGTTTCCTAGCATATCCCAGAACATTCTAGGAATTTGAGAAAGTGTACTGAATGAACATAAACGCAGGACCTGTATTCCATGTACATATAGCACAGTCAGCTCAAAGATGAGGGTTATAAAATGTTGAAAGCATTCTAAGTATTCTAAGCTTGCTTTTCTTTTTTTTTCTCTCCCTCTCTCCTTTCTCTCTCCCTAATCTACCCCTCCCTCCCTCTCCCTCTCTCTTTTTTTTCCACAATGACCCTTACAGCGGAGAGTTATATTTAACAGTGGATTTCTAACATCTGTTTGCTAAAGAAAATAATGTAGGCAAAGTTGTGGCTGGAGATAGTGCCTAGAAACAGCAAGGCCATAGAAAAGAAGGAAAATGCAAGCTTATGCTGAAGGATCCTTTTGTTTAGCCCTTTTGAGAAAGACCTCAGTGACCTTAGAAAACCTCCAGCTGCAGCCTGCGAAACTGGGTTAAGAGCCTCAGCAGAGGGCTTTGAGAGCCCTCTGCAGGCCACCACCGTGGCCTGTTAGCTCCAGGGAGACAGATCCTTTCCCTCCAGCTCCTCCTGGAAGCCCTGCTCTGCTCATCTTCATCTGCCTTGATGTGTGGATGAAAGACATGTTTTATTTGCCATTTATCACAGTGGGGGTTTCAGTGTGCAACAGTAAGCCATCCCTTTAATGATGCATTCAGCTGGCAGCATTGTTCGGCTTAAATAACTACTTGCCAAAAAAGGAAAAGAATTTGTCCTCTCTCTGGATTTGTTATTTCATTAGGGTTCCTCAGGAGAACTCCAATAAAGGATTTGGGTCTATTAATCACCCTCCACAACCTTCTCAAGTAATTAGTCTTTAAAAATGTTTGCTAGCTCCTTAGTAGTACATAATTTGACGGTGCTCAGTGAATCAGCCGCAGTTCAGCCTCACTAACCTTTGGAGGTTTGGTCTGTCTGAGCTCATCAGTCTGGGCCCCCAATTGAACTGAAAACTGCACTTTTTTTCATTCTTTGTGGCAGGTTTATAGTACAGCCCCGCTGGACGCCTGCCATGAAGGAAAACTCAAAACATATAAATTCTTCATAAGGCAATGGTAGAAGGTGGCACGGAGAAATAATACGCTCATGCTGTCAGAGCTGTGGCGGGGGGAGCTGGGGTGGGGGTGGGCATTCATTCTAAGAAAGATGTAGCAACACTTGCTCCTGTTTAACTCCCTAAATGGGTAATCCTAGTTTATGGGGCCCCAGTGATGGAAATCTTGCTGACATCGCTCTGAGGATTTTTTTTTTTTTTAAATGGGGGGTGGGGGGGCAGGGATTATGGGCTCTCAGGAGAGCACTGCAAGCATCTCACAATTTTAGATGCAGACTCCTTGAAATAAGAGTAAAGTGTAATTTTCTTTGAGGATGCATACATTTTAATGACATATTTCATTATGGACATAGCTAAAATATTTGCAGTTTATTCTGTACATAAACTGGACCATGAGGTAGTTTCATACTAAAAAAAAAAAACAAAGTTGCTAACCTCTCCTGCAAAAATATGTTTGGCACCACTAGATAACACAGTTCACATGCCTTGTTACTTTTTCTTGGCATTCCCAGTTCCATTGGCCTTGTTTCTGGTAAATTAAGAAAGCAATTACAGATTCACAGATCACTTTGGGGACATTCCAGGGTTTTGTATTTGGCATTACGGAGAGATACTCACAAGCTGCCCAAGCTAGAGCTGTTTGGATGATAAGCATTTCATTTTGCTGCACCCTTTAAGGTTTAGACTTCTGCTGGAGATTTTGTTCTGACCCTCTCCTGAAAATGAAGCCTTTCAAATGATTTTTCAAACGAAGTTTGAACTAAAATGTCCATTTAAGATTAGATCTTTTTGCATTTTTGTTTAATTCATTATTCTCTTCTGCTAACAGACAGACTCAGATACACACTGATGCTACGTAATTTGAGGATCAGGGGCAATATGTAAGAATATTAAAGTTAACAGCTCAAATCTGTACTCTTCCTGCATCCAAGTGCATCTTTTCACCTGAGATCACATTAAATAGGTCAGAGGAAAACTATGTGACCCGGACACTAATATTTGAAGTGAGCACCTTTTAAAATACAAAGTCTTGGTCAAATAAATTCAAGTTCAGACTATCATTTTTGCCAAGATGGAGTGCTGAAACAAAAACAAACAAACAAAAACAAAGACATTTTGGAATTTAAATAAAGAGACATGAATCTAATTGAATCTAATCCAAACAACATTTGGGGGGCCGGGGGAGGAGAGAAGTCTGTTTATCTTTATAAGCTCACCTCTTGCTATCAAAAAGTAGAAACACAAAATATTTGCAGATGGGAGTATCATCTCTCCAGTCAGAAGAACTTGTCTCAATTTCCAGAAATGGTCTCATTTGTAAGTCATTTATACTTGTAGGCTCCTCATGCATAATAGGCAGCACTTGCATTAGCGAGTCATCCTGTTTAATTAAATGGAGAAAGAGTTCCCTAAAGTCACTAAATGACAATAGATTACATCTCAGTATTTCTGGCCATATGGTATACATTGCTTTAAAAAATAATAATAATAAAATTAAAAAAAAAAAAAAAGAAAAGCTGACACTTCACCAGGAGCTGCATGAATTCATTTTCAGACCAAAGGCAAGGGCTTACAGAAGGCAGGCTTTTCACACTATAGTTTTGTCCTATAGAGTCAACAAACAAAAGTACACTTTTATAAACAGACATTAATAAATAATTTATAAAAGGTGAATTGATCAGCATGTTGCCACAGATCTAAAAAAATATATATGCCTTGTTAGAAAATATGAACTCAAAAGTCAATTCTACTGCATATATTTGCCAGGAAACTACAGATTGGCAGACGCTGTGATTGCTTATCTCTTTATTAGAAACTCTGTTAAATGATTCTGGCATGTACATGTGTTTGTGGCTACTTGTATATATAGTACTCACCACAGCATATCATCACATGTATCTTAAGCTATTTTAAGCTAATTGTTAAAACAAGTCTGAAAACTCCATTAGATTATTTTTTTTTTTAAGTATCCTTCTGCAGGCTAAGGATATAAAATCCCAAACACACCAGGCCTTAATCTGATGAGGAGGATGTGCTTTTTTATAATACCTGGAAAATTCATTGTTTCTAAAAAAGACTCCCTAAAACCTAACTGTCTAACAGATTATAACTGCAAAAGGCAAATCAAAATATGGATCCACAACACCTGTCAGGGTCCCTTTAAAACTACCCCTCATAGTGATTGAGAAGGATTTGAAGTAATCTCCTTACAGCTGCTTGTAAAATCTCAGTGACTGAGGTAGATGTAGGAATTAGTAGGTAATGGGGCACTAAACCTTTACAATATTTTTACTTACCTCTGTTACTAATAACACTTCAGAAGATTGGGGGGGGGAGGGGGAGAAAGATAACATGAAATCTAATCTTTTTGCTTCCATTTACGCAAGTTGTTATTCTTTCCCTGCTTCAAGCTGTGAGAATAGAAGCTATTTGTTAATGTTCTGGTTCTCCTTCTGGCTCTTGTAAAAGGGCAGGCAGATAACATCAAGTAGCTGTGCTGGGTTACTGCATGTACTTTTCACTCCACCACTTAATGATATTGGGTTTAATTAAAAAATATGTGGT
This sequence comes from Anas acuta, assembly GCF_963932015.1. Taxonomy (NCBI): domain Eukaryota; kingdom Metazoa; phylum Chordata; class Aves; order Anseriformes; family Anatidae; genus Anas; species Anas acuta. Next base: position 184,606,081 of record NC_088979.1, on the reverse strand, counting down.
GTCATATTTTCAGTGATATTATGGCTTATAAAAGGGTTCTGCATTACACAGTTGATATTGACTGTGTCGTGTCCTAGATGCACCATACCAGCTTCCATCTGTTTACATCTGTGGTGAGTCCCAAGTACACAAGTCTGCAAAATGCTTCACTTTGGGACACTAAATTTGTCCTGTAAGGACAGAGTATGTCTAGGAGCAAGAAAATAGAACCTGGAGAAGCCAGATGCTGTATCCTCCTTCCACCAAGGACTTTTCAAAATGACACTGTATAGTCAGTGCAATGTGAGCAGGAGAAGTGGACAAAACATTTTAAAACATAAAACTGGTTTTAAATATTCCTATAGAACAAATAGCTGCTACCATGACTTCAGGCATTTTTGTTCCCAGTATCAGGATACCTGTCCTGATTTCTGCAAACATAATAATTATTCACAAATGTGGGATTCATCACCTTGATAAACTATGACTTTTCCATCGGAAGTATTTTCCCACTGCATGCTGAAAACTAATCTTGCTGTGACTGGTTACCTAACACTTGCCATATTTTTTTCAGTTCTTTGATTGTATGACTGGAATAATAAATGGAAAACAGTTAATAATGAGTGAATTTTCAAACGGATAATCATTCATACTAAATTGCTTTCAGATGTAGGTTTTTGTAAGCATATTAAAATACCGCATGAAGGACCAAAACCCTATAGTATATAACAATTCACAAATGAAACAAATTTAACACTTTTTCAGAAATATGTTTATAAGTCATATTTTTCACCTTACATCAGCTTTATGCTTTTATACCTAGGAATTATGAAATGTTACAAAGCCAAATTTAAGTGTTTGTTACTATCAATAAATACACACTCAAATTAGGTTATTGTTGTAAACCCTTCTAATGTGATCTATACACATACAATATTCTTGTATATGTACTGTTATATTTCCATGTACCTTACAAATGCAAGTTTCCTATTAACCCTACACCAGGAAACTACATAAGTGTTTGCAATGTTTTTCTGCTTCGATCATTTTAAGATGTTTGCTTAAGTATGGAGAAGGAGCAGATTCTAGTGAAAATAGTAACTGTCTTGGCCTTGTAATTGGTACCCATTTCTATTCTAAAAAATATATAAATAGATACTTTGCCCCCCAAATTTAATAAACACACAGTCTTTTCTGTCAAACTAAGATGGAAAGAGAAAACAAGTCTTTTCACAGAGTATTTTATCTTTAGCCTCATTTACAAATTTTCCTCTACTCATCATCTATCTAAGCAAAAAACAATCCTTTCTACCCTGTCTGATCTTCAGTAACTGTTAAATTCCCCACAGAGTGCTGATCAGGACACAGTCCATGTGACCATGGAACAGTATCTCCATGCTAGCTCACTCCTCTGGAAGCCTCCAAAAACACAGGGTGCTTGCTAAATCAGAGAGTCTAACTTAAAAAGCATAAAGATGAGTAATTCTGGTGCATTTATAGTGTCATTAAGAGCAGATTTTCCGAGGTACTGCTTTTCCTTACCCTGAGTGTGTGTAAATTGAGGATGTGGCAAACACAGTGAGCGTGGATAATAAAGTGGTTTCCCTAGAAACAATAACAGCAGAAACTGTAAAGCAGAACATCCTCTCAGCTGATGTGACTTTTTAACGCTGCTGATAACACAGAGAACAGACGTAAGTAGCCTCACTGTTTGTACACAGCACAGAGCATAGTTCCCCAAATAGCTGAATTGTTTTCCATATAAGATCATAAAATCTAGATAGGATCTCACAGGGCTGCCATTAAGGACAGGGGCACGGCTGTGACGTTCCAATATTAGTATTATAAGTTAAATATAGCAGCCAGCATCTCTGGTGCCCACTTGTGCTCATTTCTTCTGTGATAAGTAATTCATCTCCCTCCTTCATGTTAGCAGTGTGTGTTCATTGGAAAGACTTGATCACTGCTGCAAGTATGCTTCTAAGAAAACCAGCCTAGAGCCCACACCACTCCTCCATCAAGGTTTTCAAAGCCCAAATTAGGTATAGAGATGAGCAATTCCTGAGAATATCCAACAACATTTCAACAGAACCAGGGGATGGGAAGGGGAAAAGAGAAGGAATGCATTTGTTTAGAAATTAATTTGGTGAGAAACCTTCATGTTCTTCTCCTGATGTCACAGGAAGTAAGGGACTACAAGCAACTGGGCACTGTCCTTAGTGGGCAATGAGTGATATTTTGTTTCAGTTAAAAGGCATAAATGCACTGACTTCAGGTTATTAGGTTGTCATGGAGAGTCTTTGTAATCTCCTTTACTGTATGATACAGTAAATATAAACTCCCATCTGCAAGATTAAAAAAAAAAAAAAAAAAAAAAAAAGAGGCAGTAGGCTAAATGAGCTAGGTCTCTGCCAAAACCTTTGGCTCAGTCAGTGCACAGAAACTGGTGGAGGCCAAGATTGCTGCAGAGTTTTTGTCTCTGTGATTTTAGCAGACACCTGCATCACAGGCAATGCTCTCAATGCATGTTATTATTAAACTGCTGGATCCTAAGAGTACTGTTGGAGATACAAAGTCAAAGAAATTTGTTAACAGCCATCCAAGAGTACCTACATGGATCCGCATCCTACATTGGCTTGCAGAGATTAGCTGTAACTCAATTATTTTTTTTTTAGAAAGGACATAAAAATTATCAAGGTGTTTTTCTAATGTGCTTTCAGTTTTCCAGAGCACAGGTGTTCAAAAAGAAAAGGAAGTGGTCTGGAAAAAATAATAATAATTCTTGATTCTTTGTAGTATTTTCTATTATATTTGAGTATAATTTCTAATGGTACCAGTGGAAACTGCGGCAGCCAGCACAAATGTCTTTGATTCTGGAATCACTTTTCATATTAAATCTTTGGCAATTGTCACTTCCCTGTCTTTCTGTTCCTCCTTTTTCAAAATTTCTGATTTATTCTCTTTCTCTTCTTTATGAATAATTATTTCTTTCCTTTATGTTATACATAGCATATCATATGTTATGAGTGCCCTTTAAAATTTTAAAATTTCCTTTACTTTTGGTCAAGGTATGTGATATACAGAGACATACAATGCTGCAGTTCTGCAGAGCTATGACCTTTGTTGAACAAGACCTTTCAAACTACCTTCTTTCTTTCCCCCTCACTCACCTATCTCATTCATCTCCATCCTTTCTCAATATACATTTTGAAGACAAAATGTAACCCATTTTTATAGTTATATATTATAAGTATCAGCGTGCTGTTTTGCACAGGTGGGTTTTATTCTACCAGTTCTTTGTCAGTTTCATCTAAGTATTTAAGTGTTCTCCAATGAACTTCCAGAGCCTATGACAGAATCAAAACATAAATTAAAAACAATATAGGTTGTCATAGGTAGCTCTAAAGGGAGTGAAATGGTTAAGAACTTTCAGAATAAAATGAGGAAGAATTTTTCTTCACGGCTGTTATAATGGGAAAATGCAATTTATACCTGTATGTATGAATGCTAGGAAAAGTTTTGAAAGATGTTTGTGTCTAGAGATAATTTTAGCACAATTTACATCTATAAACAACATGTGTCTTCTACCACCTTTGATATTCTGTTTACTCTGAAGCCAGCTAACAGGTTGAACATTATTACAAAGCATTCCTGTATATGAAATGCTCTGTACAGACTATCAAAAAGTGACTCCTTACCAAATACTATTGCATATGCCATGGTCGACTCTGCCATGGACAAACTTATAGACCAAGGTGCTCAGGAAACAGCAAAATACAGATGGAAAATTGTAAATTTTTTTGTTATTATTTAGCTTTTTGTAAGTGCATTACAGAAATGAGTATCATATAGCTGCATTTGTCTATTGGTGCTTTAGGAAAGAAACTAAGAAGTCACAATTTAATCCACTACCCGTTTACTCTTGGGACTCATTTGCTGCTGCCTATCACATACATCAACCTTATCCCAGATGTGTAGAGCAAGGAACCAAGAAAGTTACTTGAAACCTACACAGTCTTTCTTCAGAGAAGGCAAACACACACTTGTGGAAGGTAAGACCCAAATCATTTAAGTACACATATAGATTTAGAAGGACAGGTTCTTGCTTCCTTCTGTGCCACTAAATGTGCAGCTAAATCTATCCTGCAGTTTTAACCCTTCTGTATATGCATGCAAATGTCTGTGTGTATATGTAAAACCTTTAACTGTCTAATTAAATTACAGGTGGCTTTTGGAGATATATATCTGAGCAAGAATGTTAGTATGACTAAGGATAGGTAGTTTTAATATTAAATCCAGTTGATTTGATTAACCTTTTGACTGTTCTGCTCCACAATTTAGTCTATCATTACTTTAGCCAAAATTCCCATATTACAATAGAATATATTCTCTCTGCTGATTCCTAAAACATTCAGAGTTAACTACATTTAACTTCCATTTAGGCTGATAGGGATGATGGTTCCTCTACTAGCAACTCTAATGAAAGTTACAGCTTTCAAGTAAAGTTATATCAACTAACCAATGTTTAGGTGAACTGAATCGCAGCATTGATTTCTGCTACTGTACACTTCACACAATCTTACTCCTTGGAAGTGATCCAATGGAAAATTCAATATCTGGTAGATTTGTGGAGGGCTTTCATCTAGTCCATTAGGTTTTCATCTAAGAAATTAAGTGCATGGGAAATGCCCAGGCTCTTTCATACACAGAGTCTTGCATGAGAACTCCAATCCAAAGCTGCATAGCTAATAGCATTATTCTAAGTAATCTGCTTTTGCCAAACATTGTATTTGTGCCACAAAATAACTGGAGAACTGCACATGAGGGAAAAGGCAGCTGCTGAAATTTCAGACTCTAAATTATTGTATTCACTGATGTCCTGACAAAAATCAGAACTCTGGTAACTTCATAGTGAATAAAATGGCAAGCACGAGTAATTTTTAAATGATGTTAATTTATTATAATATAAAGAAGATTTTTAAATAGTCATAAGTTACATAACTGACATTTTAAATAAACCGCTTGTTGTTAACAGCCTGGCAAACCTCTCAGAACTAACTGACAATGACAGTGCTAATGTGAGAGTGAGAGAATCGTCTCTCATGTGTTCTTGTACCAAACACTGGGAATGGAATTCATATCACCTAACTTCAGGCCTCTGTCAGCTAAAGGTGGATTTCAGCTTCAGATTCAGACATAGGACATAGGTGTAAGCTCAGCGTTTATGCTCCCATTACTCTTTGCTATTCTAGTCAACTGAGTCGATGAAGTACAGGGAGATACTGAGAAGGCCAGAATGGTCAAAAGTGGGTGGCTATATGAGCTGAACATTTCTCTCTCCTGCTACCTGTATTAACTACATTCAACTGAGTTGTATAGCCTCTGCTGTTTAGCATGATTTGAGATTCCCATGAGTTTAGCATGATTTGAGATTTCAGACCCAGTGGCAGGTCACTCTTGGAGCTGGCTGGAGCTGGCCTTTATCATAGGGCAGCTGCTGGACTCTTCTCACAGAGGCCTCCACTGCAGCCCCCTTGCTTTCCCACATAAAACCGGTACATCTCTTGCTTCTTCAGAAGTTCCTGAATGCTCTTTAGTCCACCTGTCATATTCACCAGGTTTGCAGACATCTGGAGTAGTCTAGGCAAGAAATTACACTAAATACATATGTTAGGCATCTGAAGCCTTCCTTCAGTTTGTAATCTCAGCTAGTTGTTAAATTTCCTCTCCAGACAATAGAAAGGCATAGGCACTTTTCTCAAATAGTGAAACTGTTTTCTAACACTGACTTTTTTCACTACTGAGTACAGTGGGTAATAACACAACTTGCTGAGAGCAAAAGAAACAATTTTCAGGTGACAAGGGGGCTAAGAGTGTCCAAGAGTGCTAGCATTATTGCACAGTGAATTGTCACTGGTCACTTGGCCTTTGTGAACAGGCAACTTAAGCACCCCATTATGAACTTACTGACCAGGAACAGAAGATTACAGACTTGTTAGGGATCATAAATAGTAATAAACGTTGGACTGTTATTAACATACAGACTGTCAGAAAAGGTACTGAATGCATCGTGTACACAATGTGATTTGTGAGTTACATAGACTTATCCAGAGTGTTTTTTCTGTGTGCAGATTGTCTATCAAAGAAAATATTAAGATATTACAGAATGTCAGAATGTTCCTGAAGAAGTACCATGACATTTTGCTTTGCCTCATTTGGCTTGTGTTATTTGTCTTCCACATTTGTGTGAACGAGGAAAAGCCCTTATCTTATACATTCTTAACTCCACTTCAGGGGACTATTGTTCTTTTGAGCTTTGGCCTTACATAGTGCATTGTAAATTCTCAGTCTGCTGCCTAGACCTGTGCTTGCTCTGCTTGCATTTCATCATGGCAGGAGGTATTTAAACTCTGAGCCAAATGCACCATACACCTAACAGGACTTTATCACAACAAATGGAGCACAGACCCTCCAGACCAGAACTTGTATGCATCATCCCTGATTTGAAGCTTATACAGGGTAAATTCAGGTATTTTGTAAAAAAAAAAAAATGACTTAGTAAATAAACTTTCTCATTAATTTTAGCTAAGTTTATGTCTAAACTTCACTTACAGTATAACTTTAAACACCTCATGAAGTCTTCATAATAAGGGTACAGGAAAACTCTGACAATTTCACTGCTAGTGTTTTGTTACAGGAACCCTGGGCACCTTTGACCAGCATTTCATTACATGTAATAGCCAAACCCGGGGACTCTCTGAAAAACAACTTGAGTTCCAAAATAATGTAATATTTTTTTACATTATGAAATATGTAATGTGTGTGTATGTAGATAATGTAATGTAATATAATAATGTAATATTGTATTATATTATGCAGTATGCAATATGCATATGTAAGGTTGCAAGGATATTGCATTCTGTTCTAGTAATAAAGTAATATTTTGAACACAACCTCTCTAGCATTTAGGAAGGATAATCAGACACAATGGGCCAAAACTTCTTTACCAAGATAGGATTACACTTTGCCTTTTACTTACATGTTAATACTTATCTTATTCTGTAAGGGAATGTTTATTCAGATCATAAAAAAACACCTAATAGTTTCTTGTAGCTGATAGGATTTGTTGTATTTATTTATTTATTTACTTTTTAACCTATATTTATTTATTTATTTTTTAAGCTAAAACTCTGTATATAACTGCAAATTCTTGAAGTTAGCATATGTCCTGTAGCTCTCCGGCTTCGTATTAACAGGGAAATCTGTCTTTGGATTGAAGTGTACTCATAATCTCATTTCCAACAGATAATGAACAGTACATCCAAAAGGCCAGGAAAAAAAATAATCTACTATTTAACTTCAATACAGAAAATAAGATAAAGTTGAAAGTGGAGTCTTTTTCAGCAGACATTTTAGTAAAAGTTGCATTATAATTCAACAGATCTACGATCAATGTTTTATTTAAATTTAGTAATATAAAACTTAATCACATGAAAGAACTTTGACAAATATGGTCAATAGTATCTTTCCCTATATTTTATCAAGGCACGTATTGTGCAAATGTAATGTAAAATAGCTACAGTAATGTACAATAATCAAAAAATATATTTGAGAATGAGTTAAAAATATACAGTTACATAATTGTATATTTTTGGCCATTTGATTTTGTCAACTTTTTAAAATGAATGTAACATTTATAATTGTAAATGAGAAAATTAACATTGGAGTACATTAAAAAAAAAAAAAAAAAAAGGAACCATTATGCTTAGCATGCATGACTCACCGAAGTGTGGTGAGTGGGAGGTTCTGTGTAGTAACCTGAATTGTACTGAAGATAAAGTACATTTTGTATTCTCTTTTGTCTCTCTCCTCAGAGACTCATGAACCAAACCTCCATGCAACACAGATGAATAGAATTTGGGCTATTTTTCTGAACCAACTTTATATAATTATTAAAGATGTACAAGCTGTTTTACAAACAGTGGGATGGAAACTGGCTGGAGCAACATAAGCAAAGGAACAAAACTGAGACAAGACTGTCTGCTTTTATGAAAATTATTTCATTTTGTAATCAGCATAGCTTTTATAGTAGGAACTTCTTCCACATGTCAGCCAATATGGCCTAAATAAATCCTTTCTGTAGTTTTTGGGATCAGGTCCACACAAGTCAGTAAAATCACATTATTGCATGCAGATGCTGAAAACACTGCTGATCTCAGTGTTCTACAGTCTCATTCTTCATTCTGCTTATCCTGACTGATAGTGTAAGCATAAAATACTACAAGAGAATAAAACCCCAGAAATACAAATTCCTGCTGTAATGAGTAATTGGATCCCTCTGACCCAAAAAAAAAAAAAAGAGAGAGAGAGAGAATGTTATAGCATTGCTCTATAGGAAAAATGGATTAAAGGATAATAGTAATTTCTACAGAATGTACAGAGAAATGAACAAAGCATAAAGTTAAGTAAGCCCCACAAAACATATCCCCAAACCAGAAAAACCATACATTAATTCCTGTTGCCGAGTCACTCCCTCAACTTCATAAAATTACTTCAAATATTTTCCTTCATGCTACTTCTTTTTCAAAGCCATTTTTCCTCCTGAGGAGGAAGAAACTGTAGTGTGAATTCAGGAAGCATGAACAATTTCAAGTATGTTTGATTATACTATACAATCTACAAGCATATTTTCATTGTTATTCTTTGTGACATTTTCATCAATAAGAACAAAAAAGGCAAGCTCATTCTGTTTATACTGCTGAATATTATCATATTTTAAAGTTCTGGGGCAGCTAAGCATGAAGAGGAACCATCACACCTTACAAACATCAGCTTATCTCAGATGACCAGTACCTGATGTACCTGATGTACCTGAGAGAAGAGCATGAAGTTACATCAGGAGAGGTTTAAATTGGATATTAGGAAAAGGTTCTTCACTGAGAGGCTGGTTGGACAGGCTCCCCAGGGAAGTGGTTACAGCACCAAGCCTACTGCAATTCAGCATTTGTACAACACTCTCAGACACATAGTCTGATTTTTGGATGGGACTGTGTGGAGGCAGGAGTTGGACTCAATGCTCTTTGTTGGTCCTTTCCAACTCAGGATATTCTAGGTTTCTGTGAAGTATTAGCCACTTACAAATTGACTGTTATTCACATGAACTGAATTGAATAGCTATAGTAAAAATACTGTTTTCTATGTATCTGTTACAAAACAGGGGAAAACCTCTTTCCTACAAGCAATGCAACCAGCCCAACTCAGTATTTCTTGTTACTCTCACAACCAGTATTTTGCTCATGACTTCTCCACTACCTCTGTAAAATCAGTGAAGGTATGGATGTCTCAGTCACCCAGTGATTTTCCTATGACTGAAAGAAAGATAAAATCAGCATGAAAGTTTGGGAGGACTGAGAAGTAAAAGAGCAACAAAATATGTTGGGTCTATTACAACTGTTACAAATATTTGTTTCAATCTGATTTACATAAACACTGTTCTGGTTCTTTTACTGACTTGCAGATGTAGTTGCAGTAGCTATTGCTACCCTGAGTAGTATCCCCATTCCCAAAGACTACCTGTGAAAGCCAAACCTTGACATTAAAAACAAAAACAAACAAACAAAAAAAAACCTGAAATATCATATACATTTGTGTATATGTGTGTGAAAGAAGAAGAAATCTAAATTTAAGACAAAGCTTGAAACACACATTTTAAGCACCCTTTGATTGGAGTAGCCTCATCTTAAGGCTGCAGCTAGGCAAAGATAGAAATGGAAGGATAACAGAAGGAGGGTTTAAAAAGAAAATTGTTTGAAGCTAAATTAGTGTTCTAGAGGAAAGAGGTGACAGGACATAGAGTGACAAAGTTATAAGGATAGTCTGAAATGGCAAGAAAGAGCATCATTCTTTCAATCTCCCTTGACTTCCCTGATTTTGATTGTGGCCTCAGGGCATGACTGCAACATACACAATAAATAATAAACAATGCAATAGGTCTTCAAGGCATTCTCTATTTCAGTAGAGCTCTTGACCTATGAACATCCTGGAAATAGTTTTTTTGGCACTGTCATAAATAAATTGGGCCATTTGTTGCTTGCAGGAGTCATTCTGGCAAGTTTTTTCAGGACATAAAATAGGACATGGCTGCTGACAGTGGTTCAGTATGTCCTTTTGCATGCTATGAAAAGACACCAAAGAACCTGAATGAATGAAAAAATAAAAATAAATGCACAGAACACACAAATAGGAAAATATCACATCTTTATATTCCTCATTCTTTTCATGTTTAGAGCAAAGCTTCAAGGCTTTGTTACATTAATAATATGAGTCAAGAGCTTAAGAGGTCTGGAAAAATGGTGACCTCCCCTCCACCCCACAAAAATTGAATTAAAAACTTCCTAATGCTTCTAAAACTCAAGTATGCTAGTGAAATTGAAATTTCACTACGTTTGATTTTAGAAATATTATAGGACATAAGATCACAAGGGTGCTCAAGTATTTTGCATTACATTTAAAACAGTAGTAATAATTAAAAAAAAAATAAAAATCTAATGTTAGATTTCTAATAACTGGTGACTAATAGCAACATAATTGTTAGCCAACATACTGACTCCTTCAGTTCCTGAAAAAATACTAATTCATTTCTGTGTAGTGGACAGAAATGGGGAAAATTGAAATTGTGTTTAGCAGCTGTATGCCTTTCCTAATAGCAGTTTTGTAGAATGGGACAACAATAAAAACAAACCTTTTGGACTGAAGACTGTCTACAAACCAGTTTGATATAAGTGGAAATAGCCATCTACTGTAGAAAACATGAGCATTGCCACAACTGCGTTAAAATTGAACTCAAGGAATGTAGCTTAAGTGTAGCAAGAAGAGAGAGAATTCCTCTGACTTAGAGGGTATCTTTGTCCTGAGTCCCTTTTGACTTTTACCATCACCATGGAAATTTATTTCATGCTTTGATTAAACAAAAAAAAAAAAAAAAGAGAGAGAGAGAGAAAGAGAACCAAAATAATTTACAAATTGACCACACAGAGACATCTTCACTACTTGACAAGTTGTATTGAAGCTGGAGATCCCATAAACCCCAGAAATCTCAGCTATCTGATACCCATCAGAGCAATTATCAAAAACCACCAAGTCTGATATGTCCTATTGGTGCTGTGATAGGCTTTTCAGCCAACCCGGTGAAAAATACAGAACCTTGTACAGGAGAAAGTAATCCTACTTAGATATTTTCTACTAGAAAGTTTAACAAAATGAAAATTCACTAGCCTGTACATATTCTGTGGGAATATACAAATCTACATGCATTTCTCTTGGATGTTTTAAATACATTTTAATATCTATATATCTAATATTTATGTTCACCTATTTCTGCAAAGAGTGTTTTTTTCCCTATTAAAACTTAAACAATTTCCAAGTACTGGAATTATTCAGCTAGATAATAATATTGGTTTTCCTTGACTAGGAATGCAGCTTGCCACTCACCTCCAGTACTGAAAGTTTATGTTTCCTTGTTTGGCTTAGATGTACTACTTTCCTATTTGCAGATTATCTTTATTTGTGTAGGTGGGCTAGCATCTTCATCCAAACTATCTTCCCCCAAGACTCAAAAATTATGTCACACTTCACAATAAAACAAAGCACCAAAATCACATGACTTGACCATTCTTTTGGAATTCTAGTACTAGGAACATGTGTCTCATAGAACTGACAAAGCTCTTCAGAAATATTCCTTTGAAACTTCTTTTAAAATTCTTAGATTTAGTGAAATTAGAACATTTGCAGAGCAACACAGCTTCAACAAGTATCCGCCAAGTTTACTGCTCAGCCCTGCAGCAGTTTAGTTCAAGGTCAGGGATCCCAGAGTTGTCAGTGTGTATGCCAGCTGGAATGGAAGAGAGATAGATAAAACATGTTGAACAGGAGGATGGGAGAAAGTCAATGGTCCCTTCCTATGCATCCCTGCAGTGGTGAACACACTGCTTCAGCAACCTCCCTCATGCCATACTTTCTAGAACTAAATAAATGTTGGTAATTTTGGTAGTAGGCAGACTGCAAATATGAAATTACATTCATTATGCAATTAGGAAAGTTTGCATACAATGCAAACTGAGGTGTGAATGCTACACCTGTACCCAGGCTGACAGTTCTCAAACTGTAATCTACCTACCACTGGTAGCAGCAAATTTAGACAATATTCAATGCCTAGGTAAGGATCCAGAACCCCTGGCAAGCACGTTCCTCCAATCAAAATGTTTACTGTTATTGGAACTTACTTAACTTTAACTATTTTTCCTGCAGCGTCCTAAGATGTGTCTTTTCAAAGTTGATTCATTTAGGTGTTTCTGCAAAACTGGTTCAGTCATTTCTGAGAATGATAGCAGAGGAGATTGTTCTGAATGTTCTGAAAACCTCTTGCATCTCTTTCAATTAGAAGTCTACATACCTTAAATGCATGTTTTCTTGCTATAAATGATACACAAAATAGAATAAGAGAAGACAGAAATGAGGGGAAAAGAATGAGAATAAAAATGCAAAGAAAATTAGTTATATATTTTTTCTCTTCCCATTATAGCTCATTCGTTCTCTATGTGGTATTCAAAATATTAAATTCCTAGAACCTCTGGCATAAATTTATCTATTATCTTAAATATTGTACAAGAAAATAACCCTCCCTAAAAAACTCCACCTGCTATTCAAGATGTCTTATCACATTGTCTTCAGTTAGGAAAAGTAAATTTGTCTGACATCATCACATCAGTAATAACACCATGTTTTCGTATGCCACTGGTACACTATCCCATTGCTTAATTGGTTAATAAACAAATATATTCAATAATCATGGTGGACTGTGCCAAACTGCCAGTCTTTGTTCTAGAAACTTATGCTGGTAATTAATAATGATGATTTAATACAAGTATTTATTACAAGTACTTTTCAGTTGCCATGAATTTGTTTAGGGTGAGAAAGAACATTCAGATTTTCAAGGTTTTCGACATCTAAGAGATAAGAAAAGAAGCAAACAGACTGGCATAATAAGGGTGTTTTCCTTTTATCAAATTGAAAGGATGAAGAAGAAAACAAGCAAACACAAGGAGATCCATCCAGCTTCATGAGATATCAAGCTATAGGGATTCCACAGTAACGGTACTAAGAGACTGCATTAACACAGCCAGAAAATACAAGCAGATAATCAAATGACAGTGAAAATGGCAGGGTGGATAAATCTGGTCCAACAGGGAGTCTTTATTCGGAGGGGCTGATGCTGCTGTGCTGTGACGCAGTTCAGCAGGCTGCAGTGAGGCCAGCATGTGGCTTGGTGAGAACAATAGCGATTGACTACAGATGGGCACTTCCTCTCCAAGAACACTCCTTGTAGCTTGCTGGCAGGGAGGGATACGCAGACATACGCTCAAATCTCTATGGCAACCCCTTACTTCAGTGTGACATCAAATCCAGATCAAAACTCCATAGGCGTCAGATAGTACATGCTGTTTCTTTCCCTGAATTAATAATATTGATTTAAAAGGCAGGTTACATTAACTGTTTCTTCCCTATTCTGGGGATAATTACTGTCTGTGGTGCCTGTATTATTCCGGTGATTTGAAAACAGGAAGTGCAGCTTTGAGTTAAATAATTCATGCTGTGCTGCTGCTCACTCTGTTCTTAGAAGCAGAGTTATTGCTAGCTGGGCACGATAATTTCAGCACAGGGGTGACAGGATTATGAAATGTCTAATTGCCCTCTCATGTGATGAGATTACTTTTCTGAAAATGCTTTAATTCTTCCAAGCAGAATCAAACAATCCAGATGAGTGAACAAACAAGAACAGCTTTCATGAATACTGCAGAGGTTTTTGCACTGAAAGAAAAAGGAAGAAAGGAAGAAAGGAAGAAAGGAAGAAAGGAAGAAAGGAAGAAGGGAGGAAGGGAGGAAGGGAGGAAGGGAGGAAGGAAGGGAGGAAGGAAGGGAGGAAGGAAGGGAGGAAGGAAGGGAGGAAGGAAGGGAGGAAGGAAGGGAGGAAGGAAGGGAGGAAGGAAGGGAGGAAGGAAGGGAGGAAGGAAGGAAGGAAGGAAGGAAGGAAGGAAGGAAGGAAGGAAGGAAGGAAGGAAGGAAGGAAGGAAGGAAGGAAGGAAGGAAGGAAGGAAGGAAGGAAGGAAGGAAGGAAAGAAAGGAAAGAAAGGAAAGAAAGAAAGAAAGAAAGAAAGAAAGAAAGAAAGAAAGAAAGAAAGAAAGAAAGAAAGAAAGAAAGAAAGAAAGAAAGAAAGAAAGAAAGAAAGAAAGAAAGAAAAAGAAAGAAAGAAAGAAAGAAAGAAAGAAAGAAAGAAAGAAAGAAAGAAAGAAAGAAAGAAAGAAAGAAAGAAAGAAAGAAAGGAGTGAAAATGCCTTTTCAAAAGTAAAAAAGTAAATACCCAATCTCATCTTGAGAGTCTGGTGGCAAGGGAATTCCTTATACTATTCTTTGGAGCAACCCCTCAGTCAATTATAAGAAGTTAGCAGGCTCTGTGGGGTTTCTCAGTTAATCTTCCAAAGCTGCAAGGTTGGTACTTGTGATACTGTGTCTCAGGGTGGTTGTGATACAGTGTCTCAGGGTGGTCTTGCTTATAAACTGGAGGAAAATAGAACAGAAATCCTCAGGTTTCTGTGATACATGCAGACTGCCTCAAGGAGGACAACCTGAACAACCCGGGACATTGCCACTTCTTAATGAGGGGCAGGAAGCAGTGATTTTTTTACCATCTAGTCAGAAATATTTTTGGCATCTGAGCAAGCCTGTTTATTCACAAAAGGAAATCTATTGCTTTGGGAATATAATAGAAGACTCAGTATGTGATAGCATTCAAGAATGTCAAAGTGACACAGAGGTATCTGGGCAGTAAGCAAATACTCCCATTCACTGTGAGAAGTGTTGTTTAGCTGGCTGATTTTGAAATCCTGAAGTAGAAAGGGTTTCTTGAAGGAGCTGGAGGCTCATCTAATTCTGAACTTGCACTGGGGAGGAACATATATACTTAATGAACTTCTACACCAGACTACAAGGTACCTACAGAACTCAGGTGCTCACACAATTAAGTAATTAAAGAAGGCAAGAACAGATGTACTGCTCCAAACCTAGAGTTCTCCTAACCCACTACCCTGTTCTCAGTAACACCTTTATGGGCGTTATGCTTATGCCAGCAAAAAAGAAGAGTGCAAGGGTGGGCAACCAAGAGTGAGAATGGGGAAATAACAGCATTTTACCCAGTTCTTTTTTGTTTGTTTTGTTTTCAGATCTATCCATTATCTGTTTATGGAGATCTATCAAGCTTGATGCACTTAATCTATGTAATAATCTCTGAAGGATATTTCTTTGTTTTGTACAATTTACCTTGCTGTTTTTATCCACAACATCCTTTGGCAAAAATTTTGATAAATTTAATGCTTATTGTAAGTAAAGATGTTTTGTTTTGTTTTGAAAGTGGAACATTCTAAATTCATTCAAGAGCCTCTGTTTTCTGAACAGAGACAGTGAAGTGACAATCTCTACAACCCCCTTCCATGTCATCAGGAGCAGAACTTCCCCTCATGAATGGAGTGAGAGAAGTCATTCTGAATTGCTGTCCAAATTTTGGTGGATTTCTGAGTATTGAGTCCCTATATAAGAGAGATTTACCTGGACAAAACTATTTCTGTTCAGATACATACTTTTTATCTTCCAGTATACATTGACCAACAGGGTTAGTCAGAAAAGTTCCCCTGTCATAGATGTTAGCAGTCAGCCTTCACCATGGTGTTTGGCATGGTGACTATCACTATGATATCCTTTCAGACATACTCTAACTATTGAGTAGTAGTAAAAGCAGTTACAAATCTTGATAAAAGCTTGTAAGAACAAAACCTAGCATATGTCAAAAAGATTCTGCATTGAGATTAAGAACATAAGAAATTATGATTTACATTTTCTACTTGTCTTTCCTAGTGAAACAGTACTGCAAAGCTGAATAACCAAATCTAATGATCTCTCTTCCAAATTACTTCAAACAGATTAGTCTCAGGATGAACCCACAAAGTGTGATACTAATTTGACTAGGAGATTAGGGACTTTTTCTTTCTTTCTTTCTTTTTTTCTTTCTTTCTTTCTTTCTTTCTTTCTTTCTTTCTTTCTTTCTTTCTTTCTTTCTTTCTTTCTTTCTTTCTTTCTTTCTTTTACTTTCTTTTTATTATTTGAAAAGTGAAGATCCAAATTTGGACAAACTTAACTATGGAAAGCCAGAACTAGTTTAAGAAGCCGGATGTGCTGAGACACTGAGTGTCATGTCTGTATTAAGGGGATTCCAGATAAATATAATGTGAAACCTCAGTCTGTATGTCATATGCGGTCTGGACTCACTACACACATGGTGTATAGCCTGCAGTGGTGGTTTCCCCCAGCTACATGTAGTATGAGAAACTGTTCCGAGGTGTTTGGCATCGCACCTACTACACGTTGTCAGATGCTAGTCATGGCCATCTTTCAAACTCAGGATTAAGGTCTGGGCACTGTGAGGGGTTGTTGTTTTCTGCATAAGTCAGAGCAATTGGCATTTCTAAAAATGGATTGCTGAAATGTGCTAGTCATAACATTCTGTTCTCTCCTCCCAACTTCATGAAGCACATGCTTAGTTCAGCCACTCAGTCTAAATGAATTTTACTGTGGAGATCTCATTGTCTTTCTCTCAGCCGTCTGTCAGTGGTACTGATTCAGTTCACATGGCTTTGCAATGAAAAATCAGAATCACCATAACCAAAGTCAAGGAAGTCTGTAGGATATTGTTTTCTTCCTTACACACACAAACATATATATACTATACATATATTACATATGTAATAAATATATAATGTAGTAAAGTGTATATATATAACAATATATAATACGTAATGTGTAATATGTATATACATGTATAGTATACAAGTCTGTGGAAAAACTGATGAGAATTTTTCCATTTCTATCTTTTAACACCGCTAGGGCTTATATTTTTATCCTACCCTTCTCTGTCCGCCATCACCATCTTGTATTTATATATTTGAGTCCTTATCATGGCTAAACTCCAGACCTATTGTGATATGCATTATGCAAATATGAGATAAAAAGATGGTCTGTCAAGAGATATCAATATATATATATATATACCTATAAATGTATATAGGTATGGGAAAAAGAAAAAGAAACAAAAAGAAAAAGAAAAAGAAAAAGAAAAAGAAAAAGAAAAAGAAAAAGAAAAAGAAAAAGAAAAAGAAAAAGAAAAAGAAAAAGAAAAAGAAAAAGAAAAAGAAAAAAAAGAAAGAAAAAAAAAAAAGAAAAAGAAAGAAAAAAAAAGAAAAAGAAAAAGAAAACGTAGAACAATCAGAATCATTATCTAATTTAAAAGACAGGTTAAGGACTGACACAGCAGCTCACAACCAGACATACAGGAGAGAATCATAGAATTGTAGAATAGCATCAGAATATCCTGAGTTGGAAGGAACCCACAAGGACCATTGAGTCCAACTCCCGGCTCCACACAGGACTACACAAAAATCAGACCATATGTCTGAGTGCTTTGTTCAAATGCTTCTTGAACTCCAGCCGGTTCAGTGCTCTGACCACTTCCCTGGGTAGCCTGTTCCAGAGTCCAACAACCTTCGTGGTGGAAAACTTTTTCCTGATATCCAACCTGAAGGTCCTCTGATGCAGGTTAATGCAGAGGTCACTGGTCACTAGACAGCAGAGATCAGCACCTGCTCCTCTGCTCCCTCTCATGAGGGAGCTGCAGGCCGCCATGAGGCCCCCCCTCAACATCCTCTGCTCTGAGCTGAACAAACCAAGGGACCTCATATGTCTTCCATTCTAGACCTTTCACTATCTTTGTTGCCCTCATTTGGACACTCCCTAATAGCATTATGCCTGTCAAGGTTTTGGCCAGGCCAGAGTTAGTTTTCTTTGTAGAGACTCACACAATGCTGTGTTTTGAATTTTTGATGAAGACAGTGGTGATAACAAAACATTGTTTTTATTTGTTGCAGAGCAATGCTTACATAGAGCCAAGGACTTTTCAGCTTCTCGTGTTGCCCTGCCAGCAAGGAGGCTGGGGGTGCACAAGGAACTGGGAGGTGACACAGCCAGGAAAGCTGACCCAGACTGGCCAAAGGGATATTCCATAAAGTACGGTGTCATGCTAACAATAAAACTGGAGTAAAGAAGGTGGAAGGGGGAACATCTGGAAAGACAGCATTTGTTTTCCCAAGAAATTGTTACATATGATGAGTTCTGCTTTCCTGGAAGTGGCTAAACACCTGCCTGCTGATGTGAAGTAGTGAATGAATTTCTTGCTTTGCTTTGCTTCTGTGCATGGCCTTTACTTAGCCTAGCAAGCTTTGTCTCAACCCATGAGTTCTCACACTTTTACCTTTCTGCTTCTATCTCCCATACCTCCTGGGGACAGTGAGAAAACACCTGCATGGTGCTAAGCTGCCTGCAGGGGCTAAATCATATCAATGTCTTCTTAACATGTATATTGCGGTCCAAAACTCCATGCAGTACTCAAGGTAAGGCCACACCAGCGCAGAGCAGAGAGGGATAATCCCTTCCCTCAACCAGCTAGCAATGGTGTGCCTGATGCATCCCAGGACACAGCTGGCCTTTTGGCTGTTGGGACCCCCTTCTGGCTCAGATTCATGTTCCTATTCATGTCCAATTTGCTACCAGAATCCCCAGATCCTTTTCCACAGGACTGCTCTCCAGCCTCTTGACCCCCAGTCTGTACATGTATCCAAGATTGCCTTGTCCCAGGTGCAGAATCTGACCCTTACTCCTGCTGAATTTCATATGGTTGGCGATTGCCCAGCCCTCTAAGGGAGCTTGCCCATTCCACATGAGCAACCTATCCAAAGGGTAGGATGCAATATGAAAGTGATTGAAACTGTTCTTTTGAAAATATGTATATGGAGAGGAATATATCTAGGAGAAAGTAAAGGAGGAGATAGTAAAGATAGAAGTGAAAGTTCAATACCTGTTGTGGAATTTTCATCTTTAAAATAATTTTAAGTGGACAATAACTATCCTAAGATGCATTTACCTTTGGAAATCAGGAAACCAGCTAACATGTTTCCCTGTACAATGTAGCATAGCATAGGAGTTGACTGCACTGTCAGTCATCAGACAGTGGTGTTGTAGCCAAAATAGTTGTAGGTGAGTAAGTAAATTGTAGGTGGCTTTGTAGAAAGAAGCAGTATATTTTCTCAGGCCAAATGATATAATGGGATGCAATGGACAAGCTTCTGAATATAAAGTCTGTTTAAAGCAGGTGAACAAACTACATTGTCTTTATTCATGTGAAGTTCTTCTTGTAAGGTTTTTATGGCCTTACAATTTCAGGCAATTAGCTTATGGAATATTTATATAATGATGATTAACAGCATATTATAACAGTATTAGCATAATAGTATTGTCATTGCCTAAAGTTAAGTGTTATGCAGTGGAAGACTTAGCAAGTGGAGATATACAGGAAAGTGGATGAACCTTCACTAAACTGTACAAACAAAAAAGACACAGAGATAAACAAAAGATGTTGGATATCCTTTCAAGGCCAGATTGCTTCACAAAACTTTCTTTTCAGGTGTTTCAAGATTGATATAAGTGTTATGTTTTCATTCTTTTCAATGTAGAATACACCTTAAGTTAGAAGAAAGGCCCTTCCATATATATAGTTTTCAATCTGTATTTTCACATTGGTTTCATAAGTCTTATACAGTTGAGCTGTTGGTAAATTTGCTTGACACACTGCAACTACCACATTTTCATTACAGATTAATTTTGAACACATTGGAAAGAGTAGTTGAAGTCTCAAAGATAATAAAATTTCTGCAAGTTTCACAAAGAATGTTGACTGGCTTAAGGAGAGTGCTAGAAAGGGAAAGACAGGCAGAATTCATCTGTTATACATCTTGTTTTGGCAGCAGAATACATGTACCTACTGGCCAGCCAGCCAAGCATACTGACTGGCAAACAAAAATGTGCACAGCTTTGGGTAGTCACAGCTAATGACTAATTTCATCTGTTCTGTGGTTCATGGAAAAACCTACTCTTATAGCCTTATCTGCAGAAGTGTTGCAATACAAAACTTCAGCAAAATTGTCAGTAAAGAAATGTTTAAAACATATGTTATTCTCTACTCTGTGGCTGATTCAGCTTCACATTACAGATAGCCTTTCGAATATGTGAGAAGGCCCTTTTATGTAGAATGACACTCTACAAAATGCATTACTCACAGTCCACAGGTATATATTCAAATTGCGACTTTTAGTCCTTTATCAAATGAAAACTAGGGCTCAGCATCACTAAAGAATACAAACAACAATTCTGTGCTTTTCCTTGGTGTGTTAGGAACATTGTGGAGTGCTGGAAGAGAGGAGTACAAAAGGAAAGATCTGAGGGTGCAGTTGCCTGACGTCAGAAGCTGATCTGAAATCCCTGAACCACCCCACTTCTGTCCATATTCCTGCCCCCTTTTCTACTTCCCTCCTTTTCCCCCCAGTTCCATTTCAGTACTGTACCACCAAGCAATCAAACACACCGGAGACTATTCTCCTAAAAATGATTTCCCTTTCCTATAGGGCTGGCTTTTAACTGGATGAGGTCTATAATCTGGATAAACATCATAGCATATCTGGGAGTTACCTGGAAGCAAAGGTGGGGGAAGAGTTTTCTCCTTTCAGTGGCAACCCAGACTGGTGAAACCATGACTCTAAGGTATTTTGGCAAACCACAGTTTGCAGCATTTGTCCTATCTCCTTCGCTAAAGAAACCCATTGAAAAGACAGGACTCTAAAAGAGGTGCTAAGAGAATTTATTTGCCTTGATTTGTGATCAGCCTGAATTTTATTACTTGTGCAATAAGAGCTATGAAGGGGCATTCAGCAAGGCAGAGTATTTTCTTAGTATATGAGCAGAGTGTCTCTTTCTTATATAGAAAAATATTAGAGTGAATACAGGCTCACTACTAACTACTAACTAATAACATTGCAGTAGACGGGTTCATTGATTTTGGAGTCATTTTTGTTATGGACCACAATTTGGCCCAAACGCTTCCTTGAAATGTGTTAGAGATATGCTGAGTTCATGCACAATGTATAAAAGAAAGAAAACAAACAAACAAAACAAAACAAAACAAAACAAAAACAAAAAAAAAAAAAAAAAAAACAAAAAAAAACAGGAACATAGTATTAGCTCTCATTTGGCTGTATTGGCTATTTCCTTATATCTCAATACAAATTGTTGTGTACATAAATTCTAACACTGCAATAATAAATCTTGGCACTATAGATACACTGGCTTGCAAACCCTGACTTTTTAAAAGCACAGTTCTATTCTGAGCTGGAACAATATGTTGTCCTTGGAAGCCTATTTGAAAGCTTTTCTTTCAATACAGGTTTTCTTCACTGGATGCTTTGTCACCAGAAAGTGGTGCTTGTATTGACAGTGGCAGCAAGAGCAGAGAAGGTTTTTTGCACATACATTTTTTATGTTTGTTTATTTGTTTGTTTGTACATATAAACGTGCCTGCAATTTCCTTTGAAGGACAGGTCCTCGCACAAACTAAGTGCTAGAAAATTCTTGTACTTGTATGTGCCTGTCTGCCCACTTATCTCTTACTCATTCTCCCTGTCTTTAATCAGACCTTGTTTTTATTGAGTAACATTTTTTTTCTGCTAAAGGAAATAAAATAAAATAAAATAAAATAAAATAAAATAAAATAAAATAAAATAAAATAAAATAAAATAAAATAAAATAAAAAATAAAATAAAATAAAAAATAAAATAAAGTAAAATAAAATAAAATAAAATAAAATAAAATAAAATAAAATAAAATAAAATAAAATAAAATAAAATAAAATAAAATAAAATAAAATAAAATAAAAAAGATAAGGAGCCCTGCAGTGAAATATTAACACTCTAGGGTACTAAGATAGTACAGTTTACCTTTAATTTCATATTCCATCCTATTCCTCAAACAATGTAGAGAATAAGAAAGAAAAAGAAAAAATCCAGAAAATCCCTTCTTATGTATTGCAGTTCTGTGAGCATGGCCAGGACGTGTATATCACAGAAGTCCCACATGCGTGCAGTCAACATGCTTCCAGCTGGAGGCTTCCCGCAAGCCCCACGGAAATGCCACCTGCATGTTAATCAGGCAAGCAGTCTCTGGAGGTTGCCTGTCCAGCTAGGATTTCTTCTTAACGAGAAGGGGGAGGGATGGAATGGCTCTGAATTATAAAGGCAGAACGGGAAGCCCCTGAAGTGACAAAACACTGAATTATTCATTGTGCAGTTTCTAATTGTTCTGGAGTTAGCAGTACCATTTCTACCTAAATCAGCTCGACATTGCTGTTTTCCCCTCCTCTCTCTCCTTTCTTAGGACTAGAGAAGAGAGGGAGAAGGAAAGACATCCCTGAAGTGCTCATATCAGTCCTGCTGCAGCTCCTGGCATGCACTGAGACAGAACTGAGAACCAAATGCACACTAGAAATTAAATGTTGCCAATTATGTATAGGCATACATTATAATCTCAATTCTGATATTTAATAGACTTTCTCATTAATGGTCTCATCAATTGCTGCTCTAGATCAGACCAATCTAACATTGTGTCCTATTTTTCACAGTGGTTAGTTAGCAGTAAGTGCTTCAGATACAGTAGCAAGAAACACAGTGCCGGAAAATTACAGACTAAACTGTCCATGAGGAAAATATTTTCCTATCATTCATGAGCTAGTGGCTGGTATATGGCTGGCTACCCAGAGATGTTCATTCCATTAAAAGAAGAGAATCACAATTGCATGTGGCATTACCCAGATTAACATACAGTTCCAGCTTGAATATGACTGTAGGCCTTGTCACAGTAACATCAGAAAATAACAGTTCATTCCATAAATTAAGTATGCAGCATGTGAAGAAAAATTAAATTTCAAGTACATTCTTATTTATGTCTGTTATGTAATACATAAGTAGAACAGCTAATGAGGGACATACACTTGGCATCATTTTGCCTGTCATTATTATACATTCCTTTCACATATATCATTTCACATCTTGAAACCATGTTTCCCCATCTAAATTAAATATTCTGAATCCCACATTTCTGTTTTCTGAAATATTTCTGTCATCTAGCTCTGAATTCCTTCTGGTTTTACTCCAGCCTTTGAGACAGGAAGATTAGAACTCATTGATTCATGTAATGGCATTATACATGCTAACATGTTGTTTCCTTTTTGACCACCAATGCATAGTGAGCAAAGGTCAATTAATCTGACACCACTGCTTATCCTTCCAATCAATGTTACCTCATTGCTTCCTTGTTCTCCCACATCTGCCTGACTGTTGTTACACTTGGATTGCGAAGTCTTTCAGGCTGTAGACTTTTCACTCTGTGCAATACATATGCACAGATGTTCAATCAGTGTCTGCAGGCTCTGTTGCAATACAAATGGTTAATAGAGAAGTGGAAAATAATAAAGGGTTCACATTGTTTCCCTAGTTTTATATATATGTGTAAATAATTTCCCCCAGAGTGTCTTCAGTTAATTTTGAACCCAGTAATGTGTATAAATCAAATTATTTACTGGAATATACATTAATTAGCATTTATCCTTATTGAATTTCATTTGACATCAAGCTTTAAATCCAACTAGTTAGATACCCTGAATCTATTATATACATAGACACAGATCTTCTGTCTTAGAAATTCTTTTTGCTGCAGATAGGTGGGAGCTAGAATATACCAGGGAAAGAATTAATATACCATTATAGCATTAATATTAAGAAATATTAAGAACATAATTAAGAAAGCATTAATATACGATATTAATGCTTTCCTTTCTTCTTAATAAGGTCTTTCCCTAAACGTTTTCTGTAAAAAACAGGTCACTGGACATAATCCGGCATAACTCTTCTTATATTCTAAGGTCTTCCAGCATTTTCCTGAGTTGATTAATGTTAGTAACTCTGTCATATACAGAATTTGCCACTTCATTGCTTCTTCCTTTACATGGATATTTCTAACTCTATATTAAAGAAACCTATTTTTTTATTCCTTTTCTTTGATGAAATTTGAACTCCTTTTCTAGCCCTTACCTGTGCTTTAATCTATGGTGGTATTTTTCTGGTAAACCAGTTGCTACTTAGCTTCCCTAACCTCTTTCTGTGTGGGATTTGGAAACCAGATAAAATGTTACAAAACTTGTTTTGCCTACTTTTTTGTTTATACATTCTTGCAAATCTTTGGGACCAAAAAAACATTGTACTCATGGA
The DNA here is from genome assembly GCF_963932015.1 of Anas acuta. NCBI lineage: Eukaryota > Metazoa > Chordata > Aves > Anseriformes > Anatidae > Anas > Anas acuta. Next base: position 184,581,796 of record NC_088979.1, on the reverse strand, counting down.
TGAAGCCAAACTTGTTTATCTTTATCACACCTGGAAGTTTAAAAATATATATTTTTTTAAATACTATTTCAACCAGAGTACCTGCTATTCAAAGAATATTTGTCATTATTCAGTGTTCAAGATCTCTCTCAAAGCAATGTTAGATGGACAGTTAGATACAGTTCACCCCCTTAAGCACTCACACAGGTTTTAAGATTCAGAACTACAAACGACTTTAAAGAGACAGTGCAAACTTTTCTATTACACTCAGCATCTTCACTCTCAAACTCCAGAACTCAGATGCTCACACTCTCCTTTGCTTGGGAGCTATTGCTCATTGGTTTATTCATTTTTCTGAGTGTCTTTGTTTCTAGTAGTATGTGATCTTTATTAGTTTTCAAAGGGTGATCCTCTGCAATGGTAGAATCATTTATCTTCTCTGCAATGTTCTTTTTAATTGTTACTCTCTGATATTTATGCCAACCTACCAATTAATTCCCTTGAAACTTCTAGTACAGTTTAGCACAAAGTGTTATTATTCTCCATTTAGCTATTTGCTACTCAGAATCTATCTTCTCACTCTGACTTCTCATTTCCTGATTTATGTATGCCATTAGTTGAGCTGCATGTTCTGATAGGTGTCTGTTTGGAGTAATCTCAAGAGTCTTCCCTGTTACTCGCACTATCCAAGATGCAGGCACCCAAACTTTTGACTGCTTGCCAATGCACTATGCTGTTTGCTGTTTATTATTTGTAGTTATTGTATATCCATCCAAACCTCTCAGGCTTTCAGGATCCCATGGTCTTCATTTCTTTGTACACAAAAATGGGTTGAGCATGGAAGAGCCACATGTGCAGGATGTGCCTTAGAAGTGTATGTTAATATGTAACCATAGGTATCTTCTTCACGTCTCTAATGTATTATTCATGAGCAAGTCTTTAAATAAGCATTAGTTCAAGGGGTATTCTTTTCCAGATTTAAAGAAACAGTTCTTTGTTTTCAATTCCAGCTTTACAGAGACTTTTGGTTTCTATCTGGAAGGGCTGTTCTACTTTATTGGTCCGAATGGTGGACAGATTGAACTGAATCAGTAGGCTTCACCAAATTAACTAGAATGTCTCTAAATTAGCATATTGTGACTCTGCAGGTTGTCCATTAACTGATTCATTAATTAGAACAAGGTAGAACACTACCTACTGTTACATAGCAGAGTTTATGAGAGAAGATAATTAAATAGATAAGTATGAAATCACTCAGAGCACCATGAAAATGCTTCCCTAGAGCACTTCCTAGCTTGGGCATCTTAAATTAGAAGGGCAGAGATAATTCTATCTAATGTAAAAATCATATTTTATTTTCAAGGAAATAAGCTTTTATGCAGATCTAAAAAAAAGTGATTTGGAATGCTGCTGACATCAAACTGAAAATAACTGAAAAAAACTGCTGAAACTTTTTTCTTCATGTTTTGTAGTGCTGGCCATAGTTCTACTGGCTACATCTACACCAGTGAATTAAATGGTCCATGGATCTTTCTGTGGTCCTGAGGCCAGCTGGCACCACATCGTTCATATTAGTCCATATAGCTAAGCCCTCTTCCCTCCCAGAAGAGGGTAGCCAAGTTGAAATGGCCTGTTAGGAATGATCCCCTGTCCCTGGTGACTCCCCAGCTGTGCCCAGGCACAGTTGGCACAGACAAAAACCAAGTTAAGGATCATGCTAACAATTAACAGCATAGTTAATCACAGTGAGTGCTTGAACTCATGCCTGAACTGTTCAGTTTCCCAGTACAAACATAGCCATTGTGTTTCCAACAGGACTGAACAAATGATACTTTTAATATATTCACAGTCTCTCCAAATAAAAAACAAATGCTTCATTCTTTCTGGAAAACAGAAGGGAATGAACAAAACAAAACAAAACAAAACAAAACAAAAAAACAAAAACAAACAAACAAACAAAGATGAAATGGAATAATTTATCTGATGTTATGTCAAGTAGGTAGGTTACCAGTTTCTCAGAAGTTATTTATAAACTGTAGGCAAAACCCCACAGGACTGACATGTATCCACTTATCCTAATAGCGAATATTTTCAGCTACTGCTACCTGCAATGACAAAGAGCCTCATTTCAAACAACAGTTCAGATGGAAACACTGTCAAGAAGTTGTGTGAATGACAGGTCCACTATCAGAGAAGTGTATTACCAGTCATCAGCTCATCTGCAAAAAAACAGTGGTTGTGGAAGAGACCGGAGTTGGGGTTTGGTCTTATCAAACACACAGTTTATCTGCCCAGAATTTACATAGCTGTGAATTAGCTGCCAGTCCTCATAAGGCTTTATTCAGCAAAGTGAGCTGCACTTCAGAATTTATTTTGTTTTCCATGGGGCTCTATGAAGGGCTCTCAAAGCTGATCAAAGTACTAATCTTTAGATTAAAAAGCATGTGTCTGTGGGTCAATACCTACTGGAAAGTGAGAGAATAAAACCTGCATATTTCTGTCAATTTCAATGTTTCAAGACTTTAAAGGAAAAACTTCATATAAGGAGTAATAACATACTTGATTGCAAATGGAGCTGGATGGGAAACAGGTTTTCCAGCCTGTAAAATAGTTAGATGGATCTTTTTCTTACAGACCAAAGTGCAGAATCCTTTACAAAGCCTTGAGTATGTCCTAACCACCAGACTATTGGCGTTTTCACATTTGGCCAAAAATGTGTCCCCATTATAGTTTTTTTGTGTTTTGTTGTTGTTGTTTGTTGTTTTATATTTTTGTTTTGTTTTTTTCATTTGTACTGCTGGAAGCAATAAATTTCTATTGCAATATTTGATTTAACTTAACTGAATTTTTCAACCAGAGAAAAATATTACTCGGCTCTAGTAGTGGGTCTTCATTATTTTGTTTGAATAATTTCAGTCTTCATTATTTTGTTTGAAAAATTTCACTGTGCAAAGTATTCATTGTTAAGTTGATATTTTCTTCTGAAACACTAAAAAATTGATTAGCTATAAATGTCAACACAATCAATAACTAATTTCTTTAATGCTGTGCAGTATGGAAATATTTAGAATAGCAAAGGGAACTGTTATTTCTCTTTGTGTTCTCCACATGCTGAACATTAACAAAGCCTATGAAGAGAGACATAAGACTTAGACTACAACTTAGTGAAGGAAACATTTTCAAAATTATTCATGTTCTCCCTTATTCAGACTTCCAGTTCCATATTCTCTTTTTTTACTTACTTTTGCTTCTTACGAAGTACTATTTCTTAGATTTCCAAGAATCTGACTTGTTGAAAAAAAAAAATCAGGCTGGATATCAGGAAGAAGTTCTTCAGTGAGAGGACTGTTAAGCACTGGAACAGGCTCCCCAGGGACATAGTCACAGCACCAAGCCTTTCAGAAGCATTTGGACTGTACTTTTATTAATATGTTATGAATTTTTGTGTAGACTTGTGTGGTGCCAGGAGTTGGACTTGATTAACCCTGGAAAGAATTATGAAATGCTTTTAACTATTATTATTTAAATATTTCAGCATCTACAAAACAATACTTATGACTTACTTGAGACAGTAAGCATCAGTACAAAGGAAGAATTTCATATATTTCACAAACATTGACAAGATACAGGGCCTGCAGTACTTAATTGAAAACCATAATAACAATGCAAAACAAAACAAAACAGTTATTTCATTTTGTAAAGAAAGTAGTTTAATAACATTTGCTTGCAAGAGCATTTTTTAATCTTGCCCTAATCTAGGGAATGGTTTAATGATATCTCATTCTACACATGTACAAAAAAAAAATCCTAATTTATAAAAGACAGCAAATATGTTCCAGCTAAACATTTGCATTGTATATGTCATAAAATTACTTGGTCATGTCATTTATTTGTTAATAATTTATATGCTTTCAGTAATCATGAAACATCTTTAGTTTTTGGAGATTTGACAAATGAAATCCCTTTCTTTTTGTTCTCAGTTCCTTTTTCCCTAATAGCTCAATATTTCAAGCTTGAAGGCATTGGAACCAGTGTAGAACAATCAGTATTTTAAAACACTTTATATATGCCAGGCATCGGCATTAAATTTTATATCATTAAAATGACAATCTATAATGTGTAAACAGTTCGATAAGGCATTCCATGTAGATTTAACAATTTTATTGTGATTCTTTCAAAACGTATAGCATTTTTGTGGTTTTCTGTGCTTTTTGTCATTATTGAGGCTGATAACCTTGACCAGTGTATCTGCTCTAAGTGCATTATATGCCATTTCCACTCTATACCTTCATCCAATACATAAAGCTCCTCTTTGCAATATTGCCAACATTACCAATGTCATCACATTTTTTATGTAGGTTATACTGATGGATAATGACCTCAATTAAGCAAACGGAAAAACATGAAAAAAAAAAAATCATGATTAGATTAAATAACCATAGCAAGCGAGTGAGTGATTGAGTATCTGACAGCTAAATCAAAGGTTTCTGCTTATTTTGGAAGAATCAAGCATGAAAGAGTTGCTGTCAATAAATATAACAAGCCTACTGCATAGACAGGTATGCTATGTAAGATCAAATTGTATCAGCATCAGCTGAGTATCATGACTACAGCAGTGTATTTTATCATCTGAGAATTAAACAAATTATGAAAAGGAAAACAGAAAAAAAAATCAACAGAATTTTGATTATGCTGGGTAAAGATTTATAACATATCTTTTAAAAAATATTTGTAGTTATACTTTCAAGATTATCCTCCTTTACAAATAATATTTTCTTTTTAAAATATGTATGCTTACAGTTATGATACATATAAATCATCTTTTTAAAATGTCATCAGGTTCTTGACCTCAGTCATCTCTTAGTGTCTTCAGTTTGTTTTCTCTTAATTTACTAGTCATTCTTCTTGCACTGGCATTATGGAAAAGAGTGTCTAAATGTTGCCAGTTTATCCTTAAATTTAACACATTTTGAATAATATTCTAAATCCCTGAATTCTACAAGAACTTGAATTTTAACAATCAATGCATATGAAAATATACTTTTCTGCCAGCTTTGAATAAGCCTTCATTCTTGCAAGTGTCACATACTAAACAATGTCTTAAACTGGGCACCTGGCCAGTTTACTTCTTTCACTGCAATTACAGTTTTGGCAAGTTTTGACACAACTATGAAACCATGCTTATGTCTGGCATATAGTAAAACTTTACATTGGGTAAATTATTATTAATGATCAGCACTTAAGCAGCTCTTCAAAATTCTTCACACACATTAACTGATTAATGCACAGCACTTGTGTTGGAAGTATAATGTCTCTATAGTAAAGTCACAATGTGCTGCTAGAAAGTTGTGCCATAATTATATAGAGCTCATTGATATTTTTTTTATTTGGTATGAGCATCTGTTTTTCCCAACTGTTCCAAAACATAGTCAGCACTTACTTGCTTTATTTGCAAAGCAATTAATCAAGAATAATCAATTGTTTCTATTTAAAGCAAACGATAGCAAAATAAAACAAACTAAACTAAAAGCAAACAATAAAACTCCTAGTGATTTTAAATAGGTCTCGATTTCTTCTCTAGGATTTTTATCTGACTTTAGACCTAGAAGAAGCACTCTAATCTTTTGTTGTCTATTAATCACAAACTTCAAGCAGAGTATATACCAGCAGATTTTCCTGAAGGAATAAAATACTCCATAACTGGATAGCTAAATATATTTCAGTAATTATTAAAGCCTCTAAAGATATTTTTTATTTAGTCTACTGTAAGTGTTTCCACCTTCTTTCTATAGTAAAAGATTACATTTGCAATATAAGTAAAAAACACAAAAGTCTTATATATGTCCATATGTATGTAACACCTGCAAAACAGACGTTAAAAAAATTAACATTACAATAGCAAAGACAAGCTTTTCAAACCTAAATGATGCTATAACTAAGGTTGCTTATGCATTAATAATTCAGCTTTTCTTTGTATACTCATTACAGCAAATGCTTAACTAATATATTTTTTTTCTATTAAACCTGAAGCACAGTTCTCAAGATGGACAGTGTTCACTTTATGAGCAGCTTTTTAATTTTTTGCCTTTCCTTATTTGCCTTCATGAAGCCTGTGCTCAGGTTACTACATACCATGAAATCAGCCCCATCCATTTGTTCATGAACTTTTTTACCATTATCACCACTGCCATATTTGAAAGCTTGATATTTATATACTTTCATCCCAATATTGTGAGCTAAATGGAGAGTATTACTATTATAGGTAAGGAACTCAGATAGTGTGAAATCAAACTAAATGTGCCCAATAATTTTGCTAGAGAAGTCCTGTATAGATAGAAAGATGCTAACACAGGGTTAGATATTTTCAAAATCCATTTTCCAATGATTTTGCAGAAAACACATACAGAAAAGAGTTTAGTACAACTGCTTAACAATTCAAAGGAATCCTATGGCAAAATCAAGAAAGGCTTCTGTAGGTCCTAGTCTTTAAGAAAACATTTATTTACAATAAGTATTTACAACTATTTATAAGTATATAACATTTATTACAATAAATAATTATAGGACAGTTATAATTAGGTATAATTAAAATAAGTAATTATAGGACAGTTTAGTATAGTCCCTGTCCACACTTGCTATCAATTTCTACAATGAAAGACACAAGATTCTATAGGCAACAACATCATTCATTATACAGCTTTGATGCATCCATAGATTTCTAGCCTGCACAATGGAAACAAGCCTGGTGGAAAGCTACTTTAAGTTGTACTTTTTTTTCAAATCTTAGTTAAGGTCCATGGTTTTGAAAAATATGTTCTAGACACCAAAGGTTATCTGAAAGTAACTGGAACTGCTTCAGTTCCAATTGAGAAATCACAGATATGGTGTGAAATGTTTCATTTACAACAATTGCTATGTTAATACAAAATAAAAATTAGTACCTTTGGAATAAAATTTGAATCACATTTGGCATTAATAATCACATCTGGAAACCTAAGAAAAGTGCAACAAATCAATTCACTTTCCTTAAATATGTATTGCTCTGTAATGTAACTTCCCACGACCATACATACAATACAGTAAAGTGGATTATCTGTCAGAACAAAGGAAAAGATAAGATCTCTTTGCTAAAATTTGAGTTTTCTTTAACAGCCCTGCACCCTGTAAAAGAAATTATTTTCAGTGTAGCCAGTCACTTGGCACTTAAGAAGGATACAATTTTTTTTTTTTTAATTAAAAAAAAAAAAGTCAGAAATATTGTTTGTGTCTATTCAGGTTTCCACAATGAATTTCAAGCAGTTTATTCCATGATTGATTGAGAATATGTAATACCTTTGCATTTGTTTTTACTTTCATAAAAGCAGACATGAAGAAGAATTTAAAACAAAAATGAATTTAATCAGATTGGCTTTTGCTGCTTTCCTCCTTTATATTTAAGCCAAGTGCAAAATGAAACTGGTTCTATGATCTGAGATCATATCTCTGCCATACAGTGAGAAAATGAGTAAAATAAGTTCCACTCAAGTACCCTGACTGTAATAATTTTTGCCTCAAAACCTGCAGTGTGACACATAAGAAACAAAACAATAAAAAGCAAAGCTATTGCTTCCTACACACAACTCCAAAGCTGTTTTTAAACATGCAAATGAAATTTCATACAATAGCAAGAACAGTATTGAGTGCATTTTAAATAAAGAAAATATTGCCATTTCCAGAAGGAGGAATTCCGTAAGAATTTACACATAGATATAATTCAGACAAAAATGTATATTTTGGCAAACTGGACATAAAATGCTTCTGTGTATCTGAAGTAAGTTTATCAGAGTTGTTTCATGGCTTTCTGATTTGGGCCCCAAGTAGATTACAGTTTGAAATTGCCCAATTTCTGAAAAAGACACAGACTTGTGAAATCAGTTACTTTTGAAAATAGTTTATTTATATTAAACAAAGACTTATGAAAAGAGTTTCTCTGGGGAAATTTTCCTATATCCAAAGTGTCACTTGCAAAAGACTGTGTCAGCATTGGTAACTCAAAGTTAACTTAGACATACAATCAGAAAAGTGAGTTTGAATGTGAGCAATTTCATTTTAACCCACTCCCACCTTACTAGAACCTCCAAATATTTTATTATCATTAATTCAGTTTTATCTTATCAGCTAATACCATACAATGAAGCCAAAATCTGTTAGCATCTAAGAGGTTGAGGAACACCACTGACAACTGAATGGCATTATGCCCCTAAGTGGTTCCCCCACTTCAGAGATGCTCCCCAAGTTTTTGAGTGTCTTCCAAGAAATAAAAAGTCAGAATTACATTCTTTCTCTTGCAAAAGAATAATTTAGCCCATATATCATACTCAGAGCCTTAAAAGGTGTAAGGACCTTCAGCTACTGCCCTTGGATAAAGTGAGACACCAAACTCAGGAAAATATGCCAAAGCTATTGACGTCTATTCCCTTTCTACCCCCAGGTTTTAGAGCCTCCTCTGCCTGCTCGGTATTGGTAATGGCCACAAATGACAGTTAAGAGAAAAGAAGGATAACCATTTTCCAAATACATGTGACATAAAACGTGTACGATAGTTTAGAAATCATTGTACAAAGGGCATTGTTAAAATGTTGCATGTATGTACCATCAGAGACACTTATTTAGAAAAGACAGTTTATCAGTGAATATCAGAACAATCACAACTGGCCTTTTGTCTATGGTCTCTGCAATTTGCTCAGTAATGTATTTATCCTTACATACAACATTTTACCCTTTGGCTATATAGCAGATTAATAATTTTCTAGTTATTAGCCACAATTGCCAGTAAAGCCTACAGAAATTATAAATGAGTCATCAAAGACTCATGAGTCATCATTTTGTGCTGTTGAATTTGTAGTGTTAAAAACTTTCTGCATATGTTACTGTGATTTATAATACCCTAAAACTCACTTTAACAATGATTTTTCTTATGACTACTCAAGTCATAACTTATTTTTTAATTTATCATGATCACTACAGTAGAAAATGCAAACTGCTCATGAATCACACCATCTGGGGACAGAGGGCTAGGGAGTTACTCTGCAGAAAAGGACATTGGGGTCTGGCGGACAACAAGCTGAGCACGATCCTACAGTGCCCTGGCATCAAACAGGCTGCATTAACAGGAACAGAGCCAGTACATCAAAGGATGGTATTATCCTCCTCTACTCAAACCTTGTCAGACCATCAGACCACAGCTAGAGCACTGTGTGCAGTTTTTGACCTCCCAGTATAAGACAGATACGAGTAAACTGAAACAAGTATAGTGGAGGGCTGCCAAGACAGTCATGGACAGGGGAACTTGTCATGTGAAGAGAGGCTGAGGGAGCTGGGCTTGTTAAATCTGGGAGTAGCAACAGCTTCAGGAGGACTAAAGAGCTGTTCCCCCAGAGCCTATGGGAAGGCTAACAAGAAAATAACCAGGATCCAGGGTCTTCATGGAGGACCATGGCAGAAGGACAAAAGATTGTGTGCATAAACTGAAACAAGCATGGTTCAGATTGGGTGTAATGAGAACATTTTTCCTTTTCAGGACCATCAAGATTTGGAAGAAGTTTCCCGGAGAAGTTGTGTAGTTTCTGTCTGTTCTGAGATTCTCATGATACAATTAGGTAAAGCCTTCAGCCACCTGGGTCTGACCTCAATTCGACCCTGGTTTGAACAGGAGTATGGACCAGAGAGCTCCTGAGGTTCCTTTCAATCTGAATGATTGATATGATTTATGATTTTGTTTTCTGACCTTTGATTTTAGGACTTTCTCACTCTAAGCTAAGGACCAGAATGGATTGTCTGAGAAGGTTGTGGCATTTTTACCCTGGCAGAATTTGAAGGGGCTAGAGGGGAAAAGGAGGAGTTTGGCAAACACACACCTGCTGGAAACGCATTAGATGGTGTTGTGCTGAGATTGGGACATAGACTACATTCTAATAGTGAAGTAAAGCTCTGAGAATTTATGAACTGATTAACCTTCTATGATGAATATCTGATTAAAAAGACATCAGAACAAAGTAACCAACAAGCTAGAGCGCATACTATATAAGCTATTCCCTTCTTCCTTAGAATTCTACAGAATCTATCTAGTGGGTCAACACTTTACAAGCAGTTTCACTGTTTCTTGCTGCAGATCTGTCTATATTAATCATATTTCAAATAAGATGCAATACAATAATGATTCTCGACCTCCTGTCCACAGACTGCTCATGGTGTATAAGGCATCAGAAAAGGCATCCACAAAAACTTTGCAAAGATGCCTACATAAAAGTATGTACATATGTGCATATTCATACAATGTATGGGCATACCTACATTCTCTTCTGAAGGATGCACACTGATGCTGTCTGCCCCAGCACAACTGAGTACTTACTTTCTCCCAGCTGCTGTTTCTATCTGTAGTAAGGCACTATAAACAAACATGCAGGTCACATTAAATAGTTTTCAATATTTTCAACTGAAATTTTTACAAAAAATAACATTCTATCATTATACTTTGATATTAGAAAACAATAGAAAATACTTTTTCCTAAATGGTAAGAACTTTATTCATCATTCTTTCCATACGTGCTGATTCATTAAATATTTTTGAGATGCAAGATGGTTTGCAGACATATTTCATAACATTTAGGCAAAATTAAGAAAAGTAGACACTTTCATTTGCAGCTTGAGAAATGGCTTTAAGCATGTGCTATCCATTTGTGATGCATGATTTTGCTATTAAGCTTATTAAATAAAAATGTGTATCACTGTACAACTGGTTGTGTTTATGCTCTCAAACCACAATGGTCATCCATAGAAAATAAACACACATCATTAGCTCCCCTTGTTTTCTTGAATTCTTGAAAAAGCAGTGAACAGTTTTGTCTCCTGGTTTAGATAACAAAGATATAATTCCAAGAACTGAGATAGCATTTTTAATTCTTTTGATTTACATAGGAGAATATTTTAACGAGTACTGTATTTATTTATTTATTTTTGCTATTTTGTTGGGTTTTGTTTAAATGACAAAGAGATTTCTTTTGTTTGCTCTCAAACTAACAGATTTTTTTCCCTTCTGTATGTTTGATACAAAAAGAAATGTGCACCATGCAACCTTCTCTGTGGCTTTTATCCTTTGTGAAGGTTACATTCATGAGATCTAGCATTGTAACTGTAGTAGAACATGATATGTTATTCAGCTGGGATTCTTGAAGTCAAGTTGTTTACAGTCCTCTTGTGCACTTGTAGTCTCAGCCCATAGGTCTGTTTATACTGTTCTTGCCAAGCTGAAAGCAATTCTGTCACTGCGCCATAGGTTTCTACATAAGACTCAGCATTGCAGTGAGTTGAGTCAGTGATATTGGCAAGCAGCCAGATTTCATCACTGCCTCAGGTTTTCTGGCATTTAGCTAGTGTCCAGGTCAGGTTGTTATAAAAGATATAAAAAAGAAAGGCTGTGCCTTCCTTTCAAATGTAGTTTATTAAAGCCATTATTTGCCTAGAACATTAGATGAATATAAACCTTTCTGACTAAATTTGTTGTCTGTGTAATAAAGTTATAAATCCTTAATTTAGATGCCTAATTAAACAATCACATATGGATTTTCTCCTCATTGCTAAATCTAAAAAGGAAAAAAAATATATATGAAAATGGAGGAAACCTGGGATTCTTTTCCAAATTTCCTAAATATTGATTCCTTCTCTGCTGAATAAAAGGTCGTAAGGAACCTCTAATCTGGACTTTATCACTGACTGTGATGGGACATCTCTTATAGTTGTACTGTGCAGAAGCTATTCCCATAAGTATAATAATGCCTGTGCACCTCTACATATTATTGGGGGAAGGGAAGGGAAGGGAAGGGAAGGGAAGGGAAGGGAAGGGAAGGGAAGGGAAGGGAAGGGAAGGGAAGGGAAGGGAAGGGAAGGGAAGGGAAGGGAAGGGAAGGGAAGGGAAGGGAAGGGAAGGGAAGGGAAGGGAAGGGAAGGGAAGGGAAGGGAAGGGAAGGGAAGGGAAGGGAAGGGAAGGGAAGGGAAGGGAAGGGAAGGGAAGGGAAGGGGAGGGGAGGGGAGGGGAGGGGAGGGGAGGGGAGGGGAGGGGAGGGGAGGGGAGGGGAGGGGAGGGGAGGGGAGGGGAGGGGAGGGGAGGGGAGGGGAGGGGAGGGGAGGGGAGGGGAGGGGAGGGGAGGGGAGGGGAGGGGAGGGGAGGGGAGGGGAGGGGAGGGGAGGGGAGGGGAGGGGAGGGGAGGGGAGGGGAGGGGAGGGGAGGGGAGGGGAGGGGAGGGGAGGGGAGGGGAGGGGAGGGGAGGGGAGGGGAGGGGAGGGGAGGGGAGGGGAGGGGAGGGGAGGGGAGGGGAGGGGAGGGGAGGGGAGGGGAGGGGAGGGGAGGGGAGGGGAGGGGAGGGGAGGGGAGTGTGCTATCTCAGTGCTGCACTGTGTTGCTGTAGGATAGTAGCCCCTGTGAGCCCTGAACGTGTGATCAGAGAACATTCTACTCAAAGGAGGTCACGTGAATGCCAGTGAGCAGTCTGAGATAGTGAGCAGTCATGAAGTGTCTTCTTTCTGCCTCATTTCCAGTCCATCACTTTTACCTACTTCCAGGTGCTTACTCCTGAATCCAAGAAAAGGGGAGCAAGAATAGAAAAAAAAAAAAAAAAAAAACAGAAAAAAACAAAACTGAGTAGACACACTCAGAAGCAAAAAAGCAAGATCCAGTGGCCAAAACATATGCTGTTGGTAAATCCTTGATTTTTTGTTTCTTTGTTTTGTTTTGTGGAGGACTAATTGAGGCTGCAAATGTCTGAGTATACTGCCAAGAATGACTAGCAGTTATTGTCGATATCATGGAGAGAGAAGCCCAGAGAAGTTGTTAATATCACAAATCCCTGGTAGTGTTCAAGGCCAGGTTGGATGGGGCTTTGAGCAACCTGGTCTAGCGGGATGTGTCCCTGCCAATGGTAGGGGGGTTGGAATTGGATGATATTTAGGGTCCCTCTTCCAACCCAAACTATTCTATGATCATTAATTAATCATTCAGACAGTTTTTTCCCTATTGGTTGACTCCCTTTGTGCTTCCTAAGGAGTCTGAATTCATAATGCTGAGGTGTGAATTGTTTGCTATTTTTTGCAAGGGGGGACTTATTAACATACAACTTCTTCGGACAGTTTTATTGCCTTAACATAGGCCTTTATCTGAATTTCAGACATCCTAATATGTTTGTAACTGTCAATCCATAACCACAAAGATCCAAATAAGATATGTTACAAATCTGATACACAGATATTTAAAAACATTTTAAATGGCGTTCCATATAGGCAGCAGAATCCGGACCTCTACTTCCAAATTTGATAACAAAGTTCCTAAACTGAAGCTAATCTGTCCAGTCATCTTCTATTACCTTGACACATACAATAAGAATGTGTGTACTTCTGAATAGACCACGTGACATGAATCCCACCCTAATGCTGCTGTTTTGTAACAGCACAGAGAAGTCCATCCCTCCAATCATAGCATTACAAGTACCTGTAGAGATCCAACAAGAGACATCCGTATTCTGATCAATCTTAGGCTGGAGATTTCATATGGAGACATACGAAAGACCAGATCTGTATTCATTGTGATTAGGAATAAATTTAGGTTTGGAATATATTTACATAAGAATGTGGTAGTAAGAGAAGAGATTAATTTGAAGAAGACAGTAATCCTGTGGTTTCAACACATGCAAAAAATCTGTCTAGTTTACATATCAAAATTAATTCAAGACACTTGCCTAACATTAGCATCATCTACTTTCAGTTAGCCAAAAGTTGTATGCTTGGTTTAAACGGTTCATATAGACTCCTTCTGTAAAGTTGAACAGGAAGGAAAAAAAAATAATAAATAAATGGTGTGTCCAGAAAGTAATCTGTCTCACCTGAGGCTCATTTAATTTGAGAAAAATCACTATTTGAGGATTCTTTTTTTAGCTCTTAGCTATTAAGGAAACCTAGACAAATTGTACAGATTAGGCATCAAACTTTAAGATGATAGATGAGATGAAACTTCTCCTGTGTGTTTTTATCCAGACAAGCATGGTTCTGACCAAACACAAACTAAAAATCATACTTCTAACACATTTATTAAAAGGAAGAGGGTGAATATATAAAACTCTGCTAGAAGCTTTTAATACTGTCTGTGACTGTGCGTGGATGAATTGGTCGGTGAGTGATAGGGGAATATTTGCCCTTGCAGAAAAACACAATCATCTTTCAAGGTCATTCACTTCTCTACTGTAAAATTTTGAATTGTTTTTATTAAAATAAGAGTATGGAAAGTAGATTATGCTGTTTTGAATGGATGACAATACCACACATATATATTTCAAAAGTTAGAAAGGCATACATCCTGAATTCACTTTGTGTTTTAATGAAGTATGAGCCATTACGGGAAGGGGAGAAAGAAGCCAATTCAATTAAAATAGAACTCAGACTTTGCAAGGAATCCAAAATAACTGTATTTTAAATACTTCTTAAAAAACGTATTTTTCTGGGATGTTCAGCTTTGAGGAGTTTAAACATTCTTAACCTCTAAAACATATACATGTATGTTAAACTGAGTTTGCCTTCAAAGCCACTGAGGGTCAGAATCAAGTGGCCCACACACAGATCCCTAGTGCAAAATGAAATACCTTAGGTGATTAGATGTATCTGCTCAGAGATAGCATATAATAGAGGCCTATGGGTGACTCATGTCTTCCTGAAGGAGTTGGGTACTTCATCACTCTTTCTCAACCCTATTTCAGTATAACGTCAAAACACTGAACACTATTTAAGCAAGATCCCTAAAGAATTCTAATTTCTATTTACAGATAATCTAAAATCTGATTCCAGTTATACTGTAACATAAGGAAAATTAAAACTCGAGTCTATTTTCCTCCTTTTTTTTTTTTTTTTCTGAAAAGGAATGAACAAAATAAAGTAAGAAAAAATAAAATTATTTTTCTCAGTTCTTTGAAAATGTTATAATTTGCATTATAACAGTTTAGAAAGAGACGGTTGAAACTGCTATGAACTATGTTTTATAATCAGGAATGAAGGTGATCATTAGCTGGAAAAGAAAGCCTGTACTTTGCATGCAGCCAATGTGCAATCTGAAGTCAGAACATAAATACACTTTATAAGGGGGCTGCAAAGAATATTCCAATTGAAAAAAAAAAAAATTAAAAAAAAAAACGGAATTTCTAATCCTATTAGAATGGCCAAACACTACTTCTTATCCAAAAACATCTCTACTACATTAAGATGTTGTGGAGAAATTTCCACCACTGTCATAAGCTCCTGAGAGTACCTATGTGATATTACCTTGCATGAACATGGAGTGAGATTAAAAAGCATTGCTATGGAAATAAGTAGGAATATTAAAACAACGGCATATGTAAGGAACGTTCCCTCAAACATAAAACCAAACTTAATAGTTACTAAGCTATATTTTTACTCAAATCTTAGGAGCATGGATAAATTTCTACATGTTACTAAAACCAAGCAAACAAACAAATGCACTAGCCTTAGTCAAGGAAATTTTGAATTTCTATAGGCTAATGAGGCTACAGTACACAATCATTATATGATTTTGAGGAGACAATGAGTTAGAGCATAAACAAGCTGAGATGAGGAAATGCAGGTATCTCATTTTCAAACATTTTCTTCAAGTGCTGTTTATTTTGTCAAATAAATCATATTTCAGTTAGAATTCTTCTTAATCATTATGTACAGGTACTACATGCAGACTTCTGAACCAAATCTTTTGTTTATGCTTAGTCTGTTGAACTGGAGACATTATATAGGGCTAGAAGGAAGTTAAAATTCAGAGACTGGTCACATATTCCTGTTACCCAAAAAAAAAAGGAAAAAAAAAAAAAGTGAGAAAAAGTAGTGTCAGACAAATACTTGGAACAGGGAAACCACATGGAAGAATGGGAAGGAAGCAGGAGTAGAGATTTTTCCAATAGTTTAGGTTAAAAAGCACATGAAGGATAAGGTATTACAAAGAACGAGTAATAAATAAAAATAAATAATAAAATAAAGAAGACAGAGCACAGAAGAGATTCTAAGCAACTTCTTGGGAAAGCCTTAAAAGGTTTAGTAAGCTTAGGTATTTGAATGCTTATCTAAACCCATTTGCTAAATCTTATGAAGATCTGTACAGTATTTCTAACAGGTTGGAGGTCATCCAGGAGATGACATCTTTGTATACTCTCAAACTATTCCTTGGAACATCATAGCCATAAGGAGGGTATAAATAGATACAAAAATAAATACTTTCTGAATCAACAGCTATCATAAGTTACATAGAATGTTGACCTTTGGGCTGTAAGAATGGACATACTGATTTTGTCTCCCTTGCACACTATCAGAGTTTAGTGAAGCTTTGTGTATTGTTTTTTCAGTGATATAACATGGAAAAAAA
The DNA here is from genome assembly GCF_963932015.1 of Anas acuta. Classification (NCBI taxonomy): domain Eukaryota; kingdom Metazoa; phylum Chordata; class Aves; order Anseriformes; family Anatidae; genus Anas; species Anas acuta. The sequence continues at coordinate 184,565,376 of NC_088979.1, read as the reverse complement.
CATCATGCCTGTAGGAAGAATGGAAGAATAATTAAAATGTGTTGTCCTTTGTCCAAGGCACATGCACTGTTTACATTGCCTTTTGAGTCTGGGTTCAAACTTAGACTCCCCTCTTGGACATATTACATGGACACAGTTTGCACTGAGATGCCAGCCTGAGGAAACCTCACAGCACACAAAGCCTTGACTTGCATTGCAAATGGATCTTATACACCTAACATAATTTATCCCATCTGTGCTTTGCTGCTGATGTGTCCACTTCCTCTGCTATTGCTGCAGAAGGCTAAGTGGCACCACATGAGCAAATGCTACTGAAGTTTGAAATCAACATTAGCTTAGCTAGCTTTTTATGCAGGAGGCATGTTTCACCAAGCTACAAGTGTTTTGATTCCTACCAATTCATCTTTGTGGTTCTCAGTGACAGACTGCTTCAGGGTTTAGCCTACCCCTTTCACCCACTTATAGACAATGTCAAGTAATAGAGCATACCTAGTTGATGTAATAAAGGTCACATACTCTGAGGAACTAAAGCTATCTTCTGACTGAGAAATGACATTTTCCTTTAACAAATCATATTATCTCAAATCGAAGGACCAAATGTTCCCAAGAATGGAACTTTTCTTTAATTTATGAATTCAAGACCTAAAAAAGCTTTCCATCTGAAAGAAAAGCTAAAAGTAAATCACTGGAATTAGTCACAGAAAATTGAAACCAAACACTTACAATTTTACTTGCCATTTTTACTCCTCAGTGCAACTTGAATGGAATCTTTTTACATATGAATACACACATATACATATTCAGATGACAGAATCAGAGAGGCAGAGCAGGTAGAAAAATAAAAGAAAAATAAAGCAATAGGTGAAATTGTGTGTCGTTTGTGAAGCTACTTTACACTGGCAGTCCATCAAATTCTGGACTGGAGAGGTAACATATCCAGCTTCATGAAGACTGCTGAGTCAGTATTTTAGATCTCCTGGTAAAGTAAGCTCATCTTCTGTGAGTATTAGGGGAGCTTCTGGGAAGACTACAGACTGTTTTTTAAGGCAACAGATGTAAAAAGGAAATCCATGTGGAAACTTCAGCTGTAGAACTCAGAAATGGTTGGCATTTATCAATCTGACCCAAAACTGCAAAACAAAACACATGTAGAGCCTATTAATAATTAAATTACATTCAACTGTCAAAAGGTTTCTATGGAAACCAAACAAGTAAGACTAATGTGATAGAAATACTCCTGCTTCAAGGAGTACTAGAGTATCACATGGAATTCTATTTTCATACACTGTGTCTGCTGAAAGGATTATTTATACACGATTAAATTCTAACCATAGTTTTGCGATATTTTGGTACAAAAGCCAGTACAGTAATTAAAGTGCATGAATAAATGTACAGTTTAAGCAGGCAAGAGAGAGACACAATGTCTTTGCATAATTTAAAATGTACATAATTTTCTTTTTACAATTGAACTGTGATCAAGGAGTGATGATGTACTAACTTCAGCTTAGCATACAATGCTAAAAGCAAGACATATAAACAAGAACACATTAAAACTGGAGTAGCCATAGGTCAATAAAAAAAAAAGAAGCAATCAAACTTTCTCATTATATATTCCATTCTGCACTTCAGCTATTGCAAGAGGATGGTTTTGGAACACGTAAGTAAGAGGAAGAACAGCAAGTATATCATAAATTGGTGGCATCTTTGAAGGAATCGATTTTACACCAGTTCCCACAGTAATAACTGAGCACTTAAAAAGGTATGAAAGTCCAATTAAAAAGCAGTACTCTCTCTATGTTTCTCATACCTTCCTGGAAATTGAGAGAACAGTTGCATATTCAAGGATGTCTCCCTTTTAGTTTAGTTTAGTTTTGCTTTGCTTTGTTTTTTTTTAGCTCCTTTCACTTCTTTCACCTCAAACATTTCCTTCACATTTCCTTCTCTTTATTTCTTCCTTAAAAAGGAAAAAAATATATAATAATATATATTTAATATATATATAATATATATATATATATTATAAAATATATATAATCCTGTGTTGTTGTTTTTTTTTCCTAAAAAATCATGAGCTTTCTGGTAAGGGTAGCTTCCACTCTCAGAGGGCTAGAACTGGGGAAATGTGCTCGGCTGAATGAAACAGGATTAATTAACTTAATTAATCCTATCTGAAGTCTTTTCTATATATGAAAATAGGAGGCTTAAAATCAAGGTTCTTCTGTCATTCCAAGTCATTTCTCCAGCTGTTGGGTTGCAGAAGAACATGTTCGATGAACATTTTTCCTTTTCTCTTTTGAGCACTACAAACTGACTAACCCTTGCTTAGCTGAAGATAGTTTTGAAATGTTATTACTGCCTTTTCTCACAGGAAAAAATGTTAGTATAAGAGCATGCCAGCATGTCAATATTTTTCTCTGAAACATCTCTTACTACATATGAATTCACACTAAGTATTTTATATACTAAGCAAAAGAATTCAATTTCTTAAAAATAACTTTAGTCCCAGGTTCAAAAATCTGTCTGCCCACTAGCACTACTTAAAATATAGAATTTCTTTTCCTTTTTCTTTTTCTCCACCAAATTAAAAAACAACAACAACAACAAAACTCTGAAAACAGAAATATTGTATGAGATTATTTTGAACATTGAAAAACTCCATGGTAATGCTGCTATAACAAAATCTGTGTTCTGATGTTAATATGCTATAAGTTGGAGATGACAGAAAAATGTGAGCAAATAATTCATGTAACAACAATCTTCAGTGGAGACTGTAAGAACTGAAAACTTTAGCACTGTATAACAACTGTTATTTATGCAATATTTAGTTTGAACAACCTATGGTGTTCACTTTGATTTCTCTGCCTGTAACAGTCCCACTGGAACCTTGACCACCTACAAGTATACATCCCCCAAAAAAATCATGTCCAGTAACTGGATGGTGGTCCTTGGGACCCAACACCCAAAAAGAATCTATATTCTTCTAGCACAAATTAAGACACCTCACAGGCTGCACAAGAGAAATATTCTTCACATATGCAGAAACAAAGGAAATTACATTAATTTCTGTTAAGATACTTTACATAAGACAGACATGTCCTGATGTAACCTTTGTTTTGTTCTTTAAAAAAATAATTAATTAATTAATTATATTCAGGCTGGGTTATTTTTCCTGGGTAGTAGAGGAAAGGTTGCATCTATCTTGGGTGACATTTAAAAATAATGCAAACTGTACAACAGATGTTACTTCTCTTTGGATAGTGAAAACATGAATAATTTTAATAGAACATTTGAACATTTGAATTTTCTTTTCACATTGACTTTCTGCTTTTTCTAACATAATAAATTAAAAAAATGTATTATAATCTGCAATAATTACCACCTATTATCTCTGTGAATATTATAGCAAATTGATTATTAGGAATTATATATTGTTTTGTGGAAGAGAATACCTTACTGGGCATCATCACACAGGTGAAGCTATAAAAAGGACAATTCAAACCTCAGTGTCTCTTGACTCCACTGGTGAGGCCTCTGTTGGAACCAGTATAGCTGGGATGGCTAATAGTCAGAAAAGAAAAAATGAAATCTGAGAACATGCAGAGAAAGATTACTAGAATGAATGGAGAAAATGGAGAGGCTATTTGATGACAGAAGCCTTAAAGTATTTAGGTTTCTGCATCTCAAAGAAAATGGTACTTAGTGAAAGAACTATATGGCAGTTTTATCTGCTATAAACATACGATGTAACACACGAATTAGTTTTTCCGATTCAAAGAAAAAGGCAGATTTACAGAAAGCAACATTAACAACACATGTGCTACATATATATCACATGTAGAAATGGATGTCTGTAAATTCCCAGATCCCACGGTTTCTCCAGTAGTTGGCTTGTACTTGCCCTTCCAGCAGCCAGGTGGTGAGACTCCCCCACCAGGAAAAAATAGAAATGTAGTTTAATGAGACAGGGCAGACTGCAGTGATCAGATTCAGGACATGGAGGCAAGTGTACTGATGAGTCCCAGTTTACACACATCCATACCCTTTTAACCTCTTACCCCTTTATTTTCTACATTTGATCCTTCTCAAATTGCCTTCACCCTTCCCTTTCCTCTCCTTTGGTTCTTCCCCTTAAACAACTCATGATGAGCTTTGAACAGTCCCTAAATGCTGTTCCTGTATTGTAAAATGCCAATCAGTCTGAACACTCCTCCTGAGATCTTCATAGGTTTCACACCCAGGCAATGGGGCTGAGGGTTTCTTGTGACAGCCCTGGGAGGAGGCAGGGCAGGTCATTGTTAACTCTGACTGAGCTAGTGTGATTCTCCTGCCTGCCATTGCAACTGTGTGCTCCCTAATGTAGGTGAGCCTTTCACAGGTTGATCATGCTTTTGTAATAGCCCTGGGAATAGCTGCGACAGGGTACTACACAGGTTCCTTTACCTGCTATTGTGTCTCTGACTCCATGTATGTGGAAATCCCTTTCCTCGTATAACCAAATGCACTTTGTGTTTTGGTCTGTGATTCGGGGCTCATTGGCATCCTCTTTGGTATATGAGTGATATTTCCCCTTTACTTATGACTGCAAATAAAAGAAAAATAAATCAGTCAAAGCAATCACTGACCGATACTGGAAACACACAATCACTTAATGTGTTACATCAATTTTCAAGGTCCAGAGTGCACTACCCTCACTTCTAGGAATCTGAACTTGACCAGCCATCCTGAGGCAGTGTATGACCCTGGTTCCCTGGACCAGGCCTGATCCTGCCTCCACCAATGGGCTGATGGCCTCAGCCCATACCCATCCTTAGGGAAGTTCACAATGCCCATGTCTGGGGCTGTGCCCAGCTGCTCCCAGGCCACCCAGCTTCTGGCTGGAGCATGGGACAGTCCTTGGCTGCCAGACACTGCTCTGCCACCCCTGAGAGACCCTGACACCCCTGGTACTCCAATCACAGGCAATTTCTAGACCTCAGAGCGCTCTTAGAGAAAGCCCTGAGTCAAGCACAATGAGGCCTGGACTCACACTGTACAGGAGAATCCACAAACACTGCACTAAGACTCATCTGAAGCCTTACCCTGAGGCACTCCCAGACCCTATGTCAAATGTCACCATCTGACACCATGCCACCTCACAGGGCCCAGGATTTAATTATCAGTATCCATCCTCCTCAAAGACATTTGCATCTCCAGACCAAAGTTTTGAACCTTGCAGGAGGTTGTCTTGGAAAGACTGGCTTTGCAGGCAGTACTACAGAAGGACTCCAGATGAAGTTCCCTTCACTGGTTCTATGCCTCCTTCCTTCTTCTGGAAATGCAGCTAAAGTCAGTCTGCACGTTCACTACTTTGCACCAAACCCACTTCAAAAAAAAAAAAAAAAAAAAAAAAAAGGAAGGAAGGAAGGAGAAGGAAAGAAGGAAAGAAGGAAAGAAGGAAAGAAAGAAGGAAAGAAAGAGGAAAGAAAGAAGGAAAGAAAGAGGAAGAAAGAAAGAAAGAAAGAAAGAAAGAAAGAAGAAAGAAAGAAAGAAAGAAAGAAAGAAAGAAAGAAAGAAAGAAAGAAAGAAAGAAAGAAAGAAAGAAAGAAAGAGAAATAGATAAAAGACTACAGAAAATCCTGCAGCTTCACACTGAAAATCATATGTAGTATATGACCAGTCTACTGGCAGAATGTGTAGAGTTATAGTTACATATGACATGCTTAAACCTACGTACTACACATATATGCAATTAACATACAGGTTAAATTCCAAGTTTCCATTGATAAGACGGAAAGCAAAAAATAAACTTTAGCTTGGATCATTCTTTATCTAGAGGCATTTGGATTCAATAGCAGTACTTAGTTGACTGACAAGTTAATTAGAGCAAAAATGATAACTCCTCAGAACAAAACTGAACACCCACTCACACACACGCTTGCACATACACTGGTCGAATGAGAAACTGCTTTCTTTAAAATAAAATGGCCTTTTGTTGGTTAGCATTCTGACCATCTTAGCATCCAACCTACCTTCATTTCAAGCTGTGTTACACGTGTAGATACACGTATTATGGTGATGAAGATACTATTGTACAGAGAAATTATATTGTGTAGGCACATACTTATAATCATCACAACATATGCTGGTGTTTTAAGAATTTTGTTACCCCAGAATAAATATGGATATTTTTTACAAAAGCTTTAAAAGTGGGAACCTTATTCTAAATTGTTATTTATATATTATAAATAATAATCTTATTAATATAATTAATATAATAATATTATATTAATATATTAATTTCAATCCTTCTCTAGCTTGATTGTCTCCAAACCACCCTTGAGTATATCTCAAAAAGCTCAGAACATCTTTATAAAAGCACAAAACATGGTATTTTATATCTGAGATTGGGAAGACATTTCTTTCAGATGTAAATAAAACCTTAAAACCTTGTGTGTGTGTGTGTGTGATTAAAAAAATAATAATAAAAAAAATAAACACATATCAGCAGGAAGCCAACTATGCACCACAAAACTTATCATCAATGTCTACTCAACATACATGACAGTCCCTTGAACTGTGGTGGGTGAATTACTTTATGCTGGAAAGCATTGATAGACCAAAATTAAAAATAGAATATTATGTCTCTGAAATACTATATATGCCTCAGTCCTACTTTGTTTCCTAATTGAGTATATTATTAAATATAAAACCTATCCCTATAACTTCAACACACAAAGTTCTTTATGAAATAAATTTTATTTTTTACATCTGTCCAAACATGCGGAGAGTGAGAGGAGAGGAGAGGAGAGGAGAGGAGAGGGAGAGGAGAGGAGAGGAGAGGAGAGGAGAGGAGAGGAGAGGAGAGGAAGAGGAGAGGAGAGGAGAGAGAGGAGAGGAGAGGAGAGGAGAGGAGAGGAGAGGAGAGGAGAGGAGAGAGGAGAGGAGAGGAGAGGAGAGGAGAGGAGAGGAGAGGAGAGGAGAGGAGAGGAGAGGAGAGGAGAGGAGAGGAGAGGAGAGGAGAGGAGAGGAGAGGAGAGGAGAGAGAGGAGAGGAGAGGAGAGGAGAGGAAGGAGAGGAGTAGAGGAGAGGAGAGGAGAGGAGAGAGAGAGGAGGAGAGAGAGGAGAGGAGAGGAGAGGAGAGGAGAGGAGAGGAGGAGAGGAGGAGGAAGAGGAGAGGAGAGGAGAGGAGAGGAGAGGAAAGGAAAGGAAAGGAAAGGAAGGAAAGGAAAGGAAAGGAAAGGAAAGGAAAGGAAAGGAAAGGAAAGGAAAGGAAAGGAAAGGAAAGGAAAGGAAAGGAAAGGAAAGGAAAGGAAAGGAAAGGAAAGGAAAGGAAAGGAAAGGAAAGGAAAGGAAAGGAAAGGAAAGGAAAGGAAAGGAAAGGAACCCTTCTCAACCCTTCTCGATTTCACAGCAGAGCTAAAGAACTTCACACGCACCCATACAAATAAAAAATAAATATATATATATATAATTTTATATCTCTTTTACAGAGGGCAAAGAAGGATGTGTGAGAAGAAAGTGGGAAGACCCAGGACATGTCATACAGCAAATCATTTTGAGCAGGAAATTGAGTTTCATAACTGAATTCTCACAATACATATGGATTTTTTTTTTCCATTAATGGATTACCTTGATGAAAACTTTAGGACAATGTTTTAATTTTCTAGCTTAGAAATCATCTCCAGAATAAAAGTGTCCACCAAAGTCACTTTTCTCACATTTTACAAATATATATGAGCATTCAATATTTACAGAAGCTGGAATACTTACATCAACAAGTGTAAAAGTCACTTATATTATCTGTAGCCAGAAAGAAGCAGACAAATGAACAAACACATTAAATAGTGTATTTTGGAACACGTAGCTGTGCATTTGTGAGCTTTTACTTTTATTCTCAACAGAAACCATAGACTGAGGCTGTGACATGTTCAAATGTGGAAAAGAAGAGGAAGGATGTGCAAAAAGGTGTCCTACATCTTATCAAAAAGATTTAAAAAAACATTCAGAGTGGCAGTCAGACCTTGTCAAATAGGTGAGCACTGCACATTACAGTCCACTGAGGGCTTTCTGAATTCTGACATGTGTAGCACATCTGCCAGTCTTTTCAAGTTTCCCTTGAAGCCTCATCTAGCAGCTGTTTTCCCTCAGTACTAACTTCTGCCCTCTGTTCTCACATTCCTCCATCTCTGTTTTGTGTTGCCTTCTGGTCTCAGCTTCTCAGCAAAACCCACTGTTCCCTTCTGAAATGTAGCCCCAGGAAATGGTTTATTTCTGAAAAAGTTTCTAATCTGAAGACATGATTATGTAAATTACCTTCTTTAAAAAGTCACACCAAGAATTGGATATCAGTGTTCCTATGATGAATACAGAAGATACACATGACAGACACTTTAAATTGAGAGAAAAACTGACTCTCCATGCATCTTGAATCTTGTATAAAGTAGAATATAGCAAACATCTCAAAGAGTGAAAGGACAAATTCAAGAATGACTAGAGTTTTTGCGGTAAGGAAAAAGAGCATAATTATAAAGAGATAGTATAAATACAATCTCTTCCACTGATTTTACCAGTTAGACATATTTATTAAAGAGGATGTTATACAAATTTAACATTTCTAAATTCTGTTTATTTTATTTATTTCTAATCATAAGGTAGTCATTGACAATAAAATTTACTGATATCTCTTACTTTAATTCTTATCACAAAAGGGAAACAACATAACACGTTTGAATTTCTAGCATTACATGCTAACATTTGTAGCAAACAGCCTTCTCTGCAAATTTACAACATTATTTTGATATGGGTATGGAAAAAAAACTTTTTAAATTTTAACAGATATATTCAGTGGAATCAGAATGGGATGCTGGAAAGTTAAAGTACTTAAGAGGCCAGATGTATCAAGTAAGTGGAATTATTCACCTACTTCCACAATTCTGTATAACTTGCAAGACAGATGTAAGCTTGGGAAGCGAGGTTGGATGCAAGAAATGTGACACCGATGCACTCCTACAGAACATACTGCACATTTGTCAGAAACTTGTTCCTTTTTTAAAAAACAGCCATGTCTGTTTTACTTAATATTTATCTGCCTTCCATGGAAACCCTGAATTCATTCCATAGACCATGCAGTACTAAATATTTTTATCACTTCTGTCATTAAATACTGCATGTGACACATGGTCTGAAGGAACAAGTAAACTTTTCCCACCCTTCTTCACTTTTTTTTTTTTCTTTTTGCCTCTGGCTATACTCATATCCTCTTACTTTCACAGATTATTTATATAAATTTATTCCAAGCATCTAGAAGTACTCATTATTATTCTTTTCCAGAATAGACAGCCAGTAGCTATTATAAATAATAGTAAAATATGCACAATTGAGAGCAATAGGTAATCACACTAAAAAGGCCTACACGTATAAAATAAAATCATAGAATCATAGAATCATAGATAGAATCATAGAATCATAGAATATCCTGAGTTGGAAGGGACCCTTAAGGATCATCAAGTCCAACTCTTGACACCGCACAGGTCTACCCAAAAGTTCAGACCATGTGACTAAGTGCACAGTCCAATCTCTTCTTAAATTCAGTCAGGCTCGGTGCAGTGACCACTTCCCTGGGGAGCCTGTTCCAGTGTGCAACCACCCTCTCTGTGAAGAACCCCCTCCTGATGTCAAGCCTAAACTTCCCCTGCCTCAGCTTAACCCCGTTCCCACGGGTCCTGTCACTGGTGTTAATGGAGAAAAGGTCTCCTGCCTCTCGACACCCCCTTACGAGGAAGTTGTAGACTGCAATGAGGTCTCCCCTCAGCCTCCTCTTCTTCAGGCTGAACAGGCCCAGTGCCCTCAGCCGTTCCTCGTACGTCTTCCCCTCCAGGCCTTTCATCATCTTCATAGCCCTCCTCTGGACACTCTCCAACAGTTTCATGTCCTTTTTATACTGTGGTGCCCAGAACTGCACACAGTACTCGAGGTGGGGCCGCACCAGCGCAGAGTAGAGCGGGACAATCATCTTCAAGCTGCATAAATATTAAACTAAAATGCATTAAAACTCATCTATTGTACCATTACATATTGGAATTATCTTCAAGTTTCAGTGCTAAAAGAAAGAATTATAGAACATCTTTCTCCATAATTTGATACTTTAAATATACAGTTTGCTTTGCTAAAAAAACAGGGGTTAGTTCCAGCCCAGTGTAAGTCTTACACTAGTCATACTTAACTAGTAAATAGTTATAAGGAGTCCACTGACTTTATAAAGAGAGAGAGAGATTCCTCAAATATTTAATTATGCCACATTTCAGTTTATGCTGTATTGATGGAGGATAAAGTACCTTAAGCAGAAACAATTGTTTTCTCTTCTGTGCTAATTAGTAAAGGAGTAGGGACAGCTCTTGTACCTTCAGTCTACCTGGGATTTCTTCTGTGGTCGAACAGCTGCCCCTAGAGCCCTACAGCAATTATTTTGTAAGTGTGCTTTTAGCTTAAATTTTCTGGTATCATGGCATGTGCAGATTACATTCTTTCAGAGCAATATATTTTACCATTAAACTAATGCTTGCTTGCATGTTTTAGGGACCAGAGTCTTTAGGGACCAGAAGAAGGCCTTAATTTTCCTGACCAGACTCAGCTAGGACTCTGTGCATTGTGGGGTCTATTTTCTTTGCTTGCTAGGGTAGCTGGGCATTCTGTGTAGTTCTGCAAGGCATGTTTTTGAAATTATTCCCTGTGCTCTTAACTAGCATGGTTTTTTGTTTGTTTGTTTGTTTGTTTATTGCAAATAAATGGTCTACTGAAGGAAATTCTGTGTATCTGGAATTTTATATTTTACATTTGACAACCACTGATTCTTACAGAAATACCCAGGATTAAGGTTCTCTGAGAACACTCTAAAACTACATGAGCAAAAGTAAACACTTTGTTGTTCATCTTCTCATATTATAATTGCAGTTATTATTTGTGAGCATGTTCACCTTCAAGCAGGAACTGGAGAACACATCCACTTGTCATCAACCAGATGGTTACATGCAGATTTCTATATAACTAAGCACAAAAGAGGCTAAACTTTGATCTCTAAGTCTTCAGGGGAAGCACTTTAGTTGCAAAACTGTGTATAAATATACCTTTTATTATCATTGTTGGAACAAATGTAAATACTGTTCTAGCAGATGCAGTTTCAGAAAAATAGTCTGTAAGCTAGGTAGCAAAATGCCTCTGTAAGCTAGGTAGCAAAATGCCATGCTCTGATATAGGTGCCAAAGTGGGACTGTGAGTGGGAGATGACTTGAGACAGTTCTAAATTAAGCATACCTTGTATGTTTGTGTTAAATTGTGATGCACGTGATCTTAGACACATTTTTTTTTTCCCCCCAAGTAGGGTCGTGAAAGAAAGAAATAAAATTTGGAGATTTTTTTAAAATGATCACACCTGAATTCTGTTTGATCTTAATACATATGAGGAATATTACAAATATTTACTAATTAACTGGCAGAAACACCATGAAGTATATGCATGTTATCTCCAGTACCTTTATTGCAAATATTGATCCTTGCAGAAAAAAATGCAGCTCGACTCAGATAATGCTTGGCAATGGGAAAATCTCTTTTTACAATGGATCTCAATATGTTTAGTATATAAATTAAGAGACAGTAAACAAAGAACCTTCTCAAGTCACTTTTATGTAATTAGTTTTATTACTTTAGAGTTTCCTACTTTAATAGTTTAGCTTTCAATACAATCTATACTTTTTCTTTCTCCTTGCTACAACAACTGTTTTATCCTCTAGTTATAATAGAGGAAAAAGACTTGCACAGAAGAAAATAGTTTTCATAGATGAATGTGATTTGATATGCTGATGTTTTATATCAAAATTATATTAACCTAAGGGACTTTGCATTTAAATATCTGATATCCATTCCATCAGGGAAGTGGATTCACTGGGAGATCTTTTCCAACACAAAGTTTGCTGCTCGCATAGATGCGAACACTAGTATGAAGGTACTACCAAAAGACCAGCTGCAAGACTAAAACACAGAAAACATTTTGTTTTGTTTTGTTTTGTTTGTTTACTTTTTATGAAACAGTGGTATATATACTATCAACTTAGAGCACACCCAAACACAAATTTTCTGAAAACAACTGTATTGATCAAGATTTGTTTTAGAAGACATTCAGTGTCTGTTCTTCAGCTTTCCAAACAAGATGCATATCAGTGTTTTCCTCTGGTATTAGTTCTCAGAGATACAATAATAAAAGATAGGTATTAACTTGAAGTCTATTTTTTGAAATCCCCTAGTTTCGGACGAACAAATGTTCAGAAACTTACTGGACTTACTGGAATATGAACAATAAAGGATTCTATCCAGAATTCTGCTTCTGTCAATTAATCTATAAGATTTTCATTCATTTTTCCTAGAACAAGAAGAATGATATCTCTGATGTTATTTTGCATGTTGACTCCAACCTATCAATGTCACTGAGTAAGGACTGTTAAGTCAGTCATTTTGTATTTAACATATTGGAACAGCTGATAAGTTGATAGAGACAACATGCTTGCTAATGTGACAGTATACAGCATTTTGATATTGATTGAAATATTCATTACCTTTCTGGTTTTATAACCAACAAGTCATCTTTGTTTTTAATTGATATTTCTGTACTTTTCCCTACAGCTGCAGATTCACAAATTTAAAAAGGGACTAACTGCCATTCCTTAAATCAGATAATGCATAGCGTAATTCTTTACATTGACACCTCTGCATTTAAGATTAGGCTTGGGCTCAAGCTGTAGAAGTCTCATTTAGACCATATGGCTTGACTGTCATATTTGATTTAGCAAATGGTGAGGGAGTGTTTTGTTAGATTGGTATCTGTCTCTACACTTGTTTGAGAGGTTAGCAGGCCATTACACAGAATATGGTAGAAACCAGTGTAGCATACAGAAGGGGGGGAGGGGAGAGGGGAAGGACAGGGGATGGAACAAGAGCGAGAAGCTCTGTAAAAGTATGCCTTTATACAGATGATACATATCAGCCTATTCTTTCTCCTTTGTTCTTGCACATCAGAAATCCACCTGTGCCCAGTGCAAGTCTAAAGACAATCTCCATTCCAGCATAGCTCTGTAGGGAAGGAAAATTACTGTCTTGTATTTTAAAGCAAAGAAAGCCTTCCCACTAAATTAAGGGGAATGCAGCTTCTCTACTGAGAGAATAAGAAAGAGAGATTTTTTTTCTCACTTTGTGCCACGGTTCAGGAGACTACAGCCAGATTATGGAAAATGACACTATTAGTTTCCCTTCCAAGATGCCCAGGTGCTCATTCAACCAACAACTCAGTTTGAAATTACTACATAATCATACCTTCCTTAAACATATTTTGGGGGTTTTACTTAGCTGGGCAGCTGAGTTCCACCACAACTACTCTCTCATTCCCCCTCCTCAAAGGGAGATGGGGGAAAAAATATGATGACAAGGGCTCAAGGGTTGAGATAAGGACAGGGAGATCACTCGACAGTTATTATCACAGGCAAAACAGAGTCAATACAGGGAGACTATTGTAATTGACTACCTATTACTAACAAGTTTAAGCAGTGGGAAACAAAACAAAGAAACAAACAAACAAAAATAAAAACACCTTTTCCCCATCCTCCCTATTCTACATCCTCCCCCAAGGCAGCACAGGGGAATAGGAATGGGGACAGTCAGTTTGCAACACTTTGTCTCCACCACTCCTTCACAGTCACTCTCTGCCCCTGCTCCACTTGGGATCCCTCCCATGGGATGCTGTCCTTCCTGAACTGAGGCTGTGGGGACTTCCCACAGGGAGCAGCTCTTCAAAACTACTCCAACAAGGGTCCGTACCACAGGGTCCATCCATCAGGAGCAAACTGCTCCAGCACAGGTCCCCCATGGGCGACAGCTCCCCACAGACCCCTGCTCCTGCGTGGGCTCCTCTCCAGGGGCTGCAGCTCCAGCCAGGGGCCTGCTCCTGCGGGGGTTCCCCATGGGCCTCAGCCTCCTCCAGGCCACATCCACCTGCTCCACCAGGGGTGTCTCCACAGGCCGCAGGGGAATTTCTGCTCCATGCCTGGTTGCACCTCCAGCCCTCCTTCTGCGCTAACCTTGTTGTCTGCAGGGCTGGTTCTCACTCCTCTCTCCCAGCTGCTGTTACACAGCAGTATTTTCTCTTTCTTAAATCTGCTATCACAGAGGCGCAAACAACATCACTTATTGGCTTGGTTCTGACCAGTATCAAGTCCCTTTGGAGCCAGATGAAACTGGCCCTTATCTGACATGGGACAGCTGCTGGGCTCTTCTCATGGAGGCCACCACTGCAGCACCCTGTTACCAAAACCTTGCCACATAAACACAATACACATATACATGGACTTTGGCCTTTAGCAGCAAAGAAAGAATCACAGAATCACTTACGTTGAAACAGGCCTCCAAGATCAAGTCAACGCTAACATAGCATTGCCAAGTCTACCACCAAACAATCTCCCTAAGAACTACATCTGAACATTTCTTGAGGACCTCCAGGGATGGTGACTCAACCACTTCCTTGGGCAGCTTGTTCCAATGCTTCACAACCACTTCAGTGAAGCATTTTTTTGTAATAACCAACCTAAACCTTCTCTGGCACAACTTGAGGCCATTTCCTCTTGTCCTATTGCTGGTTGCTTGGGAGAAGAGGTATGAACAGAAATTAAAACCTGTTTGTTTGTTTGTTCGTTTAATACTTAGGTTTCAAGCACTGTTAATTGCAGAGGAAGATTAAAAGATAGCATGTGGTTTGGTGGTCATTCTTATTGCATTGAACTGTCTGTATTTGTTTATAGTTGAACATCTTTATGCTGAGATAGCAATAAACATCATTCCATGAAAAGATGAGCAGCTTTTTTCATAGACGAACTTTTCAAAAGCTCCAGGACAAGTGTAGAACTAATTTGAAGTCTTCTGTGTTAGAAAACTTTAACTTTTGTTGTGACATGATGCTCTTAATGAAACTCTGACCTACATACCATAAGATTGGCAACTGTGGATTTGATCAGATTTTAATTTTACTAAATATGTCTATTTCAATTCTGCAAGTTTCAGCTGATCATTCTCCAGTTTATGTTTTGGTTCCTATTTATGTCATACAACAGGGTTTCTTTCTAGCAGTACTCTCTGCATTTTCTGTTGAACAATTTTTCAAGTATTCAAGTAATACCAGTTGCTCTTGTATACAATAATATGCAAAGATTTGTTTTATATTTGTTTCAGTAATGAATACCATGAGAAAGAATAACATTAGGAACAAACTTTGCAATCTGCTACTGCTATGAAAGCAGTGTGTTGCTGTACTGTAAGACCAGGACCCTACAATACTAACTCATGTAAAACCCACAGATGAAAGAGATTATTCTCCACTCCAAAGAGTTTACAGCCTTTTTGTCCAATATCAAAATTGTGATACATGTGAGATAATGCTCAGCATGATAGGCCATGTCATCAGTGCTCTGGGAGGTTGGTGGCTATCATGATTCCCACTGGAAATTCTTCACAAACAATTAAAAAGCAGTGAGGTATTTCTGAGTATTGCAGGATACAATTGCAAATGTGAGAGACGTGGCAAAAAGCATGAAGGCATTAGAAAGTTTAACATACAAGCGATCCAAGTTGTCATCAGAAATGGACAGTATACATGGAGCTTACCTTAATGAAGATATTTAAGGAATTACCCTAATGATGATAATATTTTATGTTTGAGAAATGTGAGTGGATGTGCATAGCCAGCATTGAAGAAAATGAATAAAGACAATATCAATACTTTCAGCTTTTAATGACATTCATCACAAGAGTTCTTAGGTTTAACCACCGACAGTTTTAACAGGTCTGTCAAAGTCAAGCATATCTTAATCATACAATAGATTTATGCTTAGTTTTCCATGTCTTTGAAATTTAAGTTTTGTACCCTCAGCATTCCAAATCAGAAAACAGAGTTGTCCTTTCCTTTAGTCTGTTTGGTTATGAAACCAATGAGAAACCAATGAGAAAAACAAAACAAAACAAAAACACACTTCTTAATTGTGATATTGAAGAACACATTTTAGAGAATATATAACATGACAAAATAAACATGTTCTGTCTTCTGTCTCCTCTCCAACTTTCTCATATTTTCTGGACTATTTCTGCACATACAATCCAACTACTCTGAAGAATATTGGAAGTTCTTGAATTCTGTAGACAACCTCCTTTCATATATGACATAGCAGCAATAAGTACCACGTGGTACCAATCACTGCCTGCTTCCAATTTCTGAGGAGGTGAGAACTCATGAGAAGATGTGGTGGTTTTACCGTACTGGGCAGCTAAACCCCACAACCACTCTCTCACTCCCCCTCCTTTAGATGAGGAAGGGGAGAAGTAAAGCAAAGAACAACTCACGGGTTGAGATAAGGATAATTTAATTAAAGGGAAATAATTATAATAATTAAATAAAGACTACCATGAACTAACAATTTAACTAAGGGGAAAATAAAAAGGGAAAGGGAGGAAAAAAAAAAGGAAAATAAAAAGAAGGGAGGAAAACAAACAAACAAAATAAATGAAGGCTATATGGAAGTGCAGAGGAAAGAAATTACTCTCTACTTCCCACAAATGAGCGATGATTGACCACGTCCTTGAAGCAAGGCCTCAACGCACGCAGCCGGTGTTCGAGAGGAGGACCGACGTCTTCTCAACAAGAGCCCACCCCTCCCCTCTTCTTCCTGTTTCCACCTTTTATTGCTGAGTGTGACATCACATGGTATGGAATATCCCTTTGATTGGTTTAGGCCAGCTGCCCTAGTGATGTTTCTCTCCTCACCTTTTGCCCACCCCCTAGGAGGGTTAGAGAAAGGCCTAATACTGTGCCACTGCTGCTCAGCAGTAGACACAACACTGGTGTGATAACACTGCTGTTCCAGCTACAAGTACAGAGTACGGCACTGTATGGGCTGCTGCCGGGAAAGTTAACATTCCAGCCAGACCCAATACAGAAGATTAGACAGCCCTCTAATATATCACTAACTCTTATTTTCAGGTACTTTTAAAGTTGTTTCCTCAAATAGCAATTTCCCCAACTTAAGAAGTGAGAGGCAGCGATTCTTTCCATATGCCACCTGTTTAATAATCAATTAAGATAACAAGAGTTCTGCCATCTGCACCTGATCCAGTGACAGAATAGCACTACCATAGGAGAAACTTCTTCAGTTTGTAATCACCTGAATCACAAATACTAAAGAATGTGAACAGAGGAATCAAAGAGAATAAAAGAACAAGCAAGGTAAAGTCCCAGGTGAAGGAAGGAACAGGAGCTTTTCTTGTCTAGCAGGAAAACATTCAATCTGAGGTGTTTCACCAGAGAGCAATAAACCTTAAAACTTCATACAGAATGATAGGCCTCATTTACAAAGGTTGCCCATTCAGCAAATTCAGTTTTTCAAATCTGCTATCAAAGTTAAAGAGAACCCAACAGATCCCATTTTTCACCTAGAATCTCATAAATTTCCAGAAAAAAAAAAAAATATATATATATATATATATATATAAATGCCATTTTAATCGTGATAGTACATACCAAAGTGCTACCGACCCTTCAGCATGTAGTTACAGTCCTGTCTGATATATACTTTTGTAGTGTATATATTGCTAGACCAAGGCTTGAATCCCTTTTTAAAACAAAGCAAATGTCCTTCACCTCAAATAATTACAGTCCTTTGTGTTATATCATAAAAGGGGAAAAGGCCTCCTAGTTGTCAACCTTTTGCAAGAAGTTACATGCATACTGAGATACATGGTTCCTAATTTCCAGAGTGACAAAAATAAGACAAATGGTCAAAACAACTTAAAGGGATAGATACCTTGAGAGAAATTTCAGCTAGAAAACATGTGCAGCCTTATTATGTCTTTGAAAAGTTATGGCTGTAAAATATTCACAGCCCTTCTCTAGTCAGTTGCACAAGGACAGACAGAGATAGGTTGGAGAAAAAAGGAGCAGCAGCAAACAGCAGGTATTCAAAATGTTAATAATAATATTTCTCCTTGGAAAGACCACATATATTTGAAAAATCTGCTGTAACATGAAGCAAGCATGGGCAACGAATAAAGGTCATTCTGTTGTTTGTAACTTCTTCCAGTATCGAGATAGTATTTACTGCTCATTACCATCTTCTCCATTAACTTTCAAATGAGAGACCTCAAAGATAAGAAAACTGTTCAAGATACCTGCATTTTCTTTACTGACCATATCAAAGTTCCATAAATTAGGATTAAAATCATGTGGATTTGCTACTTTTACTTTGCCTTAGAGAAGAACTCACTAAAAATAACACACACATAGTCTATCTCCAATAGGATCCAGTGCCAGATATTAGCAACAAGATCTCCAGTAAAGCCTGTACTAAAGAATTTATGGCATAAGCCTTCTCATTAGGAGGAAAATCCTCCGATTCTGTCAAATTCTTTTTCAGCCCTAAACTGCACACATTTTCATAACCTTTAATTTTTAATTTTATCCCAGCTGCTATTCAAACTATGAAGTCTAGCAGTGCCTAATTAAAAATATATTTTTATCTGAAAAGATATAGACTCAGGGTTGAGACAAAGGTCTGAATAGGAGATTGTTGCATTTAAAAATAAAATATATAAAAAATAGTTTTCCAGAAAGTGACTTTTTATTTAAACTCAGCTAAATTCTCTCCTGTGAGCATTGAATGTTTTTGGTTTTGTGTTGTTTTGTTTTGTCTTTGTTGTTTTATGTGCTCATTTTATGTAAAGGAAATTCTTTGATCAGATTTACAGGCAGATGTCAGCATGTATAACATATATCCATGATGGGGCAGCATCAGTATGGTTCTATTTATATAAGCTGAGGCACAAAAGATTATTCATTTTCCTTTACATGTTGCTGCAATACAAGAGAGAAAGTCCATAGGTTCAAGATAGGATGCTGTAATAGAGTACTGTCAGGTGTTTTTTCTCCTGACAATTTTATCATTTTGAATAACTTGAGAAACAACTTGTTAGCTATGACAGTTTATCTATTTTATTTTCCAGGGAGACAAAAATGTTAAATCTCACTTTTCTTACTCACTTGAATTAATTTATTTCTTCTAGTTCACTCTAGAACTTTTATCAGTGGTAATTTAATCTTCTACCTCTTTATAATAAATGACCACTAGTAATATAAACATATTAAATAAATCATCTTCTTGTTTAGACTTTTTCAGAACTCTGGAGGAGAAAGCTTTAGGATGACAGATGTTTTATGAAAGAAAAAATAAATAAATGGAAGAACAGGTAATTAATAAAGATGTTACTTCACTTTAAAACATTTGGGTAGGTAGACAGGATGATCTTTCAAAACTGTGTTGAGAATAGGGTCCTGAATGATAAGATCATCCAACTATGTCAACAAGCCCTTGAGATGTTCTGAAACTGAAAAGACATTTTACAACCGTGTCCCAACCTTACCGGTCCTGGGTTTCACTTAATTTTACATAGCCTTGAGATAAAGATAAGAGGGACATTTTGCAAAACGAGGCTGAGTACAAACACAGATGCTTTTAGAAATAACATACACATAAACATAATGCATTCTTCTACCCAAGAGTAAAGCTAATGTAGATTCTACTATGCCTGTTTTAAGGGTATCATAGTTCTGCTTTGAGTAAATCAAGTCTGGCTGTAAGAACATAGCCTGGAAGTGTATCGCGCAAACAGGGTGATTCTTGCTGTTCTTCTTTATGTTTGGAAAGAAGTACACAATCACTTCATCTTTTTTTACATTAAAATATCACCAAGTTCTTATTTAGGTCAAGGTTGGAGAGGAAATGAAAATTTATATGAGTGCATTGTTAGTGATCACTCTGGCCTCTTTATTTTGCCATCCATTTTTTGCCTGCTATGTGTCAAGGAAGCAAGAGTTTGAAGTGCTTCCTAAGTTTTTCAAAGCCTCTCAGACTAGACCTGTTCTTCACTGAGATAAACAAAAGTCATGGCCAGCAATGCAGCATCCTAGGGCTCCCATAGTGGACTGCAATATTTATATAATATTTATATTTAGTATTTCAAGACTTGGTTAGATGAGAAACCTTGAGATCCCTTCCAACCCAAGCCATTCTATAATTCTATGATATTATGATATCTGCCCGGTCATCTTAAGGATTTCACAGGTCCATCACTTGTCCCTGTGGAATTTTCTGCTATCAGTCTGTTTCAGAGAGGCAGCAAATGGGTCACAAGAGCAAAGCCAAACAGCTGACCTCTGAAACATCTGCTGTTAACTCCTTTTAGGAATAATAATGGAAAAGTGATGTAGAGGTTACACTCCTAAAAGTGTCTTGAAGGGACAGAAGTGAGACAGTAAGAACAGAAAATGAGTCCAGCATTGACACATTGTTTGAGATGTGACAAACAGGTTTCACACTCCAAAAATGTTCTACCCAATAAAACTCTTTGCACATCTCTATCAAAGGCATTATTTATTTATACAGATAAGATAAGCAGCCAGCCAGAAGAATACTACAGGAATTATCATCTCTTGTTCTCCATAAGGTTGGAAATACCAGACATTTAATTATAGTCTATCTTATTTTCCCACTATTCTGACAGAATATGTTGAAGAGTTTTTAACTGTCATAAAAAACTGAATGTATTTTTTAACTGCCTTTAAAGATACTATAGGAGTTAAATTTATGAAGCATATTGTCTTTGAAAACAAAGATAGTCAAGTATGAAATCACACTTCGGCCACAAGACCTAAATCCGGTATAGAGACAGTGATAATTCTGATTAAGAACTTAATAATCCTCTAAAATATTTTTTAAATGGCAGACAAATCAAAAGGATGCAATTTTAGCTTATCAGCAGCCAACAGCAGCACTATAGCTAAATTTAGCCATATGAATGCTGGTTCTGCTGCAAGTTGTGTAGTACTTAATCATAAGACCTTGTAGCTGTATAACGCGGAAAAACTACTTCTCAGAGGAGAGTAGCAAAAAAATAGGTACTTTTCAAGCAGTGTGACAAATCTTACAAGTTTAAAAATAAGATTTGACATGAGGGCTAGTCATATATAATCTACATGTTTGGCACCTAGACTTGTCCTGCCTTTTCTTAAAAACATTTTCCACAAGGCACTGCCATTTTTGCTGCTGGGCCCAACCATGCCCTGCACTGGGGCCGTTGGAGCCAGCTGGAACCAGCTGTGTCCATCATGGGGCAACCCAAGGCTCCCCTCACAGAGGAGTTCAGCAGCCCCACTGCTAGCACCTGGGCACAGACACACCATACAACATCGTATGCAGAGGATAGTGGCAATAGAGATGCACATAACAGAGATGTTCAGCTCATGACATGACAGAAACATGACGTTCAGCTCAAAAAGGAAAAAAGAGAGAGAGAAAGATGTCTCTGTACAAGAAGTACCTTACTGGGAAGAAGGATCTGTGTATTTTTTATCTGAGCAACTGTGTAAACAGAATATGCAGAGACATATCTGTCTGGAAGACACAAGTCTGAGCTACAGCAGTTATTGAGGAAAAATTCCTCCATTCATATTTTTGTTCTGGGATATGTTGTCTCTCTAACTGGCCCTACTGCCTTTCTCGTCCCTCAAGAGATGCGGACCCCGCTTCCCCAGTGATGTGAGCTACATGAATAGACACATTTTCCCAGCCAAATATGCTAGAGATAAAAGCAGAGAACAATGAAAAAATAAAATATCTTGATATTTAATTGAATGGGTCAGCCTGACCTTGGAGAAGTGGTGGGAGAGAAAACTTGAGGACAAATATATCTGAGAAAATAAATAAAAAAGGAAATGAACTCGAAATTGTGAGAAGCAAAATGCATAGTAGTGAAGGAGGCAGTGGTTGACACTTGAGAGAGTTGTTCTCCAAGGGAACAGTGAGCCCAGCTATTTATTACCAAAGAGCTCACCTACATGAAGATGGAACTAGCAGACAGCTGAGGAGGTATCAGCAATAAATTCCTCTCTTTAGAGAGAGAAGCAAAATACATCAGAGAAGAAAGGATAGTGGATCAGGGTGAGAAAGAGAGAGGCCACTAATTCTGAATTTTAGTTCAGTCAAGCATTCTCACACAAACAGTTGTATGAGGAGTTTCAGCAAGGACTTTCGGTGAGATGAGGTTTACCTTTATGCAGAACGTGTCCTCTTACCTTATCCCTTGTGCATCAGCTGTCATCCTGGCTCTTTCCCCTCTCACCAGCCTTTTTTCTGTCGCATGTATGTTCATGCCTCCCCTTCTTTTGCTCTCATTTCTATGTGATTAAATTAAAAATAAAATAAAAAAAATAAAATAAAAAAAATAAAGAAAAAAAAAACTCAGCTCTTCTTTCCTAAGTAGTGTGAAAATAATTTCATTAGTTTAAGATGTTTCATACCAAAAATATGACACTAACACAATATATTAAAACTACCATTCTTTCATGTTGGTTTCTCACATTATTCCATTTTGGCTTATCAGCTGGTGCTACAACCACTATTTCTTGGCTTAGTGATCATCTACTCTGTATGGAGTTTCACCCAAAGAGACCTAAACAGTCTAACCGAAAACCAATATTTCATGTGTAGTCAGTTATCTCCCCTTCTAACCTGAGATAGTAACTCTCTTGGTCTTCCAAAATATTTCCTGTAAACAGTAACTAATCATTTTATTCTCCAAATGATACAGGAATACTTCAGTGGAATTTGTTTAGTGCATACATTGCATTTTAATTCACACAAAGCTTCAGGTGAAAAAGAGAAGGACTTCAAGCCACTCTTAAGTAATCCCGCAAATGAGAGTGTGTCTGCGTTAAGAATCTTTACATATATATCTCTGTCTATGCATGCCAATCACAAGACTACAGAAATTAGTCAATTAATTATAAATTAATCAAGTAGCATTAACTGTTCAGACAATGAAAATAACAGGCCAATAGCTAAATTAAATGTTGTGACTTTTTTTCACTGAAAAAAATAATTGTAAGAGAAATTCACAAGCTGGCATTCACTACTGGTGTTCAGAAAAATGCAGTCAGCATGTTTGTAGGTTACAATTATCGAGAGAAAAAACACATTTTCATGTTCAATATGTAATGAATGGTTTTTTACATTACTTCTACACATTGTAAGTTATTATCACTGTTTATTCACTTAGATTTTCATCTCTTTTTGATAAAAAACATGTTTTTTGATTTTTGTTTTTTATTGATATGCTACATAAATATTTTGTAATCCCAACAAATGTTTGCTTGCTTTTTTATTATTTCTGAGCATATTGCATTGTGTCAAAATGTTCAGTAAGTGTAATATGATGCCAACTTAAAAAAATTGTTTTGTAAACAGTTTGGAGTTTTATTATGATAATGCAAAATTTAAATCTTTATCTATTTTGCAATTATTTGGCTTATTCAAAGAGAAATGTTAGATTTCTCGTAGTAATATTGTTTATTTTAGGTACAGCTGAACATTTCTCTGTGCTATTTAAAATTTCTGTGGTAAGTCTGTAATGACTGCTTTCTTAATACTTCCCTGATTTGCATGATTTTAAGAATGAGATTTCACATGTGTTAGACAATTCAAAACAAGTAAATGTATGTTCTTTTTCAGGACCAATATCAATAGTCAGCAAAAACTGTTTGGAATATTAAAAGACATCAATAATCATAAGATATATACTTTAATTGATATAGTCAAATGGAGGTTGCAAGAAGGACAGTGTTAAGTGTCAAAGTATATGAATTATTTTAATATATTTATAACGCTTCTGACTTTTGTTTCCTTCTTATTAATATTATTTTTAGCATCCTCATGCTTACTTCCTGCTTCCTGCAATCTGGGAATACAATCTTTTCTAAAGAAAGCCCATCACAAGTAACAACTAGTTTACGTAGGATCTTGAACAATTAAGCTATTGCTGGCCTACAGCTACAGTGTTCTAATACCAGATACTCTCACATGAGGGTACTATAATTAAAAACAGAGAATGCAAAAACAACATACAGTTATACTATAAAACATATCTTCGCTAGCTACTGAAGAGTCACATGGTTATAATCACAGCAAATTAATAAGAATCTAAAAATAGTTGTCTTCATTTCCTGTGCATTGCACATTGCACATCACTGATAAATTATTTTCACACTGTGTTGCAGGTCACCAATAAATTAGCTGCAAACATTCTGTCCTCCTGAACAGATTAGTTTATCATTAGCTACGTGAATGCTTTCCACATAACTCTTAATCAGGAGTTAGGAAAACTACCTTCAGAGTTATCACATCTAATCCAATGTATTCAATCAGTACTATAAAAACATTATGAAAGAAATCCATTCTTGCTGTATATTACTTTAATGGGATTAATTGATCTTTCATTGATTTTTTTTTGTTTGTTTGTTTGTTTTGTGAAGAACGGCAAGATAGTGAATATTTTACTGTTATAAATCGTGTTTTGAGTGAAGAGTATAAACACAACAATACCAGAAAGAACTCTTTTCTAAATCATTCCCCTTGGCACAATTAAAAAACAAAACAAAACAAAACAAAACAAAAAAAACTTATTTAAAGTATTAAAAGTAGGATCCATAAAAATTGTAGAGCAAAGAGCATTAAAGTCAATAAAAAGACTTGCTGTGATTGTAATGGGTTGTAAATTCAACTGAAATGTAATAGAGCAGTTGTACCTCGGATCTTCACTTTTTTTTTTAAACTCAGGTTCCCAGTAGCAACTATAGAGCCCCATGGCTCCCTCTTTACCACTGAGAAATGACCATTAACCAGACTATCATTTTTGCTGGGTTTTGGTCTTCCTAGCTGCCCTTATGGACAATGTTCTCTTCAGAAGCTTTAGATGATTCTCAAGAAATAGAGATATACTGACATACACTGAAAGCATGTCAATAATAAGTATAAAAATTTTGCTTATCAAAAAGCATTGCTGTTGTCCATGAAAATGATTTCTTGTGTGGGTGCTAATAGAATTCTTCTGTCACTCTATCATTCTTGCAGAATGGAATGAAAATGTCTCATTCAACAGAACTATCTGACAGCATTTCTCAAACTTTTTCACTGCACTGGGCTATACATGTCTTAAAGGAAAGAAATTTTTTATTTCCAAGGGACTGGAATGAGTTAAATTAGTGGCTATTTTCTCATATTCAGATTCTTGCCTCTCCCTTTGTAACATGCAGTAATAGAGCATTTCTAAAAGATGCATCAAAACTCCAGGCCTACCAGGATACATGGTTCCCTATATTTGCTCTTCTGACCTTTGACTTCTGGTTGCAAAAGGGCCAGATGACGATTTTGAACTTAAAACTATGGTATTCAATTACTTTATTGTGAAATAAATGATTCGTATCATTTATTAAAATCCCAACTCATAATTCATATCATAAATTACATGAATCAATTAAGAGAAATGAGTTGGGATTTTCTAAGACTGAGGAGGTTAAAATTTTGATAGCAAACCAAAACACTCTTCAGATAAGTGTCTCTGCAAATTACCAAACTCTTCTCATAATTAACAAAATTATCATTCCTTAGGTATTTTTGTTCCATAAGGAACAAGTTAAACATCTCAGAATAGCAGCAACCTTTGGAAATCATGGAAGTATAATGGACTTTAAAATGGAACTTAAGGATTTATCACATAAAAGCTTATGACTTTCTTTAAACTCAGGAGGCATACTGATAAAACCAAGGAGGAAAGGGAACTAAAGAAGGAGCTCATCCCTTCCTATGTTTTCTATTTATCCTCTTCTACTTATGGAAGTGGAAGTATCTTATTGCATTCTTTTTAGAAAAATAAAGATCCTAGTAGGATCTTTACACTAGGACATACTACGTAAATCTCATTTCATATTTTCTTGTAAGAAGATCCCAAGCAAAAGCACCATGAGTTTTTTTGGTATGATATGGGGCTTGTATTTTTTCCCCAGTACTGTTCTTTGCTTTTTCTGTGTCATTGTCTTGCATTGTCAAAAACAGAGAGATGAGAATTTAATGAGTCTTCAAATTACTGCAGAGTTACACA
The DNA here is from genome assembly GCF_963932015.1 of Anas acuta. NCBI lineage: Eukaryota > Metazoa > Chordata > Aves > Anseriformes > Anatidae > Anas > Anas acuta. Next base: position 184,539,330 of record NC_088979.1, on the reverse strand, counting down.
GTAATATTTAGTTGTCTGTTTTGTTGTGGGTTTTTTTGTTTTTTTTTTAAGGTGCCTTCCTTGAGTTGTTTTTGGTAATTGTTAGTCACAGTTCTCTGGCAAACTTAAATTTATGCCATATTATAATGATTGCAGCAAAGACAAGGTGAATGAATGCAATAGGTCATGATAGCTATGCAGAGATCTAAGCCCAGATAAATGGGTTTATTGCAGTCCAGAAAGTGAAGACAGACCAAAATTACTTGACCAGGATGTCTCCAGAGAGAATCCCAAATAGCTTCTTGCTGTGCAACTGCTTACATTTTTATTTCATGCAAAAAAGTAATAGAATATAGAAAGAAGTGTTAAAAGTGAAAATATGAGCTGTAATTACTTTTTCTATTTCATTTGTAGTTGGGGCAGGGGGGGCGGGGGAGAATCCACTTTCTTTACTTTCTTGGTGTTGCTCAATAGCAGAAACTAACTCAACCAACTAAAAGTGATGTGACTTCAAGCCTATGCAACATTTTGGGGTAAAATATGGTAACAGAATATCAAGAGCACTTTTTCAATCAATACCTGCTACCAGAAATATTTTTAAATTGGTAAGCTATTTACCTAGTAATTGCAGCATACAGCTGAAAGCAAATAACCAGTGGCCAATTAAAAGAAATGTAGACCTAGAGACGGACAAAGCTGGTTTTAGAGTTAATAGAGAACACATAGCATCTAACACACAAAAATGGCACAATCTACAGTACATTCGGAGTAACATGCAGCTGCAAACCAATGAAAGAAGAGAAAAGTTGTAAAAGTATGCTAACAAGCATTTAAAAGACTCCAAATGTATACTAGAGTAAGAAGGGAGAAACCATTAAGGTCATATATTTTCTAATGAAGGACCAGGAACAACAGGACAAAGACAAAACAGGAGGGGTGAGCACAATACCAGAATAATAGGTAGAAACTAAGAGTGTGTCTAACATTTTTAACTGCATTTTTATTCCTCTTTTCTTGTTGTTGTTGTTTTGGTTTGGTTTGTTTGTTGTTGCTGTTTTGGTAGTGGGTAGATCTAGACTGATAGGGACTCTTTAATTAGATTGCTAAGATTTTATTTCTACCTCAATAAATTCTTGCTTTATAGGTTTGCTTCCACTTTACCCATAAACAGGGTTTTGAGAATAACATTGTACATACAGTATCCTTTTGAAGCAATATAATTCTATTCAGGTGATGCAGCTTAATTCAAGGAAGTATTAAAAAAGCTGCTTTCTCAAGTTTTCAAAGCTGAAGCACAACATTATGGAAGTACATAATTAATCATATTGTATCAATATATTAGATTCTAACTCATTGACATATACAAAGTAGGCATTGCTATGAGCAACTGCTGAATTGGCATAGGCCATTTGCCTACAAAATTCGTGCCCTTTTAAAAAGTAACAGTTTTGCGAACATTATGTGAGGGGCTATAAGGCATCAAGATGTGTATACTTCTGTAAAGCATATTTTAGGATGAAATACTCATCAGCACAAGGAAAATCTGTAGAAAACACTCAGGTCTTGTCTGAAGGGTGCTGTCTGAAAAATAAATAAATAAATAACGTAAAACGTGTTCTCCATTCCCCCCAAACAGGGAAAAGAAAGTACACTTTTGACATACATTTCTTTCATTATTCTTTGAGAACGTTGCAAAAATGCTGAGTGAGGTTTTTTTCTGACTGGTATGAGTTCAGTATCTCATAATCAGATCCATGGAGCTTATTGTAGTATCTAATGATCAGCAAGCCAGCCTTCAAATGACTTTGGCTTTATAATATGAAGCAGAATTGCATTATTCGGGTATGACTGGAACAAAGGTCCTGAAGAACACTTAATGTGTAGTAAGTGACAGGTCAGGTCTTTTTTTGGAAGAAAAGAATTTCCATACCAATCATTCCATTGTGCAAGAATGGGAACAGAGTTCAAGATAATTCTGTTCTACTTCTCATGAGGAAAAAAAAAATATATATATATATATATGTATTTTTAGCACAGTTTCTGTTTCATGAATTGTTTTCAGTTGGATTGAAATGTGAATCCTGAAAGCCTGTAGTCCACATAATGAATTTAATCACACAGTAAAACTAAATTAAGGAATTAGCCTGAAGCTCAAGAAGCCACACAGCTGGACACTTGCTCTCTTTATCACTACCAAGCATATTCCTAGACTTCATCAAAATACCCAGTGATGTCTTTTACAGAGTGCCTAGAAAAATCAGTACATCTGAGAAAGAGAAGCAGTCCAGAGATTTAAACACCTGCTAATTTTTTAACAGAAAAATGTTTTCCAAGAGTCTGTGCTCTGAATGCAGCAAAGGCAGTAACACATGGAGAGAAACATCCCTACAAGTGAGAGCAGACCCACTATATAAATCATATTATACCTTTATATTTGACAGGAAAAAAAAAAAGTCACTATTTTTTGTCTGCTTGTGTGTATGTATACAACTTCTTTTGCCTGCAGTACTGTGAATATCAAAGTTCATGTTCAGCAAAGCCTTTGTTTGAATTAACATTTTTATGTTGAAAAGTTAAAGTACGATGGTGTAAAATCTAAACATCTAACACGTCTAACCTCTAAGAAACAAACAATAAAATAAAATAAAATAAAATAAAATAAAATATAAAATAAAATAAAATAAAATAAAATAAAATAAAATAAAATAAAATAAAATAAAATAAAATAAAATAAAATAAAATAAAATAAAATAAAATAAATGTGGTACAATTGACTTAGTAATTGAACTGGTTTATCTCCTCTAAAGTCCACGAATGCAATTTCAGTGTCAGATTTCAGGCCTGAAGTACATCATTAAAAACTTCAAAATATTTCAATTCTAATAGATTAATATGTTCTGGGTGTTAATATGTGTTCTATTACTATGTGGGATGCAGCAAGTGTAAAAGCACACAGAACAGTTGGTATGTTTGGTTTGTTTGCAAGTTGTTTGCAAACTTATCTCAAGACAGTGACAGTGGTAAACGTTCTGCAAAACCAAATATGCTGTCCTTAATCAAAAGTGGATAAGGGAGTTTAATGTTCAAAAAATAATTCTAAGGTTGACAGCTGTCCCTTGTCAGTGGGCAACTCTGAGAGCTGTGTCTTACTCTCAATTTGTATTTCAAACCCCTCAGCTGAGAGAAAACCAAATCCATCCATTCACAGTTCCACCCATCTTACACATTTTCCTTTTTTAAACAAAGAGTTGGTACCTTACCTTTCAATTCTTTACATGCCTATATATCAAATAGCCTTCAGCCTAGTACAGACCTATATAAATTGCATTTGCATGACTTTCAGAGCAAAGTATTCGTCTCCTCAGCACCTGGGAAACACTGAGCACTGTTTGACCTTCCACAGCCTGAGAAACAACATGGTGTCCCAGTCAGGAAAGTGTATGGATTCTCAGGTACAGTGGCAGGTACAGTAGTTACACATTAAGTAGGAGGAGGTAAAAGGGAATGGGTTCTGTTGCACCAGGAAAGGAGAAAGCAGAGGATGTTGAATAAAGGGCAAGGAAAGGAGAGAAACAGGAAATAGTTAAGAATTTTGTGAGAAAAAGAAGAGCAGTACTAAAAAAGGAGAGGAGGGACATAGACATGGGCAAGCTATTGTGGGAAGACAGACCAGACACTGCTCCAGAAAGGGAATATACCAACCCTGTTTGTTGTCTGTTTTATTCTTCACAAAGAGAAAGAAACAGTTGACTTTGCTGATTTTTCACTTTGAAGGGAAAAAAAAAAAAGTATCTCCAGAAGTTTTGGGGCCTCAGACTTAACTTGTATTAGCACCTATATTCTAAACTGTTAGGTGAAGGAGATAGGGAGCTCAAACTGTGCTTGGGATCTTCAGTCTCCAGTCCAGCTTATGAAGAAATACCCTTTATTTAAAAAACTTCAAAATTCCCAAGGTTCAGTAAGGAGATGATGACATATATATGATAACATATTGTTCTCTGGTCTCTAGCAAATAGGAAACAAAAAATATAGCCTCTGGAAAATTTGAGGATGGAGGTCCTTAAACAGCTTCAAGGACGGTGAGTGGCCTTATTGTTCATGTTTTAGATTCCACAAAAACAGAGTACTGGTGCAGCTAATCCTTCCCTTTGACACATAATCGGTAGGTATAGGTACTGGGATTTCCCTTTGCCTCTGAGCTGTCTGCAGCATTACAAGTAGTGGTGATTAAAAGCTAATGAAATGAAAGCATGCCTTTGTTGACATTTTTTTTTTACGTAAATCCAGAACTGATTTGGAGGGAGGTATTCAGGTTCTTTATATCTCCTCATTTTACCCCTCAGAATAATTTAGAAACAGGGAGTTGCAACAAATCATATGTCCTTGCAAGAAGTAGTGTGGCAAAACTCTTTCTGTTTCTTTACACTCACAAGGTCACAGTAGGCTGGCTCTTAAATGTCAGCAATATTAGAAAACAGCAGTATGCCCTTGCTTCCTGATAAGGAATCAGCTTAGCCAGCATAGGACTTCATGTCCAGGCAGCAAGGGCAACACGTGCTTTTCTGAGAAGTTTGTACAAATGCCATTGTTGATATATAAACATTGTGTATATTTGAAAATGATCAGTTATAATTTGACAGGCCATTCGTGTTCCCTAGTATAAGCTTTGAACCCCAATGCAAAACTAATGGTGCATTGGCTATCTGCCTCCTCCACTGATCCATCGTTGATAAAATTAACCTATGAACTTCTTGTACATGTGCATGCTGCTTTTGAAATATATTCACAAAAACACCTTTACAACTGATACTCATGATATAGTCTCCTGATTTGATGTGTCTTAGTGTAGAACGTCATAGATGGTTAGTATATGTGTGCCTTGAATATATTGTTGAATGAGATTGCTAACCTTCTCACTCATACCCATCAGGATTCATTTTCTTGAATTCCCAAACAATCCAACATAAGGATTCAATTATTTCAGTTTTATAAAAAACAGTTTGTCATGAAAAACAAAATTTGGCAGAAATTCATGCAGTTCATCAAGTTTTAAATTAACCGAAGAGGCTTTATTTCAGGAATCCAGTAAAACTTGCAATTTAGGGACATATATTTTCTTATCATTTATAGAACTTTTCCACAATGAGTCCTCACTTTATAAAGGACTCATATAAATAGGGAACAATTTATCTATTCTGACTTTATATTCTGTAGCTATACTGTCTGTAGAGGAAAGTACCATATTAGAAAAAGAATCCCCATTATTTTCTCCAAACTTAGTTGACATGGACTTTATACGAACTCCAGAAAAAAATAATAAATAATAAATGACAGAATAAAATCACAAAGTAACATTTTGATCAATTTCTCTTCTCTCTGGTTTTATAATTTTTGTCTATATTTCAAAAAGAGTTATATCATTAAAATCCATAGTTTATGCAAAAGTATGTAACAGTCAAATTTCAATTATACTTAGATGCAAATCCAGTTCTGCTTTGTAACACACACATGAGGAAGATTTAGGGACACAGTTTCTCCTCACAATCACCAAAACCAGATAGCCTCACTAGAGTTCCCTTGTTTGCAAAAGAGCTCTAAGGCATCTGACCCCCAGATTAAAACTGCATAAATAAATTCATTTTTCTTCTTTCCCACAAAAATGCTTCACCATACCCATCCTTTATTTCCATTACATACATAGAAATACATGTACTAGCCAAAAATATTCAAAGCAAGAATGCAAAGGTATGGCTGCAAACGTACTTTTCCTACTTGTGTTGTAACAGTGAGCCTTCTGAAGACCATTTACTTCAATACGTGGCAGTAAGGAAGATGAAAAACTTCTTTGAACTCTAAAGTAGACAGTGTTTGTCTTCTACTCTCATCTAAGAAAGAATTAAACCCTTCCATTTCTCTAGGACATTTTAAATTGCATTTAATTTTTCTGAAGACTAGACAAATGGGAGAACAAATTAGTAAGGATAATTTTATTACTTTAATGTTCTAATTCATAGGCTCTTAAAAATTATGCTAAAAACTTCTAATCAAACATGCTGGTCAGAGGTAACTTTAACAGCTTCAGAAGAAGCTGTTCAGTCATCAACAGCAGCAGCAATCATCATGTGTGATTAATCCTAAGAAAGTCCTGCATTTTTCTAATAGTTTGGTTCCTATTAACAGACTATATTTATTTCTCAATTATGTGCATTAAAACAGGTAAATTGGGGTTAAAGCAGCAGTTCTTTCTAGCAACTCATTCATATTCAGGCAAAGATACCAGTATGCAGCAACTCTTCCTACTTCTCATGGAAAAATGAAATAATGACCTCCTTTTTCTCACCTCTTAACCCCTATAGACAAGAGTACTGTAGGGGTCATATTAAAGAATTCAAATTGGGTTTGGAGTAGTGAAGACTGACAGCTGCCCACCCTCCTCCTGCCAGGAGATGGAAATGTACAAGACGGAGACAACGATCTATATTCTAAGCAGCATTGGGCAGTGAACCCCAGGGGAGTTAGATTGACAAAGTTGTGACCTAATTAAAGAACATCTCCTAAATATCATTCTTCCTGCATGTCTAGGACAAAATTCTTCTTTCTATAATCACAGTATTAACGCTGGAGACAAGATATAGTATTATATTAATATTGTGTCATGACTCTAAAGTATGTACACATAAGACCAAAAGACATTCCTGAGACTGCCTTGCATTTACTACATTTCAAAAACAAGATCTATCAAACAAGATCTATCTGAACTTTGCAAACTCCAATGTTATTGTTTTGTGTTAGAATCCCAAATTTGAATGAAGTAGTGTTAAACTTTAAAAAACCAAAACAACAGCAACAACAACAACAAAAAACAACACTCTTTTTTTTTGTTAAGCTGTGTGGAAATGTTATGTCATGGATGTTATTAACAAGTGACTTTCTTTAGTAAATCAGATATTAAAGATTTCAAGTGAAATGAAGACATAGTAGGAAGATCTAGTTCCACAGTTTCCATAATCCAGTGTAATTTAGCACTGCAGACAGAAGGAATTATACTTCCCATGCTGATCTCTCTCCTTTAGTCTCTCCTTTAGTTCAGTAAAAATATTTGTGCAACTGCAATGTGAACCACATAAGATCCAGATATTACTAACTCAGGGAAAAAAAAAAAAAAAAAAAAAAAAAAAAAAAGCTCCACTAATGATAAAGTCACTAATACTAGTTGACAGACCACTTCTTTTCCACTTCTTTTAACAGTAGGCAAATGTAAGCAGGCCAAGCCTATAAAGCACAGTTAGTGTACCCACACAGCTAAATTAAGATAAGCTTTCTATGGTGTGGACTCTGCCATGTAACTCATCATTAAATCTAATATTTGTCAGCATCTAACTTGTTTCAATAACACTGTACAGTCACAGTACAGATTGAGTGGGACTTTTCGCTGTTCCCACTTCTCCAACTCTGAAAATTTCTATGAATATGTTTTGTCAGCACTAGCATAATTAATGCAAAAATTCTGAAAATCTATTCAGATATTTTCTCCCCAATAAGTGTGGATCTGTTCTAAAAATGCATAAAAATCAATGAATTGTAAAAGGTTTGCATTATTTTTATCAGTACAGTGAACTCAATAATAGTTTTGACTATTGGAATTTGACTAAGTGGAATTTTACTAAGTGGAATTGAAAATTAGGTGTCATACACAATTTCTTTACTATAAATAAATAAATAAATAAAAGGCTGTTGCTAGCCAACTCTAGACTAATCTTTAGTTTATAATCTCTAATCTTGTTAATTCAGATCCCAAATGCCCAATAAATTAGGATGTCATTGAATTAACCTTCTATGTGATTCTCATCATGTCTGGCATGAAATTAAAATAGAAACTGTCTGTATTAAGCCCTGTACTTAAGGGGTATTTCTTATTTCCAAAAATGATGTGATATATTTTCTTCCCACTGTGTTATCAAGTATGAAACCTCAGAAATAGTAAGTTATATTTCAAAATCTTCAGTTAAGGGATTTTATCCTGTAAAAACAAAATGAAGACTACTTTAAGTATCAAGAAGTCTACATTATGACACCAGCAGAGAGATCCTTATCAATACCAAAGTCAATGTTGTAGAGTTAGTTATCTGGATTTGTAATGCCAGAGAAGACAAGGTGAGGACTCACCTGTATGAGGAAAGGTGAAAGACTTCATTGGTTGTCTAGATAAGGGTGAAGTCATTGGGTTGATTGTGGATACCAACTATTGAGAGAAGGATAAGTCTGAAGCCAGCTAGGCAAAATTTTAACAAAAATCTCCATCACAACATTGGAGTTTATGCAGTATGATTGATAGGACTAGGCACAATGGTGAAGTCTGGTGTTAAGCTCATAAAATACTATGGAAGTAGATTTAGTAAAAGTTGGAGAAGATTCTGCAATAGTAAAGACATTTCCTAGAAAACAGAAACACCAAAGAATGGGTTCCCTGCCAAAGATCATATGTAGACCAAAAGAAAAAAATAATACTGGAAAGGTTTTTAAAGACCAACAAGGAGTATCAAATATGATGTTATGCATATGATCCTTCACTCATGAAAACACTGAGCTTCCAAATATCAAAAGCAGGAACAAGGACTGCCTTGGTATACCATTCATTCCTTAAATATCAACTAGTTTTCACAATGAGAAACAGTTTTTCTTGCCCGTTTTCTCACTTCACCAAAGCAAATATCCGTATGTTTCACTACTTTTTTTCCATTTCATTCTTAATAAAAACTCATTTGACCATCAGATAATTTAATTAATCTTGGACTCAAAGTCATATATCTTTTCTGCCTCGTTTGTTCAGCAGGATATATAATCAAAGTGGTCATATTAGCAATACCTTGTTATTTTGTCAAGGATCCAACATGGTAATAACAGAGAAACCAATAGTTACTTATGTAAATATAATGCAGATGGTTCCCCATTGATGAACAACATATTTCGGAGAATAATGAGTTTGTCTGGTGCCAATTAATGTTCAGCACATGCTGTTCCCTTTGTAAAAATTGCATGTACTCCAGAGGGAACTGAAAGAAAAATATCTTATGGTAGAGGATCATTGTATGGGCATAAACATGTACAAGGTATCCATATGGATTACATACAGTGCTTTGTGAAGTCTTTGATTGATTCTGCCTTACATATATATAAAACCATACCCACTGTGTGGGTATGTGGAGAGGTCACTAGTGAAACAGTTTTCTATTAAAATCAGAATAGTTTGTCATATTTCATTTGAGCAGTTTGGTTGTTTGCTTGGCTGGTTGGTTGGTTTGTTGTTGGTTTTGTGTGTGTGTGTGTGTTGGGTTTGTTTGGTTTGGTTTTGCAAAAATATTGATTTGAAAGATGCAAAAAGCCTATATCCCATGTATCTTCCAGTGGGACTACAGAGCAAAATGCATTC